>NC_058520.1:372288206-372591059 GCF_904849725.1 Hordeum vulgare subsp. vulgare | reverse complement strand
GCGCGCGAAAAGGCGGCAGCTCGCGCGCCATTTTTTCAGCGCCGCGTCCCGCGCGCCTATAAAAGGCAGCGCGCTGCCGCTCCCTCGCGCCACCGCTCCGCGCTCTCTCTCTCCCTCTGCCTCTCGCGCCGCCGCCCCAGAGCGCCGCCACCGCTCCAGCGCGCCGCCCCCGACGCGCCACCATGCCGCCGCGCCGCCGTTCTGCGTCGGGCTACCGCGGCGTCCGCCAGCGCCCCAACGGCGGGTTCTACGCCGAGATACGCTCCGGCGATCTCCGGCTTAGCCTCGGAACCTACGACACGGCGCACGAGGCCACCCGCGCGTTCAACGCGGCGGCGTGGCGCCTAGGCAAGCCGCGCCGCCAAATGAACTTTCCGGACGTCCACACGCTCCAGCAGGCGTTAGACCTCGCCCCGCCGCCTCGTCTAAACTCCGCACAAGACCGTGCGGAGCACACTGCGCTGCAGCGCCGCCTCCTCGTCGCCCAGGAGGACGAGCGGGTCATGGCGGAGTGGCGCCGGCGCCACCCGGAGGACGTCGCCTACGAGCAGGAATATTGGGCAAGGCGCCGCGAGGAGGACACGCGCCGGCGCCGTGAGGAGCAGTTGGACAGGCGTCGTCGGAAGGCATTGGCGTGTGCGCAGGCCGACCTCGTCAATGCAGGCGAGAGGTCCTTCTTCACTGAAGAAGATGAGCGTTGGTTGGACATCTGGCTGTCAACCTCTCACGACACCAACGACGATGATGATGGTGCAGATGACTGGAGCGACTGGGATTAGTTTTTTTGTTTTCGAACTATCTAGCACCGAACTATCTATCTATGTTTTCGAACTACCTGTCTAGTTGCAATCTATGTAAAATAACTTTGTATCCTTTTTATTTAATGCAATCTACTTATTAAAAAATGTTGTGCGCGCGCTGCATTTTTGGGCACTGATGGAGCGGCGCGCGCGCGCTGCATTATAGCGCGGCTGTTGGAGCCAGCGCCTATCCCCACGCTAAACCAGCCGAAGCGCGCGCGGCAAACGCCTTTTTTGGGCGCGGCGCGTAGCGCGGCTGTTGGAGATGCTCTTAGGCCTCCTCGGATTTCGCAGGGAGGGGAGTAGAGGATTTGGGGACTGTAGCGGGCAGCGGCGGGTGCGCCAGGGGTGAGCGCAGGAGCGGTTGGCGGGGCGAGGGCGAGAGTTGACGTGCGCGATGGGTCGTAGGGGTAGCGCTTCGTTAGTTTTTGTTAACGGTGATTTTTAACCATTGATGATGTAATTAGATGACTAGGATGGTGAGTTGGATCTGCCTCTTTATGATTTTCCTGTTTGGGACTGTTCTGTTTCTTAAAATTCAGCTCTGCTCCAGAAAAGACAAGCCAAACGGGGTAACTCCATGATATGCTGCTCCGCAAAAAAAAACTAGAATCAAGGGTACAACTTTAAAGTTTTTATGAAGCTCATGAGAGGTGCTACAAAAAACTCTAGAAGCTGGAGTTGGGGGGAATTACCCACCACTGCCACCAGTAAGTGGATACCCCTTCATTTCTTTCCTCTGAACCAATCAAATAGATTCTTTCCACCAAATTTTCTATTACTGAAGCTGGAGCTAGGTGGAAGCCAAACATTCTCTTGATAGTGCTATAGCTTCTGTATGAAACTGCTCCAAAGTGAATTTGATGAAGTCAAGCTGGTTTTGGTGAATTGAAACAGTCCCAAACAGACCCTAAATATACTAGTTGATTGTCCGTGCGTTGCAACGGAAGCCGGTATTTTTACACCACAATAAAAGAAATAAACATGGATAAATCCTGATGCTCGGACATTTTCCTGGATCCATTCTTATCTAAATGGATGAATGAAGGAGGCAAGCAGATACGACGGTCACACACACCTCTTTTTAGCCGAATAAAGCTGGATCTACTACACGAATAGGATCAACCAAATATTAAGAAAGCAAGATCAAACCTACTCTACTTTCATTAATCAATAACTTTCTAACATCATCCTGATACATATCAACATTAGAAGTCTTTTTTGATTTATCAATATCCAACAGCTTAGCGTATCAGCACCACATCAGCTAGGTTCATTTCAAGCAGGAGTAGTTCTAAACACTTGCCTACTCGTTTTAACCGTTACTACCGCTATAACTTGAAGTGCAAAAATGTCTTACTACATTCTTACACAGGTAGTACTAATGAAGAAAACCACATGTTCCAAAAGACAAGGTTCAAGTGGCAAAAGACAGATCATGAATATGTCCGCAATCAGCCTGCTAGAGTTTGTGCTCCTGTTCTGTGAAGCATCGTACTTAGAAATGTTCTTCTAAAAATGCTCCAGATTTCACGTGATTGATTCTTTTCGTACAGGTAACAAGAGTTGTAAAAAGTGCAGATTGATGTTGCCGAACGATACAAAGAACCAATTTGTAACACACTACACTTATTTGTGTGTACATTTCTCTGATACAGACACATGAGTCCAAAATTCTATATATGTATCCTTGGATAACATGGTTAAGAAGAAAACTTGGTTCTGCATAATATTTTTAAAACATAAGCCTAACTGTGTTCTTCACTTTGACATTATCTTACTTGTACCTGCAGCGCTTCCTGCACACATACATCGATCTACCACTTCGAAACAAGAAAAGAATTATAGAAATTCCAGAGACAAGCCTGTAGAAGCACATGAACTCCTGAAAAAATCATCTGGATTCATAAGCACACCCAGAGCATAGCAAATTGATCTAGTCAGATAAGATACATGTACATACTACGATGGAATTCAGTTATTTAAACTGATAATGGTTCTTACTCCTGAAAACATTCTGGTTGTTGATTACTGGTGGTTGTTCTCACCTGATAACTTTCATTCAAGTTGTTATGTTTGCTCAGTTGATCACTGCTTTTTGTTCACTCCTTGACATGTTGCACTGTTCTTCAAGAAATCCTCAACTTACATAGCTTAGGTGAAGCACCATATTATGCTTACATATCCTGCAGCAAAGTAAGAACCATAAGGAGATTAGCTTCTTTCGCATGTGATCTATGTGTTTCTTAACCACTTAGCTTGAACACCAAGTGTATTCTGAATTCAAGTATAATCTTGAAACCTATTCATATTGAAGTGTCGTTCTTTAGGGCATTGGGGTGCCTAACTAATACCACTAAATGGAGCATACATACATCAGTTAAATTACTAATTATACAATCAGCTGGATCATCTTCTTTGTATTATTATGAACAACTATAAACAACACAGGTACACTGTGCCGGACTGAAGAGTGAGAAAGAGAACATTTAACCAACCGTCTTTGACAACAATGTGTTTGATATGGCAACGCACATGCACATACTTAGTAACGTGTTCAACAAGATATGACAACACACATGCATCTATATATAATTGTAATATCTAGTCAAGTGGCTCAGAATTTTAGGAGTAGGCAGACGTACAACAATGAATAAACATGAAGTCCACATTTAGATGTGGGTTTCGTGGAAAACATACCTTCTTATTCTGCATGAATTTTCACAGATTGCTAAAGCTATCCGGTCATCGCTGTGAAACCTCATAAGTCATACCACAATAGAATTGTTTAGATGTGTATTAAATATTAAGGATTATAAAATTCAAATAAGCCATTAAGGTTTATTTGCCAGAATTTGGGGCAAACATCACTATGCAGCA
Organism: Hordeum vulgare subsp. vulgare; assembly: GCF_904849725.1. Classification (NCBI taxonomy): domain Eukaryota; kingdom Viridiplantae; phylum Streptophyta; class Magnoliopsida; order Poales; family Poaceae; genus Hordeum; species Hordeum vulgare. The sequence continues at coordinate 372,587,379 of NC_058520.1, read as the reverse complement.
TGAACTGGTAGGTAAAGTAGGATGCATATATACTCATGGCAATGTTCAAAAATTAAACGCAATGCATCAATTTTTCAATTGAAATGCATGGATCTAGATAGCTTCTGCTCTCACGGTTGATTGTAGCCATGTGGAAACAAAGGTAAAACTGAAAATTCACAAAAAGAACTATGGAGGGGTGCAAAAAAAGAGTGGATCTGAATCGTTTAACTCACATGCACACATATTTTCTTCATGTCATTTTCTAATGCATGACGACCCTAAAGACTCGTGACATGGGTGTGGGGCTTGAGATCATGTCTGCATGGGAGGCTGAGCAGAGGACATGTTCGTGGCTGTTGTCAGCCCGATCACGAGTTCATCTACATTGTGGACCTGCTCGAGGGCAGCCCGAGTGTGATCCGGCAAAGGACGTATGTCTCGGCAAAGTTGTTGCTTGCCCTGGAGTTTCTCTTCCATCTCATTTGGCAGCGTTTTCAGTTTGTCATCAGAACTATTTCAGTTTTTGTTGTGTCTAACTTCCCCTTGCAGAAGTTTATTTTTTCCAATGATAAATCATGTAACTCAGCACTTAAAATATCTTTATTTAATACTATTACAAACAAGCACAACTCTAACCTTCTAACACGATATTATATAGAGCTATATGCAAAAAATAATAGGAAGCATTTCTCACAAGATATACAAAAGTTGTTTGCTTTGTTTAAAAAATATGTTGTTTCTTCACAAATTAAATGCAGGATAAACTAAACAGTCACTGGATAAAGTTTGCAATCAGTTAATAATTGTAAAGTTCCGCGGCCTCAAAGATGAGCAAAACATAGCTCAAAGATGATCCCAAAGTCAATCTAAGTAAAAAAAAATGAGCTGGAACATAAATGTTGGGTGATTATCATGTACATCAACATACCAAGTTGAAATTATGTTCAAATATGCACAACCAGTTGGGCATAAGATAGCACAACACCTACATACCAATTTAAGGAGTATGAATTTGGAGATATTTCACTATGGTTGTAGGACATCACCACACTAATAAAATTAAATAAATGAAGTTAGGAGATGAGCTCACTATCCTAGGCATGTGGTGTGTGTTCCTTCCCCACTTCTTCTATTTTCCCTTTGCCACAATCATGTAAGTTTTTGACATATCCAGACCATCTGAATCAAGAGTCTCCCAATCTTCTTTTATCCTGTATTCCAATCAATTTTCCTTACATAAGTCTCTGATTTCACCATGAGGCTTCATCCTCTTGTGCCCTACAACCATCGCATGTTGGTCCTAGCTTCGTTCTGGTAGGCAGCACCTCATCAATAATGCATTCACCACTTCTCCTGAAACAGATTCACGGGATTATAGATTTCAAGAGGCAACAGACTTAGCTTGGCCGTGTAAGGCGTAATTATACCAGACTGGACAATTTAAGTGTTAAACAATGTTTTTAACCCAATTTCCCTAAATTTTACATGATTTAATGCTATTGTATAGATTAACCATGATCTGTATAAAGCTACTCGATGTTACAATGCACCCTCACCGGTATGGGCGTTGGAGAGAGCAATATTCTACCTGGGGGCATTGCCATCATTATCGCTATTGCCATGCCAATTATTCATCAAGATGAGTAGCTTCCTTTCTTCTATGATTGCATCAATGAGGATGTTTATTTTCTGGCTGCCTACAAAAGATAGCAATGGAAGTGTATCTAGAAGCTGGACAATTAAGTAATGGTGACATGTACTGGTGCGAGGGACGAGTTTAAATAAAGAGTCTGGGGATAAAGATGTCATGGTCGTATTTTGGTTTTGGTGGACGAATTCAACATATAATTATAAATATGAATCGACAACATAAAAAACATACCATTGGAGTAGTGAGTACGACAGCTAGTACTTCAATCTTTTCTGAATACTCACTAAGCTTAGCTTTTGAAACACTGAACCATGAAATAAAGTCATGAACGAGCATGTTCTAATCACGGGGAAATACACTAAAACATTAACAAGTAACTTGCTTTGCTCCACGTATTAGTATGACCGACATTCTCATCATCAAAATGCAGGGCATCATGGAAAAATGGCGTGAGAAATTTAGTTTGAACCTCATATCTGGTTTCATTTGTCAAGTAAAAAGTGTATCTTTACATATACAACATCACTATTTTCTTGAACAATTTGTTAATAAAACCGAAAGTGAAAGAGCATCCAGATTTTTGTAAGGGTACATCAGCCAGTGTACTCTCAGATCATGACCTAAATCAAGGTACTCGACGTTAAAACACACTTTTGCCAGTCTGGGTTGGAGAAACAAATATCGCCCATGGGGCCGCGTACACGGGTCCATCTATTGCCATGCCTATTACTCGTCAACATAGGCCGCTTGAGTAAAGAGTCCAGACACATATAGAAAAGAATAGGGTAATATCGCATATTAAGTTTCCTTTGCACTACATATAGCCTCTAAATTAGACTGATATTCTATATATTTCTTCGGTGTAAATCATATGGGATAACCTCCACAGGGTATATAATTTATAAAAGCTGAAACATATTAATCCTTGTTAATCCTGTAGAATCTGCCCAGTGACAAATTGGAACGATAAAATAGAAGTACTTTGATAACCAAATGAACACAAAAAATATGATGGTAAATCAATGGTATATAAGAAGTTCACGACAAACTCATCCTTTTGTTGATCATCCGTTGTTGGGCTCGATTACGTCGGAGAAATTTGTTGGGGAACGTCGCATGGGAAACAAAAAAATTCCTACGCACACGCAATACCTATCATGGTGATGTTCATCTACGAGAGGAGATTTTCGATCTACGTACCCTTGTAGATCGCACAACAAAAGCGTTAAGAAACGCGGTTGATGTAGTGGAACGTCCTCACGTCCCTCGATCCGCCCCGCGAACCATCCCACGAACCGTCCCACGATCCGTCCCACGATCCGTCCCGCGATCCGTCCCGCGATCCGTCCCACGAACCATCTCGCGATCCGTTGCACGAACCGTCTTGCGATCCATCTCATGATCCGTTCAGATCTAGTGCCGAACAGACGGCACCTCCGCGTTCAGCACACGTACAGCTCGACGATGATCTCGGCCTTCTTGATCCAGGAAGAGAGACGGAGTGATAGATGAGTTCTCCGGTAGCGTGACGATGCTCCGGAGGTTGGTGGTGATCTTATTCCAGCAGGGCTCCGCCCGAGCTCCGCAGAAACGCGTTCTAGAGGAAAAACCGTGGAGGTATGTGGTCGGGCTGCCGTGGCAAAAGTTGTCTCAAATCAGCCCTAATACCTTCAGTATATATAGGAGGGAGGGGACGGACCTTGCCTTGAGGCTCAAGGGAGCCCCAAGGGGTCATCCGAAGTGGGGGGAGGAGGATTCCTCCTCCAATCCTAGTCCAACTAGGATTGGAAGGTGGAGTCCTTCTCTAATTTTCCAGTTCCCCTTTTTTTCTTTGATTTTCTTTCTCTCCTGTGCAGGGGCCTTCTTGGGCTAGCCCACCAGCCCACTAAGGGCTGGTGCGGCACCCCCAAGTCCTATGGCCTTCCCCGGGGTGGGCTGCCCCCCCCCCCCCCCCCCGATGAACATCCGGAACCCATTCGTCGCTCCCGGTACAATCCCGGTAATGCCGAAAACTTTCCGGTAATCAAATAAGGTCATCCTATATATCAATATTCGTCTCTGAACCATTCCGGAAACCCTCGTGACGTCTGTGATCTCATCCAGGACTTCGAACAACATTTGATAACCAACCATATAACTCAAATACGCATAAAACAACGCCGAACCTTAAGTGTGCAGACCCTGGGGTTCGAGAACTATGTAGACATGACCCGAGGGACTCCTCAGTCAATATCCAATAGCAGGACCTGGCTGCCCATATTGGATCCTACATATTATACGAAGATCTTATCGTTTGAACCTCAGTGCCAAGGATTCATATAATCCCGTATGTCATTCCCTTTGTCCTTCGGTATGTTACTTGCCCGAGATTCGATCGTCAGTATCCGCATACCTATTTCAATCTCGTTTACCGTCAAGTCTCTTTACTCGTTCCATAATACAAGATCACGTGACTTACACTAAGTCACATTGCTTGCAAGGCTTGTGTGTGATGTTGTATTACCAAGTGGGCCCCGAGATACCTCTCCGTCACACGGAGTGACAAATCCCAGTCTTGATCCATACTAACTCAACGGACACCTTAGGAGATACATGTAGAGCATCTTTATAGTCACCCAGTTACGTTGTGACGTTTGATACACACAAGGCATTCCTCTGGTGTCAGTGAGTTATATGATCTCATGGTCATAGGAATAAATACTTGACACGCAGAAAAACAGTAGCAACAAAATGACACGATCAACATGCTACGTTCATTAATTTGGGTCTAGTCCATCACATGATTCTCCTAATGATGTGATCCCATTATCAAGTAACAACACTTGCCTATGGCCAGGAAACCTTGACCATCTTTGATCAACGGGCTAGTCAACTAGAGGCTTACTAGGGACAGTGTTTTGTCTATGTATCCACACAAGTACTGTGTTTCCAATCAATACAATTATAGCATGGATAATTAACGTTTATCATGAACAAAGAAATATAATAATAACTAATTTATTATTGCCTCTAGGGCATATTTCCAACAGTCTCCCACTTGCACTAGAGTCAATAATCTAGTTCACATCACCATGTGATTCTAACGAATCTAACACCCATATAGTTCTGGGGTCTGATCATGTCTTGCTCGTGGGAGAGGTTTTATTCAACGGTTCTGAAACTTTCAGATCCGTGTGTTCTTTACAAATCTTTATGTCATCTTATAGATGCTGCTACTACGTGCTATTCGGAAATACTCCAAATATCTACTCTACTATACAAATATGTTTCACTACTCATAGTTATTCGGATTAGTGTCAAAGCTTGCATCGACGTAACCCTTTACGATGAACTCTTTAACCACCTCCATAATCGAGAAAAATTCCTTAGTCCATTAGTTACTAAGGATAAATTTTGACCGCTGCTAGTGATTCAATCATGGATCACTCTCTGTACCTCTCAACAAACTTTGAGGCAAGGCACACATCAGGTGCGGTACTCAGCATGGCATACTTCAGATTCTACGGCCAAGGCATAGAAGACGACCTTCATCTATTCTCTTTATTCTGTCGGGGTCGGGTTTTGAGTCTTACTCAAATTCACACCTTACAACACAACCAAGAACTCCTTCTTTGCTGGTCTATTTTAAACTCCTTCAAAAACTTGTCAAGGCATGTATCTTGTTGAAACTTCTATTAAGCGTTTCGATCTATCTCCATAGATCTTGATGCTCAACATTCAAGTAGCGCATTCCAGGTATTCCTTTGAAAAACTCCTTTCAAACACCTTTTATGCTTCACAGAAATTCTACATTACTTCTGATCAACAATATGTCAACCACATATACTTATCAGAAATTCTATAGTGCTCCCACTCACTTCTTTGGAAATACAACTTTCTCATAAACCTTGTACAAACCCAAAATCTTTGATCATCTCATCAAAGTGTATATTCCAACTCCGAGATGCTTGCACCACTCCATTGAAGGATCGCTAGAGCTTGCATACTTGTTAGTATCTTTAGGATCGACAAAACATTCTGATTTTGTCACATACAATCTTTCCTCAAGGAAACCGTCGAGGAAACAAAGTTTTGACTTCCTATGTGCAATATTTCACAAATAATGCAGCAACTACTAACATAATTCCAACAAACTTTTAGCATCGCTACGAGAGAGAAAGTCACATCATAGTCAACTCTTTGATCTTGTCGAAAACATCTTTGCGACAAGTCGAGCTTTTCTTAATAGTGACTTATCACCATCATCGTCTGTCTTCGTTTTAAAGATCCATCTTTACTTAATAGTCTTACTACCATCAAGCAGTTCTTCCAAAGTCTACACTTTGTTTTATACATGGATTCTCTCTCGGATTTCATGGCCTCCAGCCATTTGTCAGAATCCGGGCCCACCATTGCTTCTCCATAACTCGTAGGTTCATTGTTGTTCAACAACATGACCTCCAAGACAGGGTTACCGTACCACTCTGTAGTAGTACGCGACCTTGTCGACCTACAAGGTCTGTAGTAACTTGATCTGATGCTCAATGATCACTATCATCAGCTTCCACTTCAATTGATGCCGGCGCCACAGGAACAACTTCCTGCGCCCTGCTACACACTGGTTGAAGTGACGGTTCAGTAACCTCATCAAGTTCCACCACTCTCCCACTCAATTCTTTCAAGAGAAACCTTTCCTCGAGAAAGGACCCGTTTCTAGAAACAAACATTTGCTTCCGGATCTGAGATAGGAGATGTACCCAACTGTTTTGGATATCCTATGAAGATGCAATTGTCCGCTTTGGGTTCGAGCTTATCTGACTCAAACTTTTTCACATAAGTGTCGCAGCCCCAAACTTTCAAGAAACGACAGCTTAGATTTCTCTAAACCTCAATCTATACTGTGTCATCTCAACGGAATTACGCGGTGCCCTATTTAAAGTGAATGTGGTTGTCTCTAATGCATAACCCATAAATGATAGTGGTAACTCCATAAGAGACATCATAGTATGCACCATATCAAATAGGTTGCGGCTATGACACCATCACACCATGGTTTTCTTGGTGGCATGAATTGCGAAACAACTTCCACATTGTCTTAACTGTGTACCAAAACTCGCAACTCAGATATTCATCTCTATGATCATATCGTAGATAGTTTAACCTCTTGTTACGACGAATTTCACTCTGAAACAGAATTGAACTTTTTCAATATTTCAGACTTGTGATTCATTAAGTAAATACTCCTGTATCTACTCAAATCGTCATTGAAGTAAGAAGATAATGATATCCACTGCGTGCCTCAGCACCCATAGGACTTCATACATCAAAATGTATTACTTCCAACAAGTTACTATCTTGTCTCATCTCAATGAAAACAAGGCCTTGCTCATGTGGTATGATTTGCATGTCACAAGTGATTCAAAATCAAGTGAGTATAAAGATCCATCAGTATAGAGCCGGTTCATGCAATTTATACCAACACGACTCAAGCGGTAGTGCCACAAGTAAGTGGTACTATCATCATTACCTTGTATCTTTTGGCACCAATATCATGAACATGTGTAACACTACGATCGAGATTCAATAAACCATTGAAGGTGATTATTCAAGCAATGAATAAGCGTATTGCAATAAACATGATCCAATCATGTTCATGCTTAACGCAAGCACCAAATAACAATTATTTAGGTATAACACCAATCCCGATGGTAGAGGGAGCGTGCGACGTTTGATCATATCAACCTTGGAAACACTTCCAACACGTATCGTCACCTCGCCTTTATCTAGTCTCCGTTTATGTCGTAGCTTTCATTTCGTGTTACTAATCACTTAGCAACCGAACCGGTATCCAATACCCTCATGCTACTAGGAGTACTAGTAAAGTACACAGCAACATCATGTATATCAAATATACTTCTTTCGACTTTTGCCAGCCTTCTTATCTACCAAGTATCTAGAGTTGCTCCGCCTCAGTGACTATTCCCCTCATTACAGAAGCACTTAGTCTCGGGTTTGGGTTTAATCTTGGGTCTCTTCATTAGTGCAGCAACTATTTTGTCATTTCACGAAGTATCCTTTCTAGCCCTTGCCTTTCTTGAAACTTAGTGGTTTTACTAACCATCAACTATTGATGCTCCTTCTTGATTTCTACTTTCGCAGTGTCAAACATCGCGAATCGCTCAAGGATCATTGTATCTATTCTTGATATGTTATAGTTCATCACGAAGCTCTAGCAGCTTAGTGGCAGTGACTTTCGAGAACCATCACCATCTCATCTGGAAGATTAACTCCCACTTGATTCAAGCGATTGTCATACTCAGACAATTTGAGCACATGCTCAATGATTGAGTTTTTCTCCTTCACTTCGTGGACAAAGAATCTTGTCGGAGGTCCCATACCTCTCAACAAGGGCACGAGCATGAAATCTCAATTTCATCTCTTCAGAACATCTCTTATGTTCCGTGACGTTTTCAAAACGTCTTCGACGCCTTGCTTCTAAGCCATTAAGTATTGCGCACTGAACTGTCACGTAGTCATCAAAAACGTGTATGTCAGATGTTCGCAACATCCACAGACGACGCTCGAGGTGCAGCACACCAAGTGGTGCATTAAGGACATAAGCCTTCTGCGCAGCAATGAGGACAATCCTCAGTTTTACAGACTCAGTACGCAAAGTTGCTACTATCAACTTTCAACTAAATTTTCTCTAGGAACATATAAAAATAGTAGAGCTATAGCGCAAGCTACATTGTAATTCGCAAAGACCATTAGACTATGTTCATAATAATTAGTTCAATTAATCATATTACTTAAGAACTCCCACTCAGAAAGTACATCTCTCTAGTCATTTGAGTGGTACATGATCCAAATCCACTATCTCAAGTCGGATCATCACGTGAGTCGAGAATAGCTTCAGTGGTAAGCATCTCTATGCTAATCATATCAACTATACGATTCATGCTCGACCTTTCGGTCTCATGTGTTCTGAGGCCATGTCTGCACATGCTAGGCTCGTCAAGCTTAACCCGAGTGTTCCACGTATGCAACTGTTTTGCACCCGTTGTATGTGAACGTTGAGTCTATCACACCTGATCATCACGTGGTGTCTCGAAACGACGAACTGTCACAACGGTGCACAGTCGGGGAGAACACAATTTTGTCTTGAAATTTTAGTGAGAGATCACCTCATAATGCTACTGTCGTTCTAAGCAAGATAAGGTGCATAAAGGATTAACATCACATGCAATTCATAAGTGACTTGATATGGCCATCATCATGTGCTTCTAGATCTCCATCACCAAAGCACCGGCACGACCTTCTTGTCACCGGCGTCACACCATGATCTCCATCATCATTATCTCCATCAACGTGTCGCCATCGGGGTTGTCGTGCTACTCATGCTATTACTACTAAAGCTACGTCCTAGCAATATAGTAAATGCATCTGCAAGCACAAATGTTAGTTTAAAGACAACCCTATGGCTTCTGGCGGTTGCCGTACCATCGACGTGCAAGTCGATATTAACTATTACAACATGATCATCTCATACATCCAATATATCACATCACGTCGTTGGCCATATCACATCACAAGCATACCCTGCAAAAACAAGTTAGACGTCCTCTAATTGTTGTTGCATGTTTTACGTGGTTGCCATGGGTATCTAGTAGGATCGCATCTTACTTACGCAAACACCACAACGGAGATGTGTGAATTGCTATTTAACCTCTCTCCAAGGACCTCCTCGGTCAAATACGATTCAACTAAAGTTGGAGAAACCGACACTCGCCAGTCATCTTTGAGCAATGGGGTTGCTCGTAGAGATGAAACCAGACTCTCGTAAGTGTACGAGTAATGTCGGTCTGAGCCGCTTCGATCCAACAATACCGCAGAATCAAGAAAAGACTAAGGAGGGCAGCAAATCGCACATCACCGCCCACAAAAACTTTTGTGTTCTACTCGACATAACATCTACGCATGAACCTAGCTCATGATGCCACTGTTGGGGAACGTCGCATGGGAAACAAAAAATTTCCTACGCACACGCAATACCTATCATGGTGATGTTCATCTACGAGAGGAGATTTCCGATCTATGTACCCTTGTAGATCGCAGAGCAAAAGCGTTAAGAAACGCGGTTGATGTAGTGGAACGTCCTCATGTCCCTCGATCCGCCCCGCGAACCGTCCCACGAACCGTCTCGGGATCTGTCCCACGATCCGTCCCGCGATCCGTCCCATGAACCATCTCGCGATCCGTTGCACGAACCGTCTTGCGATCCATCTCATGATCCGTTCCGATCTAGTGCCGAACCGACGGCACCTCCTCGTTCAGCATACGTACAGCTCGACGATGCTCTCGACCTTCTTGATCCAACAAGAGAGACGGAGTGGTAGATGAATTCTCCGGCAGCGTGACGGTGCTCCGGAGGTTGGTGGTGATCTTATTCCAGCAGGGCTCCGCCCGAGCTCCGCAGAAACGCGATCTAGAGAAAAAAAACGTGGAGGTATGTGGTCGGGATGTGATACGTCTCAAACGTATCTATAATTTTTGATGGTTTCACGCTCTTATCTTGTCTTCTTTGGTTGTTTTATGTACCTTTTATATCTTTTTTCGGACTAACTTATTAATTCAGTGCCAAGTGCGAGTTCCTGTTTTTTCCGTGTTTTTGACTCTTTCAGATATGATTTTGGAACGGAGTCCAAACGGAAGAAAAACCCCAAATGATTTTTTCCCGAACGGAAAAAGACTAGGGGGCTTCGGGCCAGGCCAGGTGGGCTCCAGGGAGCCCACAAGCCCCCACTCCGCCACCAGGGGAGGCGGCGGTGGGCAGGCTTGTGGCCTCCGTGGCCGCCCCCTGACCTAGGTCTTTGGCCTATAAATTCCCAAATATTCCGCAAAAAATCAGGGGAGCCTCGAAAATACTTTTCCACCGCCGCAAGCTTCCGTTTCCGCGAGATCTCATGTGGAGACCCTTCCCGGCACCCTGCCGGAGGGGACTTTGGAGTTGGAGGGCTTCATCATCATCATCATAGCCCCTCCAATGACTCGTGAGTAGTTCACTTCAGACCTACGGGTCCTTACTTAGTAGATAGATGGCTTCTTCTCTCTCTTGGGTCTTCAATAGAAAGTTCTCCATGATCTTCATGGAGATCTATCCGATGTAATCTTCTTTGGCGGTGTGTTTGTCGAGATCCGATGAATTGTGGATTTGTGATCAGATTTTCTATGATTTATATTAGAGTCTTTGCTGATTTCTTGTATGCATGATTTGATATCCTTGTAAGTCTCTCCGAGTCTTGGGTTTTGTTCGGCCAACTAGATCTATGATTCTTGCAATGGGAGAAGTGCTTGGTTTTGGGTTCTGCCATGTGGTGACCTTTCCTAGTGATAGTAGGGGAAGCAAGGCACACATCAAGTAGTTGCCATCAAGGGTAAAAAGATGGGGGTTTTATCATTGGTTTGAGATTATCCCTCTACATCATGTCATCTTGCTTAAGGCGTTACTCTGTTCTTATGGACTTAATACACTAGATGCATGCTGGATAGCGGTCGACGTGTGGAGTAATAGTAGTAGATGGAGACAGTATCGGTCTACTTGCTTTGGACGTGATGCCTATAAAAATAATCATTGCATAGATATCGTCACGACTTTGCGCGGTTCTATCAATTGCTCGAGAGTAATTTTTTCACCCACCGTCTACTTGCTTTCATGAGAGAAGCCACTAGTAAACACTACGGCCCCCGGGTCTATTCACATCCATCATTTACATCTCCGCTTTTACATTGCTTTGTTACTTTGTTGCTTTCAGTTCTCACTTGGCAAACAATCTATAAGGGATTGACAACCCCTTCATAGTGTTGGGAGCAAGTTTTTGTGTTTGTGCAGGATCTTGAGATACTCCTCCACCGGATTGATACCTTGGTTCTCAAACTGAGGGAAATACTTACCACCGCTGTGCTACATCACCCTTTCCGCTTCGAGGGAACACCAACGCAAGGCTCCAAGGCCACGGGAGAAATCCTTTGCATACTTGCCTAGGAAGTCCCTTAAGGCGTTGCCGCAGCTGAAGGATTCCTGGTGCCGTTGACACGACAATTTCCGGCGCCGTTGCCGAAGATCTTTTTGAGTTAGCAGAAGTATATCTGGTGCCGTAGCAAGGGAAGCACAACTGACATCAGTAGTATTTCTCGCGCCGTTGCCGGGGAGGAGAAATCAAGATCTATGCAAGTAGGTCTCACAAACTCTTCTCTTGCATTTACTTTTGTTGCCAGTTGCCTCTCGTTTTCCTCTCCCCCACTTCACATTTGCCGTTTTCATTTGCCTTTCTCGTTTGCCTTTTCGTTTGCCCTTTTCTCTCGCTTGCTTTCTGTTCGCTTGTGTGCCATGTGCCTTCAATATGCTTGCATCTTCGCTTGCTGAAAATCTATTGATATGGATCCTCATCCACTAGCTAGTCTCTTTAAGAGACCCACTATTGTTGAACGAATTGCTAGTGAGTTGAGGACAATTGACTATTTCTATGGAGTTTTGCTTAAGATGCGTGAATCAGAAAATTGTGAGGAAGAAATTCATGAAGTGATTCACGAGGGCTCCTTGGATGAAAAGCATGATTGCAATGGTTTCACTATAAATTCTATTAGTGACAATCATGCTAAAAACATGCAAAACCCTAAGCTTGGGGATGCTAGTTTTGCTTTGTCCACTACTTGTTGCAATAATCATGATTGGGGTGATGAGCTTTCTTATGATCTTGAAAATTTGTTCAAACCTCATGATGAATATGATATTTGCAATAATACTGAAAGTGGGTTTGGAGAAGTCATGACTTTAGTTGATGATAATCCCACTATTTTTGAAGAGCGTCAACTTTGCATGCATGTGGATCATGAATATAATATCCTATGGGATAGCTATATTGTTGAATTTGAATATGATACCGAATGTAATTTCTATGAGAGAGGAAAATATTTTGGTAGAAACTTTCATGTTACCAAATCACCTCTCGTGATGTTGAGATTGCTCTTGTCTCTTTCTTCTTCCTTGCATATGGCAACTATTGGTTGTCGTGAAAATTTGTTTTCCTATAAAATGCCTATGCATAGGAAGTATGTTAGACTTAGATGAGATTTTCACATGCTTTAGGATGCTCTCGTTGTGCTTCAATTTTTGACTTTTGTGAGAGCATCATCGAATGCCTAGCTAAGGGCGTTAAACAAAAGCGCTTGTTGGGAGGCAACCCAACGAATCTATCATTTTTATTTCTGTTTTGTGTTTTCCACACGTTCATAATTCTGTTATGATTGTGTTTTTGTGTTTCTTTTTGCGTTTGTGCCAAGCAAAACCGTTATGATTAGTCTTGGGGATGATCGTTTGGTCATGGTGGAAAAGACAGAAACTTTCTGCTCACGAAAAGAATTTTCATTTTTTTTCTGTAAGATATTTTGAGTTGATTATTTTTGCTTCTGATTTCTACGCAAATTCTTCAGACTTCCGTAATTTTTCAGAATTTTTGAAGTACCAGAGGTATACGAAATATACAGATTGCTACAGACTGGTCTGCTGTTAATAGATTCTTTTTTATTGTGTTGGTTGCTTATTTTGATGAAACTATGGATAGTATCGGAGGGTATTAGCCATGGAAGATTGAAAGTACGGTAACCCAACATCAGCACAAGTAGAATTTAAGTTTGCTACAGTACCTAAGGAAGTGGTGGTTTGCTTTCTCATACTAATGTTATCACGAGTTTCTGTTTAAGTTTCGTGTTGCGAAGTTTTCAAGTTTTGAATGAAGTTCTTATGGACAAAGAGATAAAGAGTGGCAAGAGCTCAAACTTGGGGATTCCCAAGGCACCCCAAGAGATTCAAGGATGCTGTAAAAGCCTAAGCTTGGGGATGCCCCGGGAAGGCATCCCCTCTCTCGTCTTCAATCCATCGATAACGTTACTTGGGGCTATATTTTTATTCACCACATGTTATGTGTTTTTGCTTGGAGCGTCTTGTATCGTAGGAGTCCTTTATTTTTTTTGTGTCAAAATCATCCTTGCTGCACACCTAGAGAGAGAGACATGCACACACCGTGATTTTGTCGAGCTTCACTTATATCCTTTGGTAGACAATTCAGCTCACATGTGCTTCACTTATATCTTTTGAGCTAGATACTTTTGCTCTGTGTGCTTCACTTATATCTTTTAGAGCACAGCGGTGCGTGGTTTGGTAGTTGATATATGCTTTGAAAGTAGTCTCAAAAGGGGTAGTTATCCAAAGGGATACGAAAACTTCCACCTTCATGTGCATTGAATAGTTAGAGAAGTTTGATTCATCTCAATTAGTTTTGAGTTGTGGTTATGGTAATATTGAAGTCATGCTAGTAAGGTGTTGTGGATCAAGAAATACTTGTGTTGAAGTTAGTGATTCCCGTAGCATGCACGTACGATGAACCGCTATGTGATGAAATCTGAGCATGATTAGTATATTGATTGTCATCCTATGCGTGGCGGTCGGGATCGCGCGATGGTTTATACCTACCAACCCTTCCCCTAGGAGTATGCGTTGAATGCTTTGTTTCGATTACTAATAAAACTTGTGCAACAAGTATATGAGTTCTTCATGACTAATGTTGAGTCCATGGTTTAGATGCACTTTCACCTTCCACCATCACTATCTTCTTAGTGCCGTGCAACTTTCGCCGGTGCACAAAACCCACCATTAGCCTCCCTCAAAACAGCCACCATACCTACCTACTATGGCTTTTTCAAAGTCATTCCGAGATATATAGCCATACAACTACCACCATGACATGTGCCACCACGTCTACATTACCATTGCATGATCGTAAGATAGCTAGCATGATGTTTCCATTGATGTCTATGCCATGCTAGATCATTGCCACGGTACACTACCGAAGGCATTCCATATAGAGTCATAGTTGCTCTAAGATTTGAGTTGAAAGTGTGATGATCATTATTAATGGAGAATTTTTCCCCTCTGAGGAATAAAAGAGGCCAAAGAAGCTGTGACAGCCCGATGCCGACGTTCCAGAAGATTCCCCTCTCTTTCCGTTTTCGTCGTGTGTCTATTTATATTGGTCGCATCATCATCGCATCATGTGCATCATCATCATTGCATCGGCATCTCCGTTGCCGCCAGTTTTCAAAACTTGCATCCGTTGTTAGTTGCCGGTTCGCGTCGTTGTTCGTTCCGAGCCTGACCGCACTCGCACGCGCCCGCGGCATTGTCGAAACCCTGTTTTTAAAAGTGCGTTTAAAAATTTCTCTGATCGAGGTGAAACTTGGCACGCGGTCGCGATTAGATATAGCTAGGCCGCCTGTCGAATTTCGTCGCGATCGGAGTCCGTCTGATACCCGAACGGTCGACCGTAGCGGCACCGTATTCGGTCTACCGTCGGACGTGTGTTGGTGTTTTATAATTCGTGCCGCGTCGCCCGTTCTCCCTCTCGTCTCCGGATCCCCTCCCCGTCGTGGCCCTGCCCCCGTGGTGCCCCCCCCCCCTCGCCGGCCGCCGCGGCAGGTGCCCAGCGCCGCCGCTCGGGATCGAGCACGGGACGGGCAGCGCCCGTCAGCGCCCGCGTGGACCGCCCTCCCGCACTAGCCGAGCCGGCCCAGCCTCCGCAGTGGCCCAGCACCGAGCCGGCCCAGCTCCCCAGCTGCCTCTTCCCGTCCAGATCCGGCCCAAGAGGCCCACCCAGAGGTGAGGTCTAATCCTCGCCCTGTTATTTTTTTTCTGTTGCGCATGAGGTTCGGCCCGTTAGAGCTTAATAGCTTTTCTTTCGATTAGTTGCATTTCAGGAAATAAACGTATATTGTTTCACCCGTACCTTTTAATCCGTAAGTCGGATCGCGATGTTTTTTATATGCTTTTCGTGTAGATTTGCACGTAGAACCTGTTTATAGAACTCGCACACTTATTTGACGTAGTTTAACGTGTCAAATATATAGATTAGCGTGCTGTCCCATTAGAATAGTGCCCGTAATAATTTTTCGCGCAAGTCCGGATTGTTCGTATGCCGCAGAATAAATGCCCATGTTTTAGGGATCATTTTTGCAGGTATTTTAGAGTAGCTGTAGGTATTTTGCGTGTAGTGATTTGCGGTAGTTTATTTTCCCGTGTGTAGATTATTTTTCTCGCATTTAATGTGTGCCATTATTTTGTGTTGCAAACCCCACATATTTTATATGTTTCCGGGGTAGAAAAATCTCATGGATTTTTCTGTGCAATTAGTTTTAGCTTTCGAGTAAGTTAGTTCGCGAGATATTTTGCTATGTTGCCCTTTTGATTAATTCGTAGGATTTATTCCGTGCCTCGTTTGAATTAGCTGTCAACTAGAGAGTTGATCTTGGATGTTTTGTTTAGCCCCTCCTATTTTTGGTTGCATTAGAAATGCATGTTTAGGTGTTGTTTGCTTGCTCTCAAGTTGCTAGAAATAGTGTTGTTTTAGAGGAGCTGAAATATTTCTAAGTCTGGAATCTGTTATATTTTGTTGCTGTCTTGTCTTGCTTGCATCTTGTGATCTGTAGCTCTTTTGAGGTTGGTCCAATGGAGTTAGTTGTACCCCTTGTGTTTCTCTAGCATGCCGTAAAGTTTCATGCCATTTGGAGTCCTTTAGCTTAGGATTTTGCTGCTGCCAATATTGCTTTAGATCAAAAACTGCACTTTCATGAGGTGTAATTTTCACTACGTCTGAAATAGTGTGTGAGATGCCATTTTGTGTCTTCTTTTCCTAGTGCTCCTTGCTGCCATGTTAGTTGTTGTTAGTTGTTTGTAGTAGTGCGTCTTGCCCTCTTTAATGCCATGCCTTGCTTGAGTTTATCGGAGTTGTGTAGTCGTAGTTGTGGGGCGTAGAAAATGATATGTGGCTGATTTTGGCAGATTGTGGTGTTTCCTTGATTTGCTCGTAGATGTTGAACCGTAGCTCCGAATCGATCGTGTCGTACATGAAACTTGCTTAGAATCTCGTGTAGTTTCATTTTCTCTTGCGTGATGTATGTTTTGAAGTGCTCGTGACCGCCGTTGCACACATATTGCATTCATGCCATCATATCTTGCGGTGCTTGTATCATTTGAACCGTAGCTCCGTTGGAGATGTTCTTTATGTGTAGATTGCTTGCCATGACGCATAGAATCACGTGAACCTATTTGTTTTGCTGTTTAACAACTAATTAAATGCATTAGTTCAGATCTGGACAGAATTGTAAATTAACATGCGAGGTCGTCTCGGAGATGCTATATGTCATTTCCGACCTCATTTAAAATGCCTAGATAGGTAGTTTAATTGCGCTTCACCTCTTGCCATGTTTAACCACATTTAATATTGCCGTGTATTTAATCGGGATAGAACTAAATAAATGAATGTGGAGTTTTGTCAATATGCAACCCGTTGCATATTGAACTTCACTTAACGTGTAGTTTTGATTGTGTGAAATTGTCATGCCGTGACTTGCATGAATTTAGCTGCTCATGCATCATTTGTGTTGTGCATCGTGTGGTGAATATCGTGTGTTGATGCTTGTTTCCGATTTCCCCGTCTCGATAGAGTTCCGCAAGCGTGTCGGATGTGAGGACCCGTTCGACTACGTCGGTTCGTCTGCTTCACGGAGGCATTCTTCTTCCAAGCGGGATCTCAGGCAAGATGATCATTTCCCCATATACCATTACTATCATTGCCATGCTAGATTTACCGTCTCTATCGTTATGTCTCGTTGCCTACCACATGTTAAATATCAACCTCTCAACAATGCCATGAAAACCTTCAACCTGTTCAACCTAGCAAACCACTGATTGGCTATGTTACTGCTTGCTTAACCCTGTTGATAGCGTTGCTAGTTGCAGGTGCAGCTGCTTCCATGTGATAGCATGGGTTCCTTGTTATATCACCATATTAATGTTATTTAATTTAATGCACCTATATACTTGGTAAAAGGTGGAAGGCTCGGCCTTTCTAGCCTGGTGTTTTGTTCCACCTTTGCCCCCTTAGTTTTCGGCTACCGGTGTTATGTTCCATAAACGAGCGCTCCTAACACGATCGGGGTTGTTATGGGGACCCCCTTGATAATTCGTTTTAGATTAAAGCTGGTCTGGCAAGGCCCAACATTGGTTCTACATTTGCCCAACATAATAACTCTGTTAAATTGAAATGCATAGGGAGTTAGCGCTACCCGAGGAGTAATTTTACATAAACAAGGGGGCCAGTGCTAATGGTGTTGGTCCCAAACGGTCTGCCTACGGGGCCACCACGGGGAAACTCGAGGTTTGGCACCCGTAGCTAGTTCCATCCGTCGTGTCCTGAGAACGAGATACGCGGCTCCTATCGGGTTCGTCGACACGTCGGGCGGCCTTGCTGGATTAGTTTTACCTTTGACGAGATATCTTGTGCATCGGGATTCCGGTGATGCTTTGGGTAATCTCAGAGTTGAGGTTTTCCACTAGGGGATCCGACGAGATCGCGAGCTTCGTGATTGAGGATTTCTATGCGGCTTGTTGTAATTTGTGATGGACTAGTCGGAGCACCCCTGCAGGGTTAAATCTTTCGGAAAGTCGTGCCCGCGGTTATGTGGCAACGTGGAAACTTTGTTTAACACTGGTTCTAGATAACTTGAAGTTAACTTAATTAAAACTTGCCAACTGTGTGCGTAACCGTGACTGTCTCTTTTGTGAGTTCCTTCTCCGATCGAGGACACGGTGGGGTTATGTCTAACGTAGGTAGGTGTTCAGGATCATTCATTTGAGCATCTGTAGTTCACGTCCGCTATGCGTAGATCTTCCCCCTCTTATTTCTGGTACTCGTAAGTTAGCCACCAAATATATGCTTAGTCGCTGCTGCAACCTCACCACTTAACCATACCTCACCCATTAAGCTTTGCTAGTCTTGATACCTTTGGAAATGAGATTGCTTAGTCCCCTGTGGCTCACAGATTACTACAGCACCAGTTGCAGGTACAGGTAGAGGTTGCTTGACGCGAGCGCTTTGATTGTTCAATTGGAGTTGCTTCTTCTTCTTCTTCTTCTTCATCGATCTAGGATGGGTTCCAGGCCGGCAGCCTGGGATAGCAAGGATGGACGTCGTTCTTCTTTTGTCATTTGTTTTCGTCCGTAGTCGGACCCTGCTCTTATTCTTGATGATTATATAATGTACTGATGTGACTCTGATGTAGCTTGTGGCGAGTGTAAGCCAATTCTATATATCTCTTCTTTTCAGTACATGTACTTGTAACGATATCCATTCTTACGACACGACGAGATGCGCTTCTATCTCTAACGAGGCCCTCGTACCGAATTGAGGATAGAGTCGCATCTTGGGCGTGACAGAAGCCCACCAAAATAAAATAAAAAAGACCAAAGAGCCCACAAAAAAGAGAGAAAAAGAGAGAAGGGACTGTGTACCACTTTTTCCACACTTGTGCATATTAAGCACCATGATCTTCATGATTGAGAGTCTCTCGTTTTGTCACCACCATATAGCTAGTGGGAAATTTTCATTATATAACTTGGCTTGTATATTCCAATGATAGGCTTCCTCAAAATTGCCTTAGGTCTTCGTGAGCAAGCAAGTTGGATGCACACCCCACTAGTTTTCTTTAAGAGCTTTCACATACTCGTAGCTCTAGACTCTAGTGCATCATTTCTATGGAAATCCCTACTCATTCACATTGATATCTATTGATGAGCATCTCCACAGCTCATTGATATGCCTAGTTAATGTGACTATCTTCTCTTTTTTTGTCTCGCAACCTCGACTACATTCCACACCATCTATAGTGCTATAACCATGTCTCACGCTCATGTATTGCGTGAGAGTTGAAAAGGTTTGAGAAAGTAAAGGTGTGAAAACATTACTTGGCCAATACCGGGGTTGTGCATGATTTCAATTCATTGTACAATGATGATAGAGCATAGCCAGACTATATGCTTTTGTAGGGATGACTTTATTTTGGCCTTGTTATTTTGAAAGTTCATGATTACTTTGCGACTTTGCTTGGACTATTATTGTTTCCACGTCAATAGCAAACTATTGTTTTGAATCTAATGGATCTGAACATTCACGTCACATAAGAGGAATTACAAAGGACACCTATGCTAGGTAGCATGAAAGCATCAAAAATTCATTCTTTATCACTTCCCTACTCGAGGACGAGTAGGAGTTAAGCTTGGGCATGCTTGATATGTCTCAAACGTATCTATAATTTTTTATGGTTTCACACTGTTATCTTGTCTTCTTTGGTTGTTTTATGTACCTTTTATATCTTTTTTGGGACTAACTTATTAATTCAGTGCCAAGTGCCAGTTCCTATTTTTTCCGTGTTTTTGACTCTTTTCAGATCTGATTTTGGAACGGAGTCCAAACGGAAGAAAAACCCCGAAATGATTTTTTCCCGAACGGAAGAAGACCAGGGGGCCTTTGGGCCAGGCCAGGTGGTCTCCAGGGAGCCCACAAGCCCCCACTCCGCCACCAGGGGGAGGCGGCCGTGGGCATGCTTGTGGCCTCCCTAGCCGCCCCCTGACCTAGGTCTTTGGCCTATAAATTCCCAAATATTCCACAAAAAATCAGGGGAGCCTCGAAAATACTTTTCCGCCCGCCGCAAGCTTCCGTTTTCGCGAGATCTCATCTGGAGACCCTTCCCGGCGCCCTGCCGGAGGGGACTTTGGAGTTGGAGGGCTTCTTCATCATCATCATCGCCCCTCCAATGACTCGTGAGTAGTTCACTTCAGACCTACGGGTCCGTAGTTAGTAGCTAGATGGCTTCTTCTCTCTCTTGGATCTTCAATACAAAGTTCTCCATGATCTTCATGGAGATCTATCCGATGTAATCTTCTTTGGCGGTGTGTTTGTCGAGATCCGATGAATTGTGGATTTGTGATCAGATTTTCTATGATTTATATTTGAGTCTTTGTTGATTTCTTATATGCATGATTTGATATCCTAGTAAGTCTCTCCGAGTCTTGGGTTTTGTTCGGCCAACTAGATCTATGACTCTTGCAATGGGAGAAGTGCTTGGTT
Organism: Hordeum vulgare subsp. vulgare; assembly: GCF_904849725.1. Classification (NCBI taxonomy): domain Eukaryota; kingdom Viridiplantae; phylum Streptophyta; class Magnoliopsida; order Poales; family Poaceae; genus Hordeum; species Hordeum vulgare. Next base: position 372,566,751 of record NC_058520.1, on the reverse strand, counting down.
TTGGGTTCTGCCATGTGGTGACCTTTCCCAGTGACAGTAGGGGCAGCTAGGCACACATCAAGTAGTTGCCATCAAGGGTAAAAAGATGGGGGTTTTATCATTGGTTTGAGATTATCCCTCTACATCATGTCATCTTGCTTAAGGCGTTACTCTGTTCTTATGGACTTAATACACTAGACGCATGCTGGATAGCGGTCGACGTGTGGAGTAATAGTAGTAGATGCAGACGATACCGGTCTACTTGTTTTGGATGTGATGCTTATAGAAATAATCATTGCATAGATATCGTCACGACTTTGCGCGGTTCTATCAATTGCTCGACAGTAATTTGTCCACCCATCGTCTACTTGCTTTCATGAGAGAAGCCACTAGTAAACACTACGGCCCCAGGGTCTATTCACATCCATCGTTTACATCTCCGCTTTTACTTAGCTTTGTTACTTTGTTGCTTTCAGTTCTCACTTGGCAAACAATCTATAAGGGATTGACAACCCCTTCATAGCGTTGGGAGCAAGTTTTTGTGTTTGTGCAGGATCTTGAGATACTCCTCCACCGGATTGATAGAAGCTCAAGTTCTACAAGAGTAGAGGCAAAGATAGAATAAACTTGTTGAAACGCATATGAATGACTCATCCGAATGATAATTCAATTGTTAAAGCAGAGACGGCACAAAGAGGCCAACTCGAACGAACACACGAATAAAGCCCCGAATTCGTCGAGCCTAGTTAACAACTCGCTAGGAAATAGCCACAAATCCTAAGGTACCATCACTACCCTTGGGCACACGAGACACCAAGTCGCTCAATTCTAGCACATCTGCCAGCAAAATTTTGGAATTCCCCAAGTAAAGGCACAGCATACAACCATAGTCGAACGCAGACCCACCAAATGCGTGCCTAGCGAGCAGCATGCCGATACGGAGGGAGAGGAAGAGAGGAGGTGTTGGTCACCTCGAAAGGGCTCGGCACCGGCGTGTCCACCGCACCATCCATGGCAGTAGTGCCAGCCATCGAGCAGAAGCAAGATCGGCAGGCGCCCGGTGGCTGGGCCGACTAGCGTGCGAGTGCAGGAAAGCGCACTGGGGAAGCTAGATCGGCGGGACTCCCGGTGGCTGGACCGGCCAGCGCGCATGTGCTAGGTTTCCGACCAACGGCATCCGATCTCAACGCCGGAGAAGCCACAGTAGCGGTGCGGTCCTCTAGGGCCGCCGTAGCCATGCGAGTTTGTGGGCTTCTCCTTCTACGGTGATAGGAGGAGGCGTCAAGGCAGGGATGCGGTGGTCAGAGGCGGCGGTCATGAGGGCAGGGCTTCCGTGCGCGATCGGTTGAGGGGAGGGGAGATTGTGGGTGTGCTCCACCAGATGGAGGGGATCGAGACGGAAGGCAGAGGTCGTGGAGATGCAGAGTACGGTTTTTCTGTATGGTTATTTTGGGTGAAGGAGGCTGGTTTTCGGAGGGATTAAAGGATTGAAAATAAATCGCTGGGAGGACGTGGGTGGGAGGAGGTAGAGAGGGAAGGTCGAACCATCACGACGACGGCACATTCCCCTTTAATACTAGAGATAGTAGATAGATAGATAGATAGATAGGGTAATGGAATGCTTACAAGCTTTACTTCGGCACATTTTTCGAATTTGTTTTTCGTTTTTGTCTTCTAAGATAATTAATGGTTCATTCCGAGCACCGTCACAAGTTATTGATTTGCATTAAGATGTCTAGTAATAGTTAGTAACATAAATGACATCTAAGTAAAAAATGCAATGTGGCAACTAATTAATGAGAAGAGAAAGAAATTGGGTAACAATGAGGCTCGGTGTAATGGGGAGTATCATATACTAGTATCATGCATATGATACTAGTGTATGATACTACATCTATAGTGCATAGTATTATAAGTTAGTATCATAGGATAGTTCATTTATTGCCATGCATGACACATAGTAACACATCATTTAATATGATACAATATCATGATATGACACTCAACCATCTCCTTCTTTATTTAATTGTATGCCACCTCACCAAAATTGCCTAGTTGGCAAGCATGATACTACTTATGATACTACCATTACGGGCAGCCTTAGTAACATAACGCATACCAAGGAAAGATGAGTCTATAAGCTAATAAATGAAAGGTTCAATGTTACTACTCCTATATTAATATACACTACGGAGGTAGTAACTTATACTAGTAACATATGCATGTTACTACTCTATGTTACTCCCCATCGTGAGTAGTCTTAGTACGTTAGAGCATCTTGAGCCGCGCCCCCAACAGCCCCCCCCCCCCAAGGCCCTTTCTTGTCGCCGACGGGAAAAACGGCCTAGTCGCGCCCCCAGAAGCCTGTTTTTCGCCGGTGAGGGCCGAATTTGCCGCCAGCAGACCCAGGCCGAACTCGGCCGCTGGGGGCGCCCGGGGGCGTCGGGGGAAACATTTTTGGCGCGAACCCTTTATGGACCCGTCGAGTCAGCGACTAGGCACGGTCATCGTCCTCACCGCCTCGTTTCCCGTGGGGAATGAATGCGAAGGCTGTCGCCGATCAGCCTTCCATTGATTCACGGGCGATGAAGTGAAGGCGCGTCGACGAGCGTCCCGCCATGTGTACGCACGGCTGTCGCCCGCTCGCCACCCACCCGCGGCTATATAAGTCATCCCTCCCTCGTCGGTTGCCGTAAGTCCTCTCGCCACAACCCTTCTCCATCTCTCTTCGCCGACGCCCGTCTCCCCCTTTCGTCATCGACGCCCCTCTCTCCACCGATGACCATGGACGAGCGCTACCCGACGACGAAGCGGCGACAAACGGTTTCGGCCGCTGCCACCTGCACGAGTCCGAGGCCCGCCTCCTCTACGAGGCAGACTACCCGACACCACCGGATATGTGGGTGTCGGGCTTGTGAAGGCTTAGCGTCGGCGGAGTTCCGGTGCCACCGCTTGCCTCTGGAGCTGACCGACGCATGGAGATCGCGCGCATCCGATCGTCGATGCCGGAAAGCTCGCGGAACCAGTCGAGGTACGCCCCCGACAGCAACACGCTGTGGGCGGCGTACTTCGAACGCCGCCACGCCGATCAGCTCGCTGCCACCAACGGCGCTGAACCTCGTGGTTGCTTCAACTCTGAGGGGCGACGCCCATGCTGGATGTCGTCCTCGAGCACATCGAGGACGGCAACTCGCCATGGTTGGAGTACCCGACGCCCCCCTCCTTCTCCCGCCGCCGCGACAGTTCATGGACACCGGGGCGCATGAAGATGTCGTCCTCCTCCTCGTCCGGCTCCGCTCCTCCCCGCCAAGCCGAAGCCGTGGGAGACGCCGCTCGGGCAGCGCACGCGCAGCGGCACCCTCGTTAACAACGAGGGTGGCGCCCCTTCTCCTCCATCCTCCTCCTCCCGCCTCGTCAAGCCGAAGAGCAAGCCGGCACTCCTCCCCACGAAGGAGGAGCACGAGGCCATGGCCGCCGTCGAGGAGACCGCGCTTCAATGGGCGCGGGACGACTACGGAGGAAATGGAGCGACAGCGTCGCGCCCTCGAGGAGATCGCCGCTCGACACCGCGGCCGCGAGGAGGGCGACGTCGTCATCCTTGACGACAACGACAAGGAGGCGCTCGGGCCGTCCAACCCCGTCCGCCACGGCGACCCAAGGCAGGGGTGCATCAAGGACGGCGTCGGAGTGCAGGACGACGATGGCGACGACTACACCAACTTCTACAGGCTTCTCGGTATGTAGCAGGTTCAAGGCGGCGATGTAGTAGTAGTTGTTGTTTTTAATTTCCGTTTTAATTTTGTTTTTAGTTTAGTTTGTGTAAATATCAATGAAAATGCTTGAATTTCCTCTAGATTTGAGTAGTTTTGGCCGAAGTTTGGCTGAATTATGTTTTTTTTAAATGACGTCTAGGCGGGCGACGGTTGGGAACCCGACCGCCCCACGCTGATTTTGTCACCATTTTGGTCCTTAGGCGGCCATGGGGCGCCGAACAACTGGAGATCCTTAGGCGGCCATGGGGCGCCGAACAACTGGAGATGCTCTTACTCGCTCCATCTCAGTTTACAAGACATGCACGTGGTTTTAGATCATTGATTTAACTAACTAAATATGTATTATATGTCACAAAAATTATATCATTAAATTTTTAAGCGGATGTAGTTTCTGAACATATATTTTTCATCGCATATGTAATATACATTCACCAGCAAGGTCGTTTTTATTCTGGATTGCCTTGAGGATTTGTGGGTTTTCAAGAATTAATTTGCCATGGCACAGCCGAAGGGGGGACTGCCATCAAATCCAAAAGGGACTGGCACTACAGGCAAGCAACATGCCGGTACAAGAGGTAAGTTTGCTAACACGGCCGATGGATGCATCAACGCGTGCATAGGAAGCTCCCTTCCGTTGCTCCATCTCGTGTCTCTAACTTGAAAATTAATTTGCCTGCTGAATGGAACCGGTCATCAACTGATCGAGCTGTGCCTGCGCAAAAACAAAAAAACAAAAAAAAAACAAAAAAACTGATCGAGCTGTGCGAGTTGCCTACTCGTCGTTTGTTTTCCCGACTGGCTAATACCAACGCACACTTGTTTGCAAGAGTCGAACAACCTGAGAAAGGTCATCCTCTCCATGCTTGTCTAACTTCCCCCATGTCCAAAACCAAACTATACTACTACTCCCTCCAATCCATGTTAATTGTCGCCGATTTAGTACAGGTGCTATTTCTTAATTCAGGGTGCAAAACCAAGAGCATCTTGTATCTAACAAAAAGAAGAATACAACAGTGAGGCAAAACCTAGTTATTAAAGGAAGCAGTATAAGCTGGCAATGAATAATGACAACATAATTCAGAATTCCGATTCCATAAGAATAGTAGTAGCATAAATGATACAAGTTGATGAATAATGTAGCAAGGTGAGTATGATATATTGCCATCCATCCACTAAATAGCCAAGTACACACCTTTCTCTTTCCTTCTTAAAAGTAGCTCAGGACCAGCACTGGATAATGTTCAGAAATAACACACCTGAGAACATGTTATATCAGGAACCTGCCTATTGTCAATCAAAAGCTCGGTGGCGTACAGCACAGGCAAATTACTTGCTGTTTACGAGGCTGAGAGCAGTACGGTTGCACAAATGCACATAGTGCCTTCTCTAGCAAACAAATCCTGCTTCACCTTCAAACATCAGATTCACGAGGACCTCAGCCCAGGAACATTTATAAGGCCCATCTTCCGAAGAATGAGTTTGGGTATGGCTGGCACAATTTCAAGCCCCATGCTCTGACTGAACTCCTCTGCAAGCTTGACAAGTCTTGACTTGTCTCTGCTGATGGTCTTGTTTGAGTTGTAGTACCCTAACCATGCTTGATAGGCCGATTCTTTCGTCTTCATCTCTACTCTCTTGATGGCACCTTTCACCTATCAAGTCAAGAAAATATAGGGGCCAAATACGTTAGCTTTACAGGCCGAAAATAGATTTGAGATTTCATGATCAGACAGCCAAACTGACCAGATTAAAAAGCGAACTAGATGAGAAGGTAATAAAATCATATACTGCTTACTTCTGCGTGAATGCTTGGGTTCACTGGAGGTGCCACCGTCTCTGTTATTGACAGATCATTAACGCTGCTAAGGAAATGTTTTTCCCAGGGAGCCAACAGTAAAATGCCTTGCCCTTCCTTGCCTTTCCTTCCGGTACGACCAAGTCTATGTATATACTGCTGTCTATCAGAAGGCAACCCAACCTGCACAAGCAGATAGGATTTACGAGGAATGTACACCTTAAACAAGTTCTTTGTATCAACTGTATGACAACAGAACCAACCTGTATGACAAGCGAGACATCAGGATAATCAACACCACGGGCAGAAACATCAGAACTGACTAATATCAAGCTCTTTGACTTCCTAAATTCATCTGACACCTTCGTTCTAGCAGATTGTGACTTCCTGGAATGAATCTCTCTTATATTCAGTTTCAGCTGGGAGAGAATTTCAGCAACAAGCTTGGTGACCATTGCTGTAGTGCAGAATATAATAACCTGCAAAATTGCATGGGTAATGTCAACGATGGAAATCCATAAGATGTAAACAAAACAAAAACAAAAAACTTGTGAGATAACTTACTTTGTATTCTACATCTTCCGCAACATGCTTCTTCAAGACACCATATAATATAGAGAAGTGGAGGTCTAATGGTGCAACCATGTACATCTGATTTACCTGATACATGAGCAATAATGGAAGGTACCTGTGAGCTAGCTGCCAAGCTTACTTCAAAAGTCTAGCTAACAACTCAGGAAAATGACAGATTTAAACCTGTGCATGTGTCTCCTCATCACCCTCTTGAACAGTATTGATGAACTTGTAATCCTTCTGCATTGCTAAATGGGATATCTCACGGACCTAACAGTAAACATTCAAAAGATCAGATTGCTTCAGTACTTCAGGTACAAAGAGGTAACATGAGAAAAAGAGATACCTCTGCTGGAACAGTAGCAGAAAATAACAGTGTTTGCCGTTCTTTAGGAATGAAAGCAATTATTTTCTCAATATCTCTTCTGAATCCCATATCCAATAGGCGGTCAGCTTCATCAAGAACAAGGACCTTCACACCTTTAATCCGGGTAGAAAAACCAGGTGTGTTTTCAAGATGATCAATGAGCCTTCCAGGTGTAGCAACAAGAATCTGTTTGATCAGTAGTATGTATTAGCACATAAATTGCATTCAGATATGAACAAACTGAAGGCGATACAGTTCATGGATACGACCTGACATGGCTTGGATCGCATGCTTCTTTGCTCTTGAGGCAATCGTGTGCCACCAATTACAACTTGCACGTCCAGTGAGTTGTGATACTTAAGAAGCTTCCTAGCTTCAACGGCCACTTGGTTTGCAAGCTCCCTAGTAGGGAGCATCACCAGCAAATTTATCGATGTAGAATGGGGTAATGTAGACAGAAGTTCAATGGCTGGAAGCTAACAAGAAGAATTTAAAAGTCAGTCAGATTGGTTAATCCCCACTGCAGCATCACTGCAATAACCCATGACTGTGAAAGCCATCAAATTGACTAGTTGTGCTGAAGGCGAAAGAATACCAAAAATGCAACGGTTTTTCCTGTTCCAGTCTTTGCTTTTGCAAGAACATCTTTGCCTGCACTCAACAAATTATTGAAATATTAGTTTCATGGTTTCCCAAGACCATGGAGAAAAAATAGTTTGCGCTATTGCTGACCTTGAAGAATTACCGGCAGAGTAGCCTCCTGGACGCGGGTCAGCCTTTCATACCCAGCATCTTTGATTCCTTGCAGTGACAATGGAGAAACAGCGCATTGATCAAACCTGCAATATACAATAAAAATAACAATTTAAAGAGCAGAAAAATGCTTGTAACGCCAATGTAATCCCCGAATAATTTGATGAACACAGATAGGCTAGCCGACAGTGTCACGAACTACAACTACATGTCATTCGAGGCTAACTCCGAATGATACCCATAACTCGTAAAGCCGAGGAACAATACGAATTGGAAAATACCTACCACGCGAGAAATATACTACTTATTGTATATGGTACTTGGTTTGTACAGTTGGGGAAATATTTAATGCGCATATTCGATCGAAACAAATATGAGGGGCATGCCATTACCGTGTGTCGCTGAGGTACGATCCATCCACGCCTCCTGTGGCAGCATTGGTACTTGTCCCCGCATCGATATCCATGGCCTCCGCTGGCACTACGGCAACCTCGCGGACCTGGTCGGCACCTCTTGGCCGGCTCGCGACAGCCCTGGGGAACGCGGAGCCGTCCTCCGCGTCCCTCGGGCGCCGCCTCCGCTGCCGCTTCGGGGCTGCCGCGTACCCTCGATTGCCTGACATGATACCGCTGGGAACGCCGGCGATGTCGATATTAGCGGCGGCGGCGGCGGCGGCGGCGACGAACGGGCGACAACGTGGGAGGGAGGTCGCAACGCAGCAAAACAGGGTGACCTAGGAAACACGAGGAGAGACGAATACGCACTTGGCAATGTTTGCGATGGCAATTTATGGGTTTGCCCTTTCGCACAACCGGACAATTACATGCATTGTGGCCCTCCGAGGAAAACATATTTACTCTTTACTCCACGTATTGAATGAACAGAAGCGCCGCTTGAAGATTTTCCTCTTTTCTCCATAACTATGCAAGGATTGCATGTCTTTTTATTGAGAGGTGGGAGAAAACAATAAAAGAAGAAACATTAGAGCAATTCCAACAGGCCGACCTAAATGGAGACGATTTTGTTCGCTTTTCGTCCATCGGTTTGTCCATATTTGCTTTTTTAAATGGGTCAGCACATGCACCCAACGGAAAGCAAGTGGGCAGCAGCACTGTGGCAATATAATAATGGAAGAAAGGTAGATGGGGTGGGCCAGCGAATTAAATAAGTAGGCAGAGTTGGTTGGGTAGCTGTGTGACAAGTGAGTAAGGGCAGCCACATGCAAACACCGAGAGGGCACGTGCGTCCGCTTCGCCTCAGCGCTGACCCATTTCACTTCCAAATTTGAGACGGAAATGGGTCGGCACGGACGCGTTTTAGCAATGGGTCCATGCGTTGGGCTATCACTTTTGTTCGCGCAGACCCAAACGGATGGCCGCGGACAAAATGAATCGCCCCATTAAAGTTGCTCTTACATAGAGGAGGGGAGGGGCACTTGAAGATGTTTGACTCCCTTCATAGTCCAACACCATAGCTGGTCGTGGCATGCTTTCTAGTTGTGGCATGCTTCACGAAAGAAAAATGTGTTGTTCCTGCTCGTTGCCTCGCTCGCCGGTCTCTAGCTGCGCTCGAAAGAAACAGATCGGTCGTGTGCCTCGAATCAACTTTCTTTTTAGCAAAATTCCATGGGCTTATGTGATGCAAGTCATCTATTTCTTAATTCTCTCATTCAGTCGTAGGTAGGTCTCTAATGAGCCAGAAATACATACCAACGTCACAACTACCTGGCGAAATACATTGCAGGCCCTGAGTCGCCTGCCCCTGCGAGTCACCTCCTCTTCCAAATTGACGAAACTAACAAGAAATTCATTGACTCGGCTCATATCTTCATACATACAGTATAATATATGCATTTCCCCTCAAATTTTAGGTATGGCAGCTGTCAAACCTTGCCATATAGCTGGATCCACCCCCGAATATGAGGGATGCTACGTACTCTAAAAATTCACGGCAACAAACCATGGCTAATGGTGATAGTTTTCAACGAGAATTTGGTTCGTTGTAAGAAGGAGGGAGGGGCGGCTCGGCCCCAACAAGCGGTGGACAGTTTTGGGAGTGCTTTGGAGAACTGTGGTCTACATGATCGTGGTTTTGCTAGAAACCCATTTACTTAGCATGACAATGATGACTCCCAAAAATATATCTGCGGTAGACTTGACAGGGCGGTAGGATCACCAAATTGGTGCCAACGATTTTCATTTTATAAGGTCATGCATGGTGATTGATAGAGGCGAAGGTGTTCCGATGTTTCGATGGCATCTATCTTTTTTGTGGAAGACAACTTTGATGATCCGACTACGAACATATGAAGACGTTGCGCCTTTGCAATCGCTAAACTAGCTTCGAGAGGTTATTGACAACGTGTAGGATCGAAAGTATGTCTAGAGGGGGGTGATTAGACTACTTGACAAGATAAATTTTTGCCTTTTCCTAATTTTACTTGAGAGGCAGCTACGGCAGTTATAACAGGTCAAGCACACCCTACACATGCAGTTCTAATAGTATTGCAGCGGAAAGTAAAACATGCAAGTGTAAATAGAGGAGTAAGGTTGGGAGATCAAACGCATAAGGTTGACACGAGGATTTTTGGCATGGTTCCGATAGGTGGCGCTATCGTACGTCCATGTTAGTGGAGACTTCAACCCACGGAGGGTAACGACTGCGAGAGTCCACAGAGGGTCCACAAAGAAGCGGCCTTGTCTATCCCACCACGACTTCCATCCACGAAGGACTAGCCTTACTCACGGTAGATCTTCGCGAAGTAGGCGATCACCTTGCCCTTACAAACATCTTGGTTCAACTCCACAACACGAAGTAGGAGGTTCCCAAGCGACACCTAACCAATCTAGGAGGCACCACCCTCCAAAAGGTAATAGATGATGTAGATCAATGAACTCCTTGCTCTTGTGCTTCTAAAGATAATCTCCTCAACACAAATGTCTCTCTCACAGAATATGCATGAATAGGAGAGGTTGATTTGGTGGAAAGCAGTTTGGGGAGGCTAGAGATCAAGATTCAAATGATTGGATTGGAATATCTTGGTCTCAACACATGAGTAGGTGGTTCTCTCTCAGAATATGGATCTCGAAATGAAGTGTGTGTTCTCAGTGCTTCTCCCACGAATGAGAGGTGGATGAAGGGGTATATATAGGCAGCAGCCAAAATCCAACCATTACACACAAAAGTGCAAACTCGGTGACACCTAAGTGGACAACTCGGTGATACCGACTAATACTAAAAGTGTGAACTTTGAAACTCGGTGAGACCGATATATAGAACTCGGTGGCACCGAAAAGGTGACTAACGGTCACATGGCCAAACTCGGTGGCACCGATACTCAAACTTGGAAATTCCGATTTTGTGTATCTTGGCAACAGAATGTTGGTCACACTGAACTCGGTAGCACCAATGTAGTTTCGGTTGCACCGATTTGGTGGGAATGGCTAGGGTTCTGTCTTAGGTTCAAACTCGGTGGGTCCGAAGTGGCAATGTTGGTTACACCGAATTTGTGTATGTGGAACTTGACAGAGTGGATATGTGGGAAAATGACTAAGTGTTTTGGTGGCTAACTTTGAGCATTAGAGCAATCAGTTCATTTTACTACCTCACCCCCTTTTAATAGTATTGGCTTTCCTATGGACTCAAAAGTGATTTCTCAGAAATATAAAATGAAGAGTCTTCTAGATTGAAGCTTGAGCCAATATTATTCCTTTCTTGCATCTAGGGGCATCTCCACATAAACCTTAAGCCATAGCATCTTTTGAACTTTTCTTAAATATACTTGGAAAACACATTAGTCCAATGATGCATATGTTGTGATCAATTATCAAAACCACCCTAGGGAGCAATTGTGCTTTCAATCTCCCCCTTTTTGGTAATTGATGACAACATATAGATTAAAGCTTCGACAAAAGATATAATCAATGATTAACATCGATGCTTTGAGAAGTATGTGAAAAGCAAGAGCTCCCCCTAAATTTGTGCATTATTTAAAATTTGCGTTTGAATGCAAATGCACAATCGATTAGGATCATGGGTTACTCTTCCATGTCACATACATCTTGGTGGTGCGTAAAAAGAATAGCAATCCACATGACACCAACAAGATAAGTGAATGATCATCACATGGATAGCTAAAACATAATATCGTAGCATCACATAGGATAAAGCGATCATGCGCATATAGGATAAAGTCATCCAACAAACCAAAGTTTTTAAAACCAAACTAGAGAAAATAAAATCAAAAGCTCTCTCTCTCTCTCTCTCACGAAGTCTATGATCTATACATTTCTCCCCCTTTGGCAACAAGTTACCAAGTTCAAAAAGTATAGAACTACTCGTCCCTCTGGGCAGTTGATGATGAGTCGATAGAATGGCGTCTACGAAGACTTCTGGTGACGTCCCTGGAGCTGGAGGAGTTGATACTGTTGGGGAACGTCGCATGGGAAACAAAAAATTTCCTACGCGCACGAAGACCTATCATGGTGATGTCCATCTACGAGAGGGGATGTGTGATCTACGTACCCTTGTAGACCGTACAATAGAAGCGTTAGTGAACGCGGTTGATGTAGTGGAACGTCCTCACGTCCCTCGATCCGCCCCGCGAACCGTCCCACGATCAGTCCCACGATCTAGTGCCGAACGGACGGCACCTCCGCGTTCAGCACACGTACAGCTCGACGATGATCTCGGCCTTCTTGATCCAGCAAGAGAGACGGAGAGGTAGAAGAGTTCTCCGGCAGCGTGACGGCGCTCCGGAGGTTGGTGATGATCTTGTCTCAGCAGGGCTCCGCCCGAGCTCTGCAGAAACGCGATCTAGAGGAAAAATCGTGGAGGTATGTGGTCGGGCTGCCGTGGAAAAGTCGTCTCAAATCAGCCCTAAAACCTCCGTATATATAGGTGGGAGAGGTGGAGCCTTTCCTTGGGGCTCAAGGAGCCCCAAGGGGGTCGGCCGAGCCAAGGGGGGAAGGTCTCCCCCCCCCCAAACCGAGTCCTACTTGGTTTGGTGGGTGGAGTCCTTTCCTTTCCCACCTCCTCCTTTTTTTTCTTTTCTCTTTGATTTTCTTCCTATGGCGCATAGGGCCTTCTTGGGCTGTCCCACCAGCCCACTAAGGGCTGGTGTGCCAACCCCAAGGCCTATGGGCTTCCCCGGGGTGGGTTGCCCCCCCCGGTGAACTCCCGGAACCCATTCGTCATTCCCGGTACATTCCCGGTAACTCCGAAAACCTTCCAGTAATCAAATGATGTCATCCTATATATCAATCTTCATTTCCGGACCATTCCGGAAACTCTCGTGATGTCCGTGATCTCATCTGGGACTCCGAACAACATTCGGTAACCAACCATATAACTCAAATACGCATAAAACAACGTCGAACCTTAAGTGTGCAGACCCTGCGGGTTCGAGAACTATGTAGACATGACCCGAGAGACTCCTCGGTCAATATCCAATAGCGGGACCTGGATGCCCATATTGGATCCTACATATTCTACGAAGATCTTATCGTTTGAACCTCAGTGCCAAGGATTCATATAATCCCGTATGTCATTCCCTTTGTCCTTCGGTATGTTACTTGCTCGAGATTCGATCGTCAGTATCCGCATAGCTATTTCAATCTCGTTTACCGGCAAGTCTCTTTACTCGTTCCGTAATACAAGATCCCGCAACTTACACTAAGTCACATTGCTTGCAAGGCTTGTGTGTGATGTTGTATTACCGAGTGGGCCCCGAGATACCTCTCCGTCACACGGAGTGACAAATCCCAGTCTCGATCCATACTAACTCAACTAACACCTTCGAAGATACCTGTAGAGCATCTTTATAGTCACCCAGTTACGTTGCGACGTTTGATACACACAAAGCATTCTTCCGGTGTCAGTGAGTTATATGATCTCATGGTCATAGGAACAAATACTTGACACGCACAAAACAGTAGCAACAAAATGACACGATCAACATGCTATGTCTATTAGTTTGGGTCTAGTCCATCACATGATTCTCCTAATGATGTGATCCCGTTATCAAGTAACAACACTTGCCTATGGCCAGGAAACCTTGGCCATCTTTGATCAACGAGCTAGTCAACTAGAGGCTTACTAGGGACAGTGTTTTGTCTATGTATCCACACAGGTATTGTGTTTCCAATCAATACAATTATAGCATGGATAATAAACGATTATCATGAACTAAGAAATATAATAATAACTAATTTATTATTGCCTCTAGGGCATATTTCCAAGAGTCTCCCACTTGCACTAGAGTCAATAATCTAGTTCACATCACCATGTGATTTCAACGAATCCAACACCCATATAGTTCTGGGGTCTGATCACGTCTTGCTCGTGAGAGAGGTTTTAGTCAACGGTTCTGAAACTTTCAGATTCGTGTGTTCTTTACAAATCTTTATGTCATCTTATAGATGCTGCTACTACGTGCTATTCGGAAATACTCCAAATATCTACTCTACTATACGAATCCGTTTCACTACTCATAGTTATTCGGATTAGTGTCAAAGCTTACATCGACGTAACCCTTTACGACGAACTCTTTAACCACCTCCATAATCGAGAAAAATTCCTTAGTCCATCAGTTACTAAGGATAAATTTTGACCGCTGCTAGTGATTCAATCCTGGATCACTCTGTGTACCTCTTTAACTGACTTGCCGCAAGGCACACATCATGTGCGGTACTCAGCATGGCATACTTTAGAGTCTACGACTAAGGCATAGAAGACGACCTTCGTCTATTCTCTTTATTCTGCCGGGGTTGGGTTTTGAGTCTTACTCAAATTCACACCTCACAACGCAACCAAGAACTCCTTCTTTGCTGATCTATTTTGAACTCCTTCAAAAACTTGTCAAGGCATGCATCTTGTTGAAACTTCCATTAAGCGCTTTCGATCTATCTCCATAGATCTTTGATGCTCAACGTTCAAGTAGCTCAATCCAGGTATTCCTTTGAAAACTCCTTTCAAACGACCTTGTATGCTTTACAGAAATTCTACATTACTTCTGATCCACGATATGTCAACCACATATACTTATCAGAAATTCTATAGTGCTCCCACTCACTTCTTTGGAAATACAAGTTTCTCATAAACTTTGTACAAACCCAAAATCTTTGATCATCTCATCAAAGTGTATATTCCAACTCCGAGATGCTTGCACCAGTCCATTGAAGGATCGCTGGAGTTTGCATATTTGCTAGTATCTTTAGGATCCACAAAACCTCATGGTTGTATCTCATACAATGTTTGCTCAAGGAAACCGTCGAGGAAACAATGTTTTGACATCCTACATGCAATATTTCATAAATAATGCAGCAACTACCAACATAATTCTAACAGACTTTAAGCATCGCTACGAGTGAGAAAGTCTCATGATAGTCAACTGTTTGATCTTGTCGGAAACATCTTTGCGACAAGTCGAGCTTTTCTTAATAGTGACTTATCACTATCATCGTCTGTCTTCCTTTTAAAGATCCATCTTTACTCAATAGTCCTATGACCATCAAGTAGTTCTTCCAAAGTCTACACTTTGTTTTCATACATGGATCCTCTTTCGGATTTCATGGCTTCCAGCCATTTGTCGGAATCCGGGCCCACCATTGATTTCTCCATAACTCGTAGGTTCACTGTTGCTCAACAACATGACCTCCAAGACAGGGTTACCGTACCACTCTGCAGTAGTACGCGACCTTGTCAACCTACGAGGTTTGTAGTAACTTGATCCGATGCTTGATGATCACCATCATCAGCTTTCACTTCAATTGGTGTAGGCGCCACAGGAACAACTTCCTGCGCCCTGCTACACACTGGTCGAAGTGATGGTACAATAATCTCATCAAGTTCTACCACCCTCCCACTCATTTCTTTCGAGAGAAACCTTTCTTCGAGAAAGGATCCGTTTCTAGAAACAAACACTTTGCTTTCGGATCTGAGATAGGAGATGTACCCAACTGTTTTGGATATCCTATGAAGATGCATTTATCCTCTTTGGGTTCGAGCTTATCAGACTGAAACTTTTTCACATAAGTGTCGAAACCCCAAACTTTCAAGAAACGACAGTTTAGATTTCTCTAAACCTCAGTCTATACTGTGTCATCTCAACGGAAATACGCGGTGCCCTATTTAAAGTGAATGCGGTTGTCTCTAATGCATAACCCATAAACGATAGTGGTAATTCGATAAGAGACATCATAGCATGCACCATACCAAATAGTGCGTGGCTATGACGTTCAGACACATCATCACACTATGATGTTCCAGGTGGCATGAACTGCAAAACAATTTCCACATTGTCTTAACTGCGTAGCAAAACTCGTAACTCAGATATTCATTTCTATGATCATATCGTAGACAGTTTATCCTCTTGTTACGACGAACTTCACTCCGAAACAGAATTGAACTTTTCAATATTTCAGACTTGTGATTCATTAAGCAAATACTCTAGTAACTACTCAAATCGTCATTGAAGTAAGAACATAATGATATCCACTGCGTGCCTCAGCACCCATTGGACTGCATACATCAAAATGTATCACTTCCAACAAGTTACTATCTTATTTCATCTCAATGAAAACAAGGCCTTGCTCGTGTGGTATGATTTGCATGTCACTAGTGATTCAAAATCAAGTGAGTATAAAGATCCATCAGCATGGAGCCTCTTCATGCAATTTATACCAACATGACTCAAGCGGCAGTGCCACAAGTAAGTGGTACTATTATCATTACCTCGTATATTTTGGCACCAATATCGTGAACATGTGTAACACTACGATCGAGATTCAATAAACCATTGAAGGTGATTATTCAAGAAAATAGAGTAACCATTATTCTCTTTAAATGAATAATCGTATTGCAATAAACACGATCCAATCATGTTCATGCTTAACGCAAGAACCAAATAACAATTATTTAGGTTTAACACCAATCCCGATGGTAGAGGGAGCGTGCGACGTTTGATCATATCAACCTTGGAAACACTTCCAACACGTATCGTCACCTCGCCTTTATCTAGTCTCCGTTTATGCCGTAGCTTTCATTTCGTGTTACTAATCACTTAGCAACCAAACCGGTATCCAATACCCTCATGCTACTAGGAGTACTAGTAAAGTACACATCAACATCATGTATATCAAATATACTTCTTTCGACTTTTGCCAGCCTTCTTATCTACCAAGTATCTAGAGTTGCTCCGCCTCAGTGACTATTCCCCTCATTACAGAAGCACTTAGTCTCGGGTTTGGGTTTAATCTTGGGTCTCTTCATCAGTGCAGCAACTGTTTTGCCGTTTCACGAAGTATCCCTTCTAGCCCTTGCCTTTCTTGAAACTTAGTGGTTTTACAAACCATCAACTATTGATGCTCCTTCTAGATTTCTACTTTCGCAGTGTCAAACATCGCGAATCGCTCAAGGATCATTGTATCTATCCTTGATATGTTATAGTTCATCACGAAGCTCTCACAGCTTGGTGGCGGTGACTTTGGAGAACCATCACTATCTCATGTGGAAGATTAACTCCCACTTGATTCAAGTGATTGTCGTACTCAGACAATCTGAGCACACGCTCAACGATTGAGCTTTTCTCCTTTACTTTGTGGACAAAGAATCTTGTCGGAGGTCTCGTACCTCTCAACAAGGGCACGAGCATGAAATCACAATTTCATCTCTTTAGAACATCACTTATGTTCCGTGACGTTTCAAAACGTCTTCGGTGCCTTGCTTCTAAGCCATTAAGTATTTTGCACTGAACTATCGTGTAGTCATCAGAAATGTGTATGTCGGATGTTCACAGCATCCACAGACGACGCTCGAGGTGCAGCACACCGAGTGGTGCATTAAGGACATAAGCCTTCTGCGCAGCAACGAGGACAATCCTCGGTTTTACAGACTTAGTCTGCAAAGTTTGCTACTATCAACTTTCAACTAAATTTTCTCTAGGAACATATAAAAAACAGTAGAGCTATAGCGCAAGCTACATCGTAATTCGCAAAGACCATTAGACTATGTTCATGACAATTAGTTCAATTAATCATATTACTTAAGAACTCCCACTCAAAAAGTACATCTCTCTAGTCATTTGAGTGGAACACGATCCAAATCCACTATCTCAAGTCCGATCATCACGTGAGTCGAGAATAGTTTCAGTGGTAAGCATCTCTATGCTAATCATATCAACTATACGATTCATGCTCGACCTTTCGGTCTCATGTGTTCCGAGGCCATGTCTGCACATGCTAGGCTCGTCAAGCTTAACCCGAGTGTTCTGCGTGTGCAACTGTTTTGCACCCGTTGTATGTGAACGTTGAGTCTATCACACCCGATCATCACGTGGTGTCTCGAAACGAAGAACTGTCGCAATGGTGCACAGTCGGGGAGAACACAATTTTGTCTTGAAATTTTAGTGAGAGATCACCTCATAATTCTACCGTCGTTCTAAGCAAGATAAGGTGCATAAAAGGATTAACATCACATGCAATTCATAAGTGACATGATATGGCCATGATCATGCGCTTCTTGATCTCCATCACCAAAGCACCGGCACGATCTTCTTGTCACCGGCGTCACACCATGATCTCCATCATCATGATCTCCATCAACGTGTCGCCATCGTGGTTGTCGTGCTACTCATGCTATTACTACTAAAGCTACGTCCTAGCAATATAGTAAACGCATCTGCAAGCACAAACGTTAGTTTAAAGACAACCCTATGGCTCCTGCCGGTTGCCGTACCATTGACGTGCAAGTCGATATTAACTATTACAACATGATCATATCATACATCCAATATATCACATCACATCGTTGGCCATATCACATCACAAGCATACCCTGCAAAAACAAGTTAGACGTCCTCTAGTTTTGTTGTTGCATGTTTTACGTGGTGACCATGGGTATCTAGTAGGACCACATCTTACTTACGCAAACACCACAACGGAGATATATGAGTTGCTATTTAACCTCATCCAAGGACCTCCTCGGTCAAATCCGATTCAACTAAAGTTGGAGAAACTGACACTTGCCAGTCATCTTTGAGCAACGGGGTTACTCGTAGCGATGAAACCAGTCTCTCGTAAGCGTACGAGTAATGTCGGTCCAAGCCGCTTCAATCCAACAATATCGCGGAATCAAGAAAAGACTAAGGAGGGCAGCAAAACGCACATCACCGCCCACAAAAACTTTTGTGTTCTACTCGAGAAGACATCTACGCATGAACCTAGCTTTGACACCACTCTTGGGGAACGTCGCATGGGAAACAAAAAATTTCCTACGCGCACGAAGACCTATCATGATGATGTCCATCTACGAGAGGGGATGTGTGATCTACGTACCCTTGTAGACCGTACAGCAGAAGCGTTAGTGAACGCGGTTGATGTAGTGGAACGTCCTCACGTCCCTCGATCCGCCCCGCGAACCGTCCCGCGATCAGTCCCACGATCTAGTGTCGAACGGACGGCACCTCCGCGTTCAGCACACGTATAGCTCGACGATGATCTCGGCCTTCTTGATCCAGCAAGAGAGACGGAGAGGTAGAAGAGTTCTCCGGCAGCGTGACGGTGCTCCGGAGGTTGGTGATGATCTTGTCTCAGCAGGGCTCCGCCCGAGCTCCGCAGAAACGCGATCTAGAGGAAAAATCTTGGAGGTATGTGATCGGGCTGCCGTGGAAAAGTCGTCTCAAATCAGCCCTAAAACCTCCGTATATATAGGTGGGAGAGGGGGAGCCTTGCCTTGGGGCTCAAGGAGCCCCAAGGGGGTTGGCCGAGCCAAGGGGGGAAGGTCTGCCCCCCCAAACCGAGTCCTACTTGGTTTGGTGGGTGGAGTCCTTCTTTCCTTTCCCACCTCCTCCTCTTTTTTTCTTTTCTCTTTGATTTTCTTCCTATGGCGCATAGGGCCTTCTTGGGCTGTCCCACGAGCCCACTAAGGGCTGGTGTGCCACCCCCAAGGCCTATGTGCTTCCCCGGGGTGGGTTGCCCCCCCCGGTGAACTCCCGGAACCCATTCGTCATTCCCGGTACATTCCCGGTAACTCCGAAAACCTTCCGGTAATCAAATGAGGTCATCCTATATATCAATCTTCGTTTCCGGACCATTCCGGAAACCCTCGTGACGTCTGTAATCTCATCTGGGACTCTGAACAACATTCGGTAACCAACCATATAACTCAAATACGCATAAAATAACGTCGAACCTTAAGTGTGCAGACCCTACGGGTTCGAGAACTATGTAGACATGACCCGAGAGACTCCTCGGTCAATATCCAATAGCGGGACCTGGATGCCCATATTGGATCCTACATATTCTACGAAGATCTTATCGTTTGAACCTCAGTGCCAAGGATTCATATAATCCTGTATGTCATTCCCTTTGTCCTTTGGTATGTTACTTGCCCGAGATTCGATCGTCAGTATCCGCATACCTATTTCAATCTCGTTTACCGACAAGTCTCTTTACTCGTTCCGTAATACAAGATCCCGCAACTTACACTAAGTCACATTGCTTGCAAGGCTTGTGTGTGATGTTGTATTACCGAGTGGGCCCCGAGATACCTCTCCGTCACACGGAGTGACAAATCCCAGTCTCGATCCATACTAACTCAACTAACACCTTCGGAGATACCTGTAGAGCATCTTTATAGTCACCCAGTTACGTTGCGACGTTTGATACACACAAAGCATTCTTCCGGTGTCAGTGAGTTATATGATCTCATGGTCATAGGAACAAATACTTGACACGCACAAAACAGTAGCAACAAAATGACACGATCAACATGCTACGTCTATTAGTTTGGGTCTAGTTGATCACATGATTCTCCTAATGATGTGATCCCGTTATCAAGTAACAACACTTGCCTCTGGCCAGGAAACCTTGGCCATCTTTGATCAACGAGCTAGTCAACTAGAGGCTTACTAGGGACAGTGTTTTGTCTATGTATCCACACAAGTATTGTGTTTCCAATCAATACAATTATAGCATGGATAATAAACGATTATCATGAACTTAGAAATATAATAATAACTAATTTATTATTGCCTCTAGGGCATATTTCCAACAGATACTGAATGAGCTTGAGCTGGAGTTGGTGCTGAAGGTGCTGAAGCTTGTGCGAAAGATGTTTGTCCTGTCTCCGTAGCAGGAACAACAACTGACCGGGGCGTGGTGTTGTACTGTGTAGTAGTGGGAGGAGGAGACTCATCCTCGTCATCATCATCTTCATCCTCTGAGCGTGGAATCTCCATAGAGTCAACTTCATGTTGAAGTTGTCTGACAATGGTGGTCAACTCAGTTATCTTCATATCCATGTTGTGGAATTTTGTCTCCACAACTCTCTCAAGGCTCTTCTGATTTTGCATGTTCTCCTGAATGTTCTTCTCCATGCCTTGGACGGTGCTCACTAGAAATGCCATTTTCTCAGCTTGAGTTCTGAGCTGTGGAACTGGAGGTGGCCTGTTTCTAGCAACTTCAGCCTCTATTGCCTGTGGTGTCATTCTTGTTGCAGCTGAGTTGGGATCATTCTCATACATCACAACCTCATTATCTTCAAATTCAGGCTGAAGAGGTAGATGGGGACGATCAAGTAGATATGCATGCTTGCCTATCTTGGCATTGATGAGCATCTGAATATAAGGTGCATATCCATAGGATCTCTTCTGATCCGCAATAGTCCTTCGGATAGTCTCAACTATCAAGTCCATCACTCTAAATCTGGTATGGGTATCAAGTAGGTGCAGCAGGTTGATTGAATATCCTCTGATCATCTTCTCATCTCCTGACTTAGGCATGAGAGTGTATCGCAGTATATTGTTTGTCATGGGAATACCAACTTGTAGAAAATATACTGATCCAAGCTTGTGACTGGCCAAGTACTGATGTGGAATGGTCTTGTACATGTTGGCCATGGAGTTGTGACTCTTCTTAGCATCTGCATACACATCTACATATGCTTCTTCCTGCTTGGGAACACCAATGATAGCAGCCCATTCAGCAATTGTAGCATCGTATCTGTGTCCATCGGTCATCCAAACCAAAGAGTCATCATAGAAATGAACTGTTGCATAGAATTGCATGATCATCTCGTCATTCCATGGGGTCATCTCCTTCCAACAAAATCTTCTATGTCAACTAGCGTGAAGTTCTCTTGAACATGTGGAAATAAATTCTCATTCTCCTTGATGTATGCCTAGTCGACATACCTCATATCACTGACAACAGAACTCTTGTCATACAAGACAGTTTCATAAAAATCTTGTTGTTCCTTGGTGTGAAACCTAAGATCAACAACAGTTCTTCTTCTGACAACATATGGATCAACAACTCTCCATTTTCTTAATCCGGCATCCTTCCTCTTCTTCATGTCTTCTGCTACAGAATGAGCATCATTGTGAGTGGTATGTATGGTCTGAGCTTCTTGAGAACTGGAACATTCTCATCTTCTTCCTCTTTTGCAGCATGGGCACTGGATGCACGACCTTTGCTCTTAGCAGCTGCAGGTACATCTCTGGTGGTCTTTCTGGAAGCTACAACCTTCTTTGCTTTAGCAGCAGGCTTTGGAGCAGACTTCATTGCATCACCCATCAGCTTCTTCTTCTTGGGAGGAACTGGGATCTCCTCGGGAGCTTCTTCCTGAGCTTATTCTCGGTCTTCAAACATAGAAGTCTTTCTGCCAACAAGATGGATAGTTCTCTTCCTTGGCCTCTTCACACCAGCCTTCTTTACAGGTGCTTCCTTGGCAATAGCTTTGCCCTTCTTGGCATAATCAGGTCTCTCTGTTTAGCATCACTAGCAGACATTTTCCTGACAACTTTCCTTGGAGGAGCCTTAGGAGGGATTGAAGTTTCTTTTGGCAAAAATTCTGAGTCTTCCTCATAAGAAACTATCTTCCTCCTTTGCCCGTTGGCTGCTTTGGGCAAGCCATAGGAACCGGGAGAACTAGGGTCTGAAGCAGTCCTCTCTGGACTAGTGCCAGCTTCCAAGTCAACACTATGCTCTCTGAAATCATTCTGGCTGTCATCTGAACCTGACATACTGACTGACAAGCACAACAACAAACAACAGAACTTGTGAAGTGGATGTAGGAAATACAGAATGGATGAGCATCACAAAATTCAGATATTTTTGAAAATTTGATGTCTGAAACTCATGGTATGATCTTCTACAGGATGTAAATCGGTGGCACCGAGTTGGCATTTTCGGAGTCACCGAGAAAACAGTCTCGCTTAACAGAAGCTTGGCAGTCATTTTTGGTGGCACCGAAAATAGTTGCTCGGTCTCACCGAGTTGCTTCTGAGGAACCATAAAACAGGAATCGGTGGAATTGATTTTACAAACTCGGTCTCATTGAGTTGCATTCTGCGGTAGATCAGATCCGAAATTTCCTACTTCTTGTACTCTATGAGATTTATCTAGTAGATAGAAGTATTTGCATATGGTGGAAACAAGAAAAATATGTACTAACGTGTAAGAATCAGATGGGGAATGCAAGGGAGATCAAACCGTACCCTAACTTGGTGGCGGTTCGGCTACGGCGACGACGGAGGGGTAGATTGCATCGACAGCGGTGAATCCCAGCGGCGGCGACGCTCGAGGAGTCAAGGCGATGATCTGGGGTCTCGGTGGGCAGCGAGGGTTTGAGAAACGAACCGTTTTGAAGATGTTAAATCGAAAGGTCGGGTCCGCAAGTATATATACCCGTGCGCTGTCGGTGTCACCGAGATGGCGAAATCGGTGTCACTCAGTTCCTCAACTGTTAGTAGATAGGGAAACTCGATGTAACCGAGTTGGCGATTTCGGTGGTATCGAGATGAGAAAACCTGATCAACTTTGGAAAATCAGTTGCTCCGAGTTTGTGGAGTTGGTCACACCGAGTTCTTCAAAGAGGTTTTGGAAGGCAACCTTTGACGATACTGAACTCCGAGTGCACCTTCACACAGAGGGATTGACAAGTGCTTTTTCAAGTTTTGTGATGAAGCATGAATAGAACTTGGTCCTAGGCATTCTTGTCCATCCAATTGGCAAAAGATAAAACAAAAGCCATATAACAACAATTGGATGTCCTCGAATGATTAAATTCATGGAGACCAACATGCTCACGCAATAAGAATGATGATACAAACATGGTGAACATGCACACACATCCTAGCAGCTATCAAGCACTTGGGCGATGACAAGGTCATCTATATATGAGTATATTGACATACGAGCCAAGCAAGAATACTTGATCATAGATCATACTCATCGTTAAGCACAAGTGGGCTTACCGGTTTTACATAAGCATTAATGTGTTCATATCCTTAGGAGATGCTTATACTCGAGTATTAGAGTAAAGCTCCCCCTTGATATGATATCCCCACAAAGAGGGGTCAACTAACCTTGGGTTTTGTCGTGGAAGACTTCAATTAGGTGAAGTAGTGGTGGATGCTCAAAGTTGATGAAGATCATCTTGAGTTGGGAGAAATCCTTGTTGTTTTCATACTCTTCTCACCTACATCGGTTAGTCCCAAAGCCAAAGGAACATATGCAAGAATATCTATGGACACGGAGTGAAACACAGATGGGATGATGTCCAAAGATGCAATGATTACCTAGTTCCTTGCTTACCTCTGAGGGAATGTGTGACTCCTTGAACTAATGCATAAGGCTGAGGTTGATTGCATATAGTTCTTGCCAAAATGAATAATAGTGAATTTCATTGGCAGAGTCACCCCTCAAGAACTTCTAGTCCTTCCTCTTGGGAATCCACATCAAATTGATGGGAATCCTTGGAGTTGTTGTAGCACTTGTTGAGGTAGAGCTAGTAGTATCCTTGGGAACCCACTTGACCTTGGCTTGAGGTTCTTCTTCAAATAGGTCAATGTCATCATGAAGCTTTCCCTTGCCTTTGTGGTCTTGTGGTGGAAGGTCATCTTGTGAGCTTGTTCCTTTGTAAGGAGTGGACTTCTCCTCTTGGGGAACAAACTTTGGAGTGGGATATGGACCTTCTTCCCAAACATCTCCGTTGACGTTGAAATAGCCACCACCTTCTTTCTTCTGATGTCCTCCTTGCTTGCGCACAGTTTCTTTGAATTGCTTACTTCCGGCAAGACTCTTGAAGACACCTCTCTCTATAATCCCTTTCAATAAATTATTTTCTTGCTCAAGTGTAACTTGGCTAAGAGAATCGTTAGTGGAATCAATAGAGTTACTAGCAACAACATTATTGGATTTAGCTTTAGCATTGTTGTTACTAGATGAAGAAACCTTCTTGCATTTGTTAGTGGTGTTCTTAGGCTTAACTTGTGGAACAAAATTAGACAAGAGTAATCATTTGGCTAGATAAGAAGAACTCTTCTTTTGAAGATCATCATTGATTGCTTTTAAGAACTCATGCTCTTGCTCCAAGTTGAGCTTCTCGAAGCGTAGCTTCTCATGGGTTCTTGCAAGCTCTCTATGATTTTCTAGAGTAGTCTCATGAGCTAACTTAAGAGTTTTTAATTCTGGAGTTAGTCGTTCAATATCTTTCTTATCGTCATCATTTGATTTCTCTTGACTAGCATGATAATTAGCAAGTTCATTTTTAGTGCAGTCACTAGTTTTATCTAGAAGCAAGTCATCTTATCCTAACAAGTCATCCTCGTCACTATTGAAATCAAGATACTCGGGGTGTGATACCTTGGGGCCTTTAGCCATGAAGGAGTTTCCGACTCCCTCATTTGGTGAATCAAATAAGTCGTAGGATTTGGAGGAAACAAGGGCAATGCCGGCAACACCTTCATCTTGGCTATAGTCGGAGTGGGAGTGATAGCTTCTCTTGGAGTGGTGATCAGATTCAGAGCCAGAAACCATTCACCAACATGAGCTTGATGTCTTCTTCTTGAACTGTTCTTGGTGTATTTGTCCTTCTTATCCGAATCCTTGCCTCTCTGCGAGTGTCTTCGATCATAGTGATCTTCTCTACTCCTTCTCTCTCTACGAGGTGACTCGTCTCTTGAGCTTCATCTTCGAGGTGACTCTTCTCTTCTTTTGTAGGGAGCCGAGCACTCAATTGAGTAGTCTCCGGGTTTCCTACAATTGTAGCAGTTTTGATCGCGACTGGACAAACGCTTCTCGTCATGTCTTGAACTTGAGCTTCTATCTTTGCCTCTACTCTTGTAGAACTTGTTGTATTTTCTGACTATGAGGCTTATCTATTCATCAGTGATAAGATTGACTTTTGAAGTAGCGGGAGCATCGCATGAAGCTTTATAAGCATCACTTGACTTGTTGTTCAGCTCATCTTTGTCTTTGAGTGACATCTCATGAGCAACAATCCTACCAATGACTTCAGTTGGCTTGAGATTTTTGTAATTTGGCATCATTTGGATCAATGTGCACACTGTGTCATACTTGCCATCAAGAGCTCTAAGTATCTTCTTGATGATGAATTTGTCGGTCATCTCTTTGCTTCCTAAGCCGACAATATCATTTGTGATGAGAGATAGCCTAGAGTACATTTCAGCGACTCCTTCACCATCCTTCATCTTGAACTTGTCAAGTTGACTTTAAAGCACATCCAACTTAGATTGTCTGACAGAATCAATACCTTCATGCATATCAACCATAGTATCCCAAATCTCTTTTGCATTCTCAAGACGACCGATTTTGTTGAATTCTTCGGGGCAAAGGCAGTTGAAGATGACATTGTAGGCTTGAGCATTAAGTTGCAAAATCTTCAGTTCATCAGCTGTCTCATCACGATCTGGTTCATGCCCTTCTCCAAAGAAGTTACCTTGCACACCAACACAAATAACAGCCCAAACACGAGGAATAAAGCAAAGAATGTGCATCTTCGTTTTATGCTTCCAACTAGCAAATTAGTGCCATCTAAGTAAGGACCTCTATGATGATAATTTCCCTCACTAGATGCCATACTCTCCTAGGCTGCTAAACCAATGAAATGGAGACCAAAGCTCTGATACCACTTGTAGGATCGAAACTATGTCTAGAGGGAGGGTGATTAGACTACTTGACAAGATAAGATTTTTGCATTTTCCTCAATTTTACTCGAGAGGCAGCTACGACAGTTATAATAGGTCAAGCACACCCTACATGCAGTTCTAATAGTATTGCAGCGAAAAGTAAAACATGCAAGTGTAAATAGAGGAGTGAGGTAGGGAGATCAAACGCATAAGGTTGACACAACGATTTTTGGCATGGTTCCGATAGGTGGCGCTATCATACATCCATGTTAGTGGAGACTTCAACCCACGGAGGGTAACAGCTGTGAGAGTCCACGGAGGGCTCCACCCACGAAGGGTCCACAAAGAAGCGACCTTATCTATCCCACCACGGCTTCCGTCCACGGAGGACTAGCCTTACTCATGATAAATCTTCGAGAAGTAGGCGATCTCCTTGCCCTTACAAACATCTTGGTTCAACTCCACAACACGAAGTAGGAGGCTCCCAAGCGACACCTAACCAATCAAGGAGGCACCACCCTCCAAAAGGTAATAGATGGGGTAGATCAATGAACTCCTTGCTCTTGTGCTTCTATAGATAGTCTCCTCAACACAAATCTCTCTTTCATAGAATATGCATGGGTAAGAGAGGTTGATTTGGTGGAAAGCGATTTGGGGAGGCTAGAGATCAAGATTCAAATGATTGGACTGGAATATCTTGGTCTCAACACATGAGTAGGTGGTTCTCTCTCTCAGAAAATGGATCTGGAAATGAAGTGTGTGTTCTGAGTGCTTCTCCCACGAATGAGAGGTGGGTGAAGGGGTATATATAGGCAACAGCGAAAATCCAACCGTTACACACAAAAGTGCAAACTCGGTGACACTGAAGTGGACAACTCGGTGGTACCGACTAGTACTAAAAGTGTGAACTTTGAATCTCGGTGAGGCCGATATATAGAACTCGGTGGCACCAAAAAGGTGACTAACGGTCGGATGGCCAAACTCGGTGGCACCGATACTCAGACTAGGAAATTCCGATTTTGTGTATCTTGGTAACAGAATGTTGGTCACACTGAACTCGGTAGCACCGACTAGTACTAAAAGTGTGAACTTTGAATCTTGGTGAGACTGATATATAGAACTCGGTGGCACTGAAAACGTGACTAACGGTCAGATGGCCAAACTCGGTGGCACCGATAGTCAAACTCGGAAATTCCGATTTTGTGTATCTTGGCAACAGAGTATTGGTCACACTGAACTCGGTAGCGCCGATGCAGTTTCGGTTGCACCGATTTGGTGGGAATGGCTAGCGTTCTGTCTTAGGTTCAAACTCGATGGGTCCGACGTGGCAATGTTGGTTACACCGAATTTGTGTATGTGGAACTTGACAGAGTGGATATGTGGGATAAATGAGTGAGTGTTTTGGTGGCTAACTTTGAGCATTAGAGAAATCAGTTCATTATACTACCTCACCCCTTTTAATAGTATTGGCTTTCCTATGGACTCAAAAGTGATTTCTCACAAATATAAAATGAAGCGTCTTCTAGCTTGAAGCTTGAGCCAATATTATTCATTTCTTGCATCGAGGGGCATATCCACATAAACCTTAAGCCATAGCATCTTTTGAACTTTTCTGAAATATACTTGGAAAACACATTAGTCCAATGATGCATATGTTGTGATCAATTATCAAAACCACCCTAGGGAGCAATTGTGCTTTCACACCGCTGAAACACGATCAACCTGGCCACGAGGGTCTGTTTCATGCATGCAAACAAAGAACAAGCAACAAACTGAGATTGCAATCTGAATATTCTGAATTTAAGAGGAAAGTTTTACTAATCAAAGTGGGGTTCTGTGACATATTGGTCTGGTCGTTAAACACAAATAAGGACGCGAGTTGCAAACAAAATAGTACTAGATTGATTACTTATATAGGACCAAGGGGTGGCGGCCAAGGTGGTGGAATCAGGTCCTCAGGCACCAAAAAGCCATACAAGGCCCATGGGCCCAAGTGGAGATGATGCAACATCTTACTTGAATTTTGACTCTGATTCTACAACATTGTCACACAGTTTTGTATCAATCTCCACGC
This sequence comes from Hordeum vulgare subsp. vulgare, assembly GCF_904849725.1. Classification (NCBI taxonomy): domain Eukaryota; kingdom Viridiplantae; phylum Streptophyta; class Magnoliopsida; order Poales; family Poaceae; genus Hordeum; species Hordeum vulgare. The sequence continues at coordinate 372,538,506 of NC_058520.1, read as the reverse complement.
TCTGAATGAATTTGAAGGTAAGACCAATTGTGTTGGTACACGAGATAAGCTTTCGAACAAAAAAATATATATTTATCCAGTTTGGAGTACGGATGAAAAAGTTGTAAGCGTTTGAAGTCGAGTATGCTTATGAAGCCCGAATTTGAGTCTAGAACATGAGAGACTTGGTCTCTAATTTCTCTTAGACCAAAAGTGACGTGAGAAAACTTCTTGAACAACACTTAATCATCTATTTTTTTGGTATCTTCATAAGTGGTTTGTACAAGTGTATGTTTGTCTTGCAATTAGACATAAAATTAAAATAACTGAAATATCGTTGTCTTGGATAACATAAATAAATCAATATATTTTTTTTGTTTGAAACCACCTTATAAATATGTTTGTATGCAATGTTTTTGGTTGTATCCAAGGTAGATGTATCCTCATCAGTGATCCACACCATTTCGATCATCGGTTGTTGATAGTGCATGTGGAATCTGAAGTGGTGAAGAGGAAGAGTACAAGAAGTGGAGGTCAGTTTCGTTTTAACGCAAAATGGCTAGTGGAAGAATAATATAGTACTATGGTGGGGAATGTATGAGAAAGATAAATAAAATGCTAGAGGAGGCTCGGTGGTGGACGCAATCAAAAGTGTGGCAAACGACCTTACTATGTGGAGTGCTACCTCTTTGGTCGACTTAGAGAAGAGAAGTGCAAGGCAGAAAAAGGAGTTGGAGGCGTGTTGAAGAAGTGCAATATCCCCTCAATCGGTGTGGCATGAGAAGCTACTAAAGTATAAACTAGAGAGTCTGGCATATCAGTTGGATATTTACCTGAAGCAACATGTTGGGGATATTATCCCGTCATGAGACCCGCCCTAGGGGGCTGGGTCCGGATAAATGGTGGCTCAGTATTCCATATTCAAGATGGGCCATGACTTATGAAGCGGAAGACATAAGGCATATACCATGAGAGCCAGCTAAAGCCCAAGACACGAAGAAGGAGACTTACGACCCATATAGGAAAGGAGTCACGTGGAGTTTCCTTGCATAGGAGACAAGGCGAGTTAGAGACGTACCGGCTCATGAATCCTAATATGATCCAAAATCTTGTAAAACTAGAGCCTCGACCCGTATATAAAGGCGAGTCTCTAGGGTTGATAGGGCTAAGTTAACATCAATCGAGAGCTAGGTCAGGCGAATCCGCACCCTTGTAATTGATTTCCAAAGCAATATACACATAGCAGGACGTAGGTTTTTACCTCAATCTGAGGGGTCGAACCTGGGTAAACTCGTCTCCCGTTTCCCGAACAACCCCTTTGAGTCGCCACATAGTTGCGATGGCTTCACCACTAAGTCCTTTCACGAGGACACCAGCCGTGAAAAAACCACGACAGTTGGCGCGCACCGTGGGGCATGCACACGATGGAGTTGAGTTCTCAAAGGGAGCCCTTCCAGGGTTTGGGGGCTACGCGGTCGGCCTCATGACTAAAAGTCGTCGCGGAAAGTACTACATCGACAATTCGAGCTGGGGTCCCGAGGCCGGTTCAATCGAATCAGGATATCGGGTCCCCTTCGGCAAGATCCACGTCTTCATCAGCAAGATTGGAACGCCGGTTCCTGAGCTGAACATCTACACCGACATCATCTAACCCACCACGTCTCGGATTGGACGACATCGAGTCTTCATCGGTTTCACACAAGGGCTAGCCTCCCGGATGAGCCGGAAGCTGGTGGAGATACCCTTGTCAGTTCTGACAGCGAGTCATCCACCGGAGGTACTGACTCGATCTGCCCTCTCTATGAGGGAAGGCTGGGTGGTTTCCTTGAGGCGGCGACCTTTGAAGGGCCGCAGGCACCACCCCGCCAAGTCGCCATCTATATGGCAGGAGCCACAGTGGCGAAGGAACAGCCGAACGCGACAACCGCCAACGGGGCCAACGGATCAGGGAAGACCCGACCCAGGCCATGTCAGATCTGATGGTTGAGATGTCAACGCTCATGGCAGTAGGTGTGACGGCTGATGTTAGGGCATATTTCGTCCTAAGTGAATTTGGTGATTGATGACAGTACCTCTGCGGACTAATCTTGTGCATTGAGAATTTCAAATAATACATGGCAAGGCACAAGACAATTTGTCGCCCCTCTGTGGTTTTAAAGCACGGTGGATTCTACGGTTCTCTTTGGTGGTTTTGAGTCGTAGGAAAGCCGTACTATTAAGAGGGGATCCGCGTCGGAAAGGTCTGGGTGGAATCAACACACACATGCACACTGTTTCTTTCCACCACCTTTTCCTTGCAGCAATGGAGCTCCCACATGTTCTCTCCCTGTCTATGCAAAAAGGTCCAGCCGTAGTACCGCTTCGGATGGGCGATAGTACCGCTTAGGGACGGTAGTACCTCTCTCTCCGCGCGGTTGTACTTCGTCAGACTTTTTGCGAATACTTTTCCAGCGGTGGTAGGCCCGGTACTAGTGTTTTTACTACCGTGGCTATGTGCCTACCAAGCGGTAGTACCGCTCCAGGCCTAGCGGTAGTACCGCTGAGGCTAGCGGTAGTACCGCTGGGGCTAGCGGTAGTACTGCTCTCTACCAAGCGGTAGTACCGCTAGGGGCAGAGGTAGGCAGCGGCAGTACCGCTACCCCCAAGTGGTAGTACCGTGCTGCGGGTGCTGTAAGTGGGGGTAACGGTTGGATTTGTTCCTTGACTATACAAAGGGTTCTTCCACTCCAAGAACCCTACCTTTGACCTTCCAAGACTCCATTGTTGCTCCTAAGCTCATTCGTGCCCGACCTCTCTCCCTAGCCAATCAAACTTGTTGATTTCCTAGGAATTAGTTGAGAAGGCCAAGATCTACACTTCCACCAAGAGATATTTGATTCCCCCCACTAATCCCTTGCGGATCTTGTTACTCTTGGGTGTTTGAGCACCCTGGACGGTTGAGGTCACCTCTGAGCCATATCCCTTGTGGTGTGATACATCCATTTTGCATCATGCTTTTATGTTGATATTTATCGCTTTTTGGGCTGTTATTACACTTCACGGTACAATACTTATGCCTTTTCTCTCTTATTTTATAAGGTTTACATGAAGAGGGAGAATGCCGGCAGCTGGAATTCTGGCCTGAAAAAGGAGCAAGTTTGAGATACGTATTCTGCGCAACTCCAAAAGCCGTGAAAATCAACGAGGAATTATTTTGGAATTTATAAAAAATACTGGGCGGAAGAAGTACCAGAGGGGAGCCACGAGGAGGCCACAAGCCTGCTAGGCGCGGCCTACCCCGTGGCCGCGCCTAGGGGGCTTGTGGGCTCCCTGTTGGCCCTCTGGCTCCCATCTTTTGCTATAAGGAGGGTTTCGTTCCAGAAAAAATCAAGAGCAGGCTTTCGGGAGGAATCGCCACCTCCACGAGGCGAAACTTGAGCAGAACCAATCTAGAGCTTCGGCAGGGTCGTCCTGCCGGGGAAACTTCCCTCCCGGAGGGGGAAATCGTCGCCATCGTCATCACCAACACTCCTCTCATCGGAGGGGACTCATTACCATCAACATCTTCATCAGCACCATCTCATCTCCTGTGATAGTCTGGCTTAGTAGGGATGATAGACTACTCATATCAATAAGGAATTCCTTCTTTTCCGGGAGCCCATTCGAACAAAACTCCCAGGTTAAGCGTGCTCGGCTTGGAGTAGTTCTAGGATGGGTGACCGACTGGGAAGTTGATCCCAGGTGCGCATGAGTGAGGACAAAGTACGCAGAAAAGACTAGTATTGGTATGTGGGGCCAGTCTAGATCCTGCCAGGTGTAACGACCGCCGGCGTGTGTGTCCGGGGCGTTACAAGTTTGGTATCAGAGCCGACCCTCGCAGTTACACGGATGTTTGTGTTGGAAATATGCCCTAGAGGCAATAATAAAATGGTTATTATCATATTTCCTTGTTCATGATAATCGTCTATCGTTCATGCTATAATTGTATTAACAGGAAACAGTAATACATGTGTGAATGAATAGATCACAATGTGTCCCTAGCAAGCCTCTAGTTGGCTAGCTCGTTGGTCAATAGATGATCATGGTTTCCTGATCATGGACATTTGGATGTCATTGATAGCGGGATCACATCATTGGGAGAATGATGTGGTGGACAAGACCCAATCCTAAGCCTAGCACTAGATCGTATTGTTCGTATGCTAATGCTTTTCTAATGTCAAGTATCTTTTCCTTCGACCGTGAGATTGTGCAACTCCCGGATACCGTAGGAGTGTTTTGGGTGTATCAAACGTCACAACGTAACTGGGTGACTATAAAGGTGCACTACGGGTACCTCCGAAAGTGTCTGTTGGGTTGGCACGAATCGAGATCGGGATTTGTCACTCCGTGTGACGGAGAGGTATCTCTGGGCCCACTCGGTAGAACATCATCATGAGCTCAATGTGACTAAGGAGTTAGTCACACGATGACGAACTACGGAACGAGTAAAGAGACTTACCGGTAACGAGATTGAACAAGGTATAGGTATACCGACGATCGAATCTCGGGCAAGTTCTATACCGACAGACAAAGGGAATCGTATACGGGATTGATTGAATCCTTGACATCGTGGTTCATCCGATGAGATCATCGTGGAGCTAGTGGGAGCCACCATGGGTATCCATACCCCGCTGATGGTTATTGGCCAGAGAGGTGTCTCGGTCATGTCTGCCTGTCTCCCGAACCCGTAGGGTCTACACACTTAAGGTTCGATGACGCTAGGGTTATAGGGAATTGTTATACGAGATTACCGAAAGTTGTTCGGAGTCCCGGATGAGATCTAGGACGTCACGAGGAGCTCCGGAATGGTCCGGAGGTAAAGATTGATATATAGGACGGATGGTTTCGGACACCGGAAGTGTTTCGGGCATCACCGGTAACGTACCGGGACCACCGGGACCACCGGAGGTGGTCCCGGGGGACCACCGAAGGGGGGCTGCGACCCCAAGAGGTAAGATGGGCTAAGTGGGGGTGGGAACCAGCCCCTAGTTGGGCTGGTACGCCTCCCCACTCAGCCCATGGCGCAGGGGAAAGAAAAAGAGGGGGGGAACCCTAACTTAGGTGGGCCTTAGGCCCACCAGAGGGGTGCGCCACCCCCTCCTCCCCATCTGGCCGCCACAAACCCCATCCGGGAGGGCTTCCGCACCCCCTAGGGTGGGAACCCTAGGGGTGGCACCCCCTCTCCCCTTCCCCTATATATAGTGGGCACTTTTGGCCTTTGGAGGACACAGTTTTCCCTCTCCCTCGGCGCAGCCCTGCACTTCTCCCTCCTCCTCTCTGCCGGCGCTTGGCGAAGCCCTGCCGGGAGACCTCGTCTCTCCACCAACACCACGCCGTCGTGTTGCTGGTGTGCTTCCCCAACCTCTCCCTCCTCCTTGCTGGATCAAGGTGCGGGAGACGTCACCGGGCTGCACGTGTGTTGAACACGGAGGTGCCGTTGTTCGGCACTAGATCGGAATCACCGCGAGTACGACTTCATCAACCGCGTTCTAGCAAACGCTTCCGCTTAGCGATCTTCAAAGGTATGAAGATGCTCTTACCTCTCTCTCGTTGCTGGTCTCTCCATAGGAAGATCTGAACATGCGTAGGAATTTTTTTGAATTTATGCTACGTTACCCAACAGTTTGCAGACAGGCGTGCAGTCATGTTGTTCATGTCGTTTGTGACCCATCGTGGCACACGGCATGGTACATGTACTGGACTGGATGCATAGACGTTTTTACCAAGAGGGAACGCTCCTGTGGCCCGACGAGGACGTCGGTTCCTCTGAGTGGTGGTGTATGTGATAGCCTGGCTTATTAGGGATGATAGAGTACTCATATCAATAAGGAAATCCTTCTTTTTCGGGAGCCCATTCGAACAGAACTTCCAGGTTAAGCGTGCTCGGCTTGGAGTAGTTCTAGGATGGGTGACCGACCAGGAAGTTGATCCCGGGTGCGCATGAGTGAGGACAAAGTGCGCAGAAAAGACTAGTATTGATATGTGGGGCCAGTCTAGATCCTGCCAGGAGTAACGACCGCCAGCGGGTGTGTCCGGGGCGTTACATCTCCAAACCCTAGTTCATCTCTTGTAACCAATCTCCGTCTCGCGACACCGATTGGTACTTGTAAGGTTGCTAGTAGTGTCAATTACTATTTGTAGTTGATGCTAGTTGGAATACTCGGGGGAAGATTATATGTTCAGATCCTTGATGCTATTCAATACCTCTCTGGTCATGAATATAATTATGCTTTGTGAGTAGTCACTTTTGTTCCTGAGGACATGGGATAAGTCATGCTATAAGTAGTCATGTGAAGTTGGTATTCGTTCGATATTTTCATGTGTTGTATGTTGTTTTTCCTCTAGCGGTGTCATGTGAACGTCGACTACATAACACTTCAGCATTATTTGGGCCTAGAGGAAGGCATTAGGAAGTAATAAGTAGATGATGGGTTGCTAGAGTGACAGAAGCTTAAACCCTAGTTTATGCGTTGCTTCGTAAGGGGCTGATTTGGATCCACTAGTTTAATGCTATGGTTAGACTTAGTCTTAATTCTTCTTTCGTAGTTGCGGATGCTTGCGAGATGGGTTAATCATAAGTGAGATGTTTGTCCAAGTAAGGGCAGCACCCAAGCACCGGTTCACCCACATATCAAACTATCAAAGTAGCGAACGCGAATCATATGAACATGATGAAAACTAGCTTGACAGAAATGCCCATGCGTCCTCGGGAGCGCTTTACCTCCTATAAGAGTTTGTCCAGGCTTTTCCCTTGCTACAAAAGGGATTGTGCCACTTTGCTGCACCTTTGTTACCATTGTTACTTGCTACTTGCCACAAATTATCTTATCACACAACTATCTGTTACCGATAATTTCAGTGCTTGCAGAGAATACCTTGCTGAAAACCACTTGTCACATCCTTCTGCTCCTCGTTGGGTTCGACACTCTTACTTATCGAAAGGACTACGATAGATCCCCTACACTTGTGGGTCATCAAGACTCTTTTTTGGCGCCGTTGCCGAACAGTGAAGCACCTTTGGTAAGTGGAATTTGGTAAGGAAACATTTATATAGTGTGCTGAAATTTATTGTCACTTGTCACAATGGAAACTAATCCTTTGAGGAGCTTGTTCGGGGTATCTTCACCTCGAACGGAAGCACAAGGAGTTGCTCCTCAACCTGTTGTACCTACCGAAAATATTTGTTATGAAATTCCTTCGGGTATGCTAGAGAAACTGTTGGCTAATCCTTTTACAGGAGATGGAACATCACATCCCGACTTGCATCTAATCTATGTAGATGGAGTTTGTGGTTTATTTAAGCTTCAGGTTTTCCCGAGGATGAGGTCAGAAAGAAGGTATTTCCCTTATCTTTGGGGGATAAAGCATTGACATAGTATAGGCTATGTGATGATACTGGATCATGGAACTACAACCGACTGAAATTGGAATTTCATCAAAAGTTTTATCCTATGCATTTGGTACACCGTGATCGGAATTATATCTATAATTTTTGGCCTTGTGATAGAGAAAGTACCGCTCAAGCTTGGGGGAGGCTTAAATCAATGTTATATTCATGCCCTAACCATGAGCTCTCGAGAGAATTTATCATTCAGAACTTCTATGCTCGGCTTTCTCATGATAATCGCACCATGCTTGACACTTCTTGTGCCGGTTCTTTTATGAAGAGAGATATTGACTTCAAATGGAATATATTGGAAATAATTAAACGCAACTCTGAAGATTGGGTGTTTGATGAAGGTAAGGAGTCAGGTATGAATCTTAAGTTCGATTGTGTTAAATCCTTTGTTGAAACAAATACTTTTTGTGATTTTAGCGCTAAATATGGACTTGACTCCGAGATAGTAGCTTCATTGTGTGAATCATTTGCTGCTCATATTGATCTCCCTAAAGAGAAGTGGTTTAAATATCTTCCTCCCTTAGAAGTCAATGTAGTTAAACCCAATCTAGTTGAAGAGAAAGTCACTGCTTATAATGATCCTATTGTTCCTAGTGCTTACATTAAGAAACCACCCTTCCCTGTTAGAATAAAGGATCATTCTAAAGCTTCAACTGTGATACGTAGGGGCTACATTAGAACACCTACACCACCTGAGCAAATTAGAGTTGAACCTAGCATTGCTATTATCAAAGATATCCTATCCGATAATGTTGATGGCCATGATATTCGCTTCTGTGAAGATGTTGCTAGAATTGCTAAACCACATGCTAGAGACAAACATAGTCCTGTTGTTGGCACGCATGTTGTTTCTGTTAAGATATGAGATCATTGTTATCATGGTTTATGTGACGTGGGTGCTAGTGTTAGTGCAATACCTCTATCTTTGTATGATGAAATTAAAGACGAGATTGCACCTGTCGAGATGGAACCTATTGATGTCACTATTCAGCTTGCCAATAGAGATACTATCTGCCCTTTGTGAATTGTTAGATATGTTGAAGTCTTGTGTGGTAATACTAAGTATCCTGCTGATTTTCTTGTTCTTGCTACCACACAAAATAGCTTTTGTCCCATCATATTTGGCAGACCTTTTCTCAATACTATCAATGCTCGTATTGACTGTGAGAAGCAAACTGTCATTGTTGGCATTGAAGGTGTGTCACATGAGTTCAATTTCTCCAAGTTTGGTAGACAACCTCATGAAAAAGAGTTGTCTAGTAAGGATGAAATTATTGCTCTAGCTTCTATTGTTGTGCCTCCTACTGATCCTTTAGAGCAATACTTGCTTGACATGAAAATGATATGCATATGGATGAAAGGAATGAGATAGATAGAGTTATCTTTGAACAACATTCTTTCCTTAAGAATAATTTGCCTGTTGAACTGCTTGGAGATCCACCCCCACCAAAGGGTGATCTTGTATTCGAGCTTAAACAGTTGCCTGATACTCTTAAGTATGCTTATCTTGATGAAAAAGAGATATATCCTGTTATTATTAGTGTTAGCCTCTCAGAGCATGAAGAAAAGAAGTTACTAAAACTCTGAGGAAGCACCGTGCTGCTATTGGATATACTCTTGATGATCTTAAGGGCATTAGTCCCGCTCTATGCCAGCACAAAATTAAAACCGATCCTAATTCCAAACCAGTTGCTGATCATCAACGGAGATTAAATCCTAAGATGAAAGAGGTAGTAAGAAAAGAAATACTAAAGCTCCTGGAAGCAGGTATTATCTATCCTGTTGCTCATAGTGATTGGGTAAGTCCGGTGCATTGCGTCCCTAAGAAGGGAGGTATTACCGTTGTCCCTAATGATAAGGATGAATTGATCCCACAGAGGACTATTACTGGCTATAGGATGGTGATTGATTTTAGGAAGTTGAATAAGGCCACTAGGAAAGATCATTACCCTTTGCCTTTTATTGACCAAATGCTAGAAAGGTTGTCTAAACACACACACTTCTGCTTTCTAGATGGTTATTCTAGTTTCTCCCAAATACCCGTTGCACAATCTGATCAGGAGAAAAGCACTTTCACCTGCCCTTTCAGTACCTTTGCTTACAGGCGTATGCCTTTTGGCTTATGTAATGCACCTGCTACCTTTCAAAGATGTATGATGGCTATATTCTCTGACTTTTGTGAAAAGATTGTTGAGGATTTCATGGATGACTTCTCCGTTTATGGGTCTTCTTTTAATGATTGCCTCAGCAACCTTGATCGAGTTTTGTAGAGATGTAAAGATACCAACCTTGTCTTGAATTGGGAGAAGTGCCACATTATGGTTAATGAAGGCATCGTCTTAGGACATAAAATTTCTGAAAGAGGTATTGAACTCGATAAGGCTAAGGTTGATGCGATCGAGAAAATGCCATGCCCTACAGATATCAAAGGTATAAGAAGTTTCCTTGGTCATGCTGGTTTCTATAGAAGATTCATTAAGGACTTTTCTAAGATTTCTAGGCCTCTTACCAATCTCTTGCATAATGATATTCCTTTTGTTTTTGACGATGATTGTGAGGAAGCCTTCGAAATACTTAAAAATGCCTTAATAATTGCACCTATTGTTCAACCACCTGATTGGAACTTACCTTTTGAAATTATGTGTGATGCTAGTGATTATGTTATGGGTGTTGTCCTAGGACAAAGAGTTGATAAGAAGTTGAATGTTATCCATTATGCTAGTAAAACTCTAGACCGTGCCCAAAGAAACTATGCTACTACGGAAAAGGAATTTTTAGCAGTCGTGTTTGCATGTGAAAAGTTCAGATCTTACATTGTAGATTCCAAGGTTACTATTCACAATGATCATGCTGCTATTAAGTACCTCATGGAAAAGAAAGATGCTAAACGTAGACTTATCAGATGGGTTCTCTTGCTACAAGAATTTGATTTGCATGTTGTTGATAGGAAGGGTGCTCAGAACCCCGTAGCAGATAACTTGTCTAGGTTGGAGAATGTTCTTGATGACTCACAACCTATTGATGATAGCTTTCCTGATGAGCAATTGGATGTCATCAATGCTTCATGTAGTACACAGTGGTATGCTGATTATGCAAATTATATCGTTGCCAAATATATACCACCTAGTTTCACATACCAGCAAAAGAAGAAATTCTTATTTGATTTGAGACATTACTTTTGGGATGATCCTCACCTTTATAAGGAAGGAGTAGATGGTGTTATTAGACGTTGTGTACCTGAACATGAACAGGGACAGATCCTACAGAAGTGTCACTTCGAGGCTTACGGAGGACACCATGCGGGAGATAGAACTTCACACAAGGTATTGCAATGAGGTTTCTATTGGCCCACTCTCTTTAAGGATGCCCGTAAGTTTGTCCTGTCATGTGACGAATGTCAAAGAATAGGTAATATCAGTAAACGTCAGGAAATGCCTATGAATTATTCACTTGTCATTGAACCATTTGATGTTTGGGGTTTTGATTATATGGGACCTTTTCCAAAATCCAACGGGTATACTCATATCCTAGTTGCTGTTGGTTACGTTACTAAGTGGGTAGAAGTTATCCCAACTAGTAGTGCTGATCACAACACCTCTATCAGGATGCTTAAAGGAGTTATTTTCCCTTGATTTGGAGTCCCTAGATATCTAATGACTAATGGTGGTTCACATTTTATTCATGGTTCTTTCCGTAAAATGCTTGCTAAGTATGATGTCAACCATAGAATTGCATCTCCATATCACCCTCAGTCTAGTGGTCAAGTAGAGCTAAGTAATAGAGAGATTAAACTAATTCTGCAAAAGACTGTTAATAGGTCTAGAAAGAATTGGTCTAAGAAGCTCGATGATGCACTGTGGGCTTATAGAACTGCTTATAAGAATCCCATGGGCATGTCTCCGTACAAAACGGTTCACGGTAAAGCATGTCATTTACCTCTTGAGCTAGAGCATAACGCTTATTGGGCAATCAAAGAGCTCAACTTTGATTTCAAACTTGCTGGTGAGAAGAGGTTATTTGATATTAGCTCACTTGATGAATGGAGAGCTCAGGCATATGAAAATGCCAAGTTGTTCAAAGAAAAGGTTAAGAGGTGGCATGATAAAAGGATACAAAAACGTGAGTTCAATGTAGGTGATTATGTGTTGCTATATTATTCTCGTTTAAGATTTTTTGCAGGCAAGCTTATCTCTAAATGGGAAGGTCCTTACATTGTTGAGGAAGTATATCGTTCCGGTGCCATCAAGATCAACAACACGGAAGGTAATTTTCCGAGAGTGGTAAATGGGCAAAGAATCAAGCATTATATCTCAGGTACTCCCATAAATGTTGAAAGCAATATTATCAATACCATAACTCCGGAGGAGTACATAAGGGATATTTATCAGCCTGTTTCATACTCCGAAAATGAAGAGGTATGTGATTCGGTAAGTAAACCGACTCCAAAACTTTTCCAGTAGGAATTTTTCTCCGTTTTGGATTTTTTAGAGAATTAGAAAAATGTAAAGTAGTCCCGAAAACGCACGAGGAGGCGACAAGCCTGCTAGACGCGGCCTACCCCCTGGCCGCGCCTAGGGGGCTTGTGGGCACTTATACGTCTCCGTCGTATCTATAATTTTTGATTGTTTCATGCCAATATTCTACAACTTTCATATACTTTTGGCAACTTTTTATACTATTTTTGGGACTAACATATTGATCCAGTGCCAGTGCCAGTTCCTGTTTGTTGCATGTTTTTTGTTTCGCAGAATATCCATACCAAACGAAGTCCAACCAATAAAAATTTACGGGGATTTTTTTGGAATATTTATGATTTTTGGGAAGAAGAATCAATGCGAGACGGTGCATGTTGGGGATATTATCTGCTGTGTGACCCGCCCTAGCTGGGCCGGGTCACCAAGTGGGCGACTCATCCTTTGGCGATTCAAGATTTGGCCCTGTAGGTCCAGGAGCTTGATGGCGGTTCAAGATCCTCGTGGAGAATCAATCATCGGGGAGTTATCCAGTCTTGGAAAGCACGGAGGCTTAGAGATAGAAAGAATCATGACTTGTATGATGGCAAGGACTCTTGTAAACCCTAAGGACTCGACCTGTATATAAAGGCGAGTCCCAGGGAAGGAAAAGTCGGTTAGAAATCATCGAGAGCTAGGTCAGGCGAGTTACGCCCTCCTTGTAATCGAAACATCATCAATACAACACAAAGCAGGACGTAGGCTTTTACCTCCTCACGAGGGGCCGAACCTGGGTAAATCGCTGTCTCGCTCCCGTTCAACCCCTTTGAGTCGCCACCAAGGTGCGATGGATCCAACACTAAGTCCTTTCACGAGGACATCTGCCGTGACAAAACCACGACAGTTGGCGCCCACCTTTGGCCCTACGCACGATGGAGTTGAGTTCTCAAAGGGAGCCCTACCAGGGTCAGGGAGCTACGCGGCTGGGCTCATGACCCGGAGCCGCCGCGGAAAGTACCACATCGACAACTCGTTGTGGGGGCCCGAGGCCGAGTCAATCGAAACCGGCTACAGAGTCCCCTTCGGCAAGATCAACATCTTCGTCGGCCTGGTTGGATCACCCGTGCCTGAGCCGGACACCTCCACCGACATCGTCGAGCCGGCCAGGTATCTCCGTCCTGTCGCGACGCCAAGCCTAACGTGCCTGGTCTTCGTTGGCTTCACGCAAGGATCGGATGAACCAGAGCGATCGACGACTCAGGAGACTACGCCGGTCAACACTGATGACGAGTCATCCATGGGCGACACAGATTCAATTCAGTCTCTGCACGAGGGCCGCCTCGGAGATCTGTCACTGGCAATGGATCCCGAAGTCCTCGACCGGACCCGCCGTCAGATCGCCGTATACATGGCTGGGGCGACTCAGTCCCAGCAAGACCCTGCAGGCGACAACGGGGTTGGCGAAACATCCAAGAGCCCAGCTGCGATCTTGGTGGACTTGTCGGCGGAGATAACAAGGATCATGGTGTCGGGGATATATCCCGCAGTGTAACCCGGCTTGGAGTATGACCCGCCAAAGGACTTGGCGACTCACCGGCGACTCAGCAGTGACCTGGCGGGCGACTCATACTTGTCCCCACATGCGACTTAGATAAATGACGAAGGCCCAAGGCCCAGCGTGCACCCTGGCATAAGGCGACCCATAGAGAGGCCAGGAGGGCCGACTCACAAGAGAAGGCCCAAAAAGAGGAAAGACTCCCACAAGAAGGAAACAAGACCCGAATTAGGATTCAAGAGAGACTAGTCCTATTCCTACTCCTAGTAGGACTCTACATGTAAACCTACCCCTTCCACCTATATAAGGAGGGGTAAGGCGCCCCAAGATGGACAGGATACACAACTTAGGTCTAGACAAGACAAATCATGAGATAGACAGATTAGACACCCATGAGATTAGAGGTGGCGGGTCTGCACCCTTGTAATCGAGATCATCATCTTCATCAATGAAACACAAGCAGGACGTAGGCTTTTACCTCCATCGGAGGGGCTGAACCTGGGTAAACTTGCGTCTCTCGATTCCGACCAACCCCTTCAAGCCGCCACATGGTTGCGATGGCCTCACACCTAAGTTCTCTCACGAGAACATCTCCCGTGACAAAACCACGACAGTTGGCGCCACCATGGGGCCTGATCGCACGGTGGAATTGTGTTCTTGGAGGGAAATTTTTAGGGATCAAGAAGCTCGTGATGGATCGGATGAAGAAGAGATACAAGATCAGATCAAGTTCAAGACCAGAAAAATTAGGGCTGCGTTTGCGTGCGCCGTCGTACGCGACCAGACGATGCGCTACCCTAAGTCGCCGAGACCGGCTACAGGACGATCGTCTTATCCAACAACGAGCCGAATTGAGAAAGAGATTTGGATTACTCGTGAGACGGCCTCGTGCAATCAAGGAAAGGAGGACCAAGTTCCAATGAAGAAACCAACAAAATCGCCGAGTTGACTAGTCCACAGTCGGTCCAATTTAAGGCCTGATCAATTTCTCATTGCACCCGCCATAGATTCGGAAGCGCGGCTCGCGTTTTCCATCCACAGCAACCATGCTGCAGGGACTCTTCAAACCCGGAGGAGCGGCGGCTTGTCTTTTTTGTTCTAGTGATAGTGACAGGATCCCGTCGCGTTCGTGCGATGTAGAAAAGGCTGGAGAAATTACATGCCATCGGATTAGGTGTACCCAGCAGTAGCCTGTAAAACGCTACTGTTGCACAGTACTCCCTCTAGTACTAGTCCCTTCGTTCCTAAATATAAGTCTTTAAAGGGGTTTCACTAGTGGACCACATACAGATGTATATAGACATACTTTAGAGTGTAGATTCATTCATTTTGCTCCGTATGTAGACCTTTAATGAAATCTCTTAAAAGACTTATATTTAAGAACGGAGGGAGTACTATTTACATGGAGATCAAGAGCTAGCGGGTTTCTTCATGACATCAAGACAAAAGAAAAGGAAAGGGAGAGGAAGAAAGGAGATCACGTGGGCAAGCAATCAGTGATGACTGTCTTTTCTCCTAATGGCCAGAATAAATCGGTAGTTTCATCCACTCGCCGCGAATGACTGTGGTCCGGGTTGCAAATCGGAGGCCGCACCGGTGTTTGTCCGCGCTAGGCCGCCCGATGATTCACGCTGCAAGGAAAAGTTATTAGACGTGTTGGTGCAGAAAAACCAAAGATCAGGGAACGTACTATTAGTACCCGCACAAGAGCTGAGACCAAAAAAGGGAGAAGTCAGTACCTCATACGAAGAAATTGCTCATAGTGCTCATACAGTACGTGCACGTGGGACACATAATCTACCTCTCTCAAATTCCTATGGGTACGAGGATATCACCACACTTGTTGAAAATCAAGTTTATGGAATTTGCCGGCGTTCGGCGCATGGCCTACATCGATCCGCTGAGCCGCCGTACATCCCATGGTTCATCATATTTCTATACGGACAACATTAAAGGCTTAAAGCAACATATATCTTCAACGCCCTACACTTAGCTACCCGTCAAAGGCGCATAGGCTCGTCGCCCTGCTACATCTACGTCCATCCAAGAACATTATGTCAGGAGGTCGCTGGCGTTTTGGTCTACAACAACACCTAAAAGACTGCATCAAGCGTCCGCCCGTGGGCGAAGCTATCACGCGCACGGGCTATTATTTCAAGGGACGTTGCACACGGATAAACTGTCATACAAATAAATCAGGTGATATTCATTTTCATCTATTTTTTTAGCACGTATTATTTTCTATAAGAACAATTACTTGGGCCTGTAATGTTTTTGCACAGGAGAATTCGTCATTACAAAAGTGGTGTCATATTGCGAATACGAGGCGGGTGTCAAATCAATGTCACTGGTGACTCACTATTCGTGGTAGCTTACAATGACACAGCCAATTCTCGCGTCCGCGCAAATCAAGACGGTTTACAATGACACGCTCGACTCTCACGTCCGCGCGACCAAGACGGTTCACAAATGACGCGGCCAACTTTCATGCCCGCGCAACCAAGACGGCTTACAACACCACGGCCGATTCTCGAGTCTGTACCCAATTGCCAGACAACTCTCGCGTTCAACTCAACCCGCCGGTGCAGTACTCACCTCTCTTATACGAGCCGTCCAATAGACGGATGCAAGTCGCCGCCCTCACGGCCCGGATTAGATCAACCTGCCGGTGCAATGCTCGCCTGTACGAGCCGCCCAACAGAAGGACGCAAGTCGCCACCCTCACGGTCCGGTCAACATCAACTTGCCGGTGCAGTGGCTTTATATCTCGGAGATGGAGCGAGTACCAGTATCTTTTCTCCGCCGGTTTATGCCCCAATCAAGTATGGAGACTCTCAAGCCGCCTCCTTGAATCGACTTAAGACTCGGGGGCTACATGGACATGGCTCGGCACGCTCAACTGGGATGAATAATTCAAGAACCCCGGGTCGTAACGGAAAAACTAAGCCAGTTCCGGGGCTACTTCCTCATTGACGAGAAGATTTAAGAATCTCCAAGAAGACAAGTCACCATGATGCGACCGCCCAAACATGGGTGCCCGGCCTTATTGGCGGATTCATAAAGTCGTCCAAGCATGGACGCTATCAGTATCAAAGAGCATAAATGGCCATGCCGCACTTATTTCAAACTAGATACTGGTAAGCCAAAGAGGACCAAAGTTGCCACGTTGCACAGTTCAAACATGGGCGCCTTATATGATTCTGTGGATTAGGCCGGCTTACTTGGGGGCTATTTGTTCCCAAGTCGTTTTGTGGTAATAGCGTATACGCTTCTACAATCCTATGACCGGTCTTTCCCCTAATCATAGGTCACTTGGGGGCTTCCTCTCACTGAGATCAGCCTTACTACCCATTTGGCATGCGAAAAATTACCGCATTACAAATGGTTATACTGGACTGTGTGTTGGACAAATCGCCCCATGGTCCCATGTACTCTTGGCGAGTTATTCCGTTTCTGGACCCTGAACTTGCCTTGGTTAAAACATGAAAGGTACCGACAAGAGCTAACACATGGAAAATAGACAAACCATTGGTTCACTGAACCTGCTTCACTAAAGCTTGACTCGAGCCTGATCAGCCGGTCTAAACACAGCTAAGGCAGCTACAATAGCCTCTTGGTGTAGCACTAGAGCCGTATGAGCTCGTCCTACCCGCCGTGACTCACTGAGCCGACTTATTTAAAATAGCTTGATGCCATGCTTATCATATCATATACATGCATCATATTGCATTGCATCATACATCATACATACATATCATGCCGGTCTTCAAACCAGGTCAAAGCATAAATTCTTGCAGGTGCAAATAAATCTTTGAATAGCCAAATTGGCTAGATTTTTATCATGGTTTATCATAACCAGTGTTAAATGATTGGGGTTTTTAAAGCCAGCTCGGAAGAATTGACTATTGTCAAAGAGCCGCCCTATCACATATAATGCCGAGTCATCTAATTGACCGGCCCTTGGATTTCTTCAAATTGTGTTCTGTAGTAAACTACAACACTTATGGATTTCTCCGACATATGGATTTCTCAAGGATATATTTGCCGGGTTACATTGCAACCACGGTCAAGGATTTATTTTATCACAAAGGCATCATCAGCTCACAGAGTGGATAGGATTTTATTCTACAATGGAAGGAATAGCCCTGAGTCGCTGCAGGCACACAACCCGACACTTGGGGGCTACATTATTCAAATCAAGATTACATCAAAGTATGAAAGTCCCATGTCGCTGCAAAGCATACACCATGACACTTGGGGGGCTAATGCAATCCGCTTTTCAAATCATCACATCATCAACAGACCCGACTACCTCAAGGAGATAAGCCGGCCCTGGGGGCTACATATCGCTCTTTATTCAAGCATGGATTCAAGGAAGCACCGGCTCATCATTTTTATAATGATCCGGCCCTTGGGGGCTACACATTGCTGCTCAAGGAGAAGAACGTGGAAGTCTCGAGTCGCCGCAAGCAATCGACCCGTCACTTGGGGGCTACACCATTCAGGTCATAATTTCTAAAATCCCAGGTTGGTGCAGGCAAGACAACCCGGCCCTTGGGGGCTACATCACTAAGTTGTTTCATAGATCATGAGGTTCAAATTGAAGACCCGGCCCATCACACATGATGACCCGACCCTTGGGGGCTACAGTTGAAGCATTAAAAGACCGGCTCAACATCACACGGATTTGTCAATTGGAGTTCAGTTGTTTGACGGGGCACTACTAATAATCATGACCCGCCATTAGCAATCATGACCCGCCATTGTCAATCATAACCCACCGAAGCAAGAGAAGCTAGTTCAACATTGTGTGGATTTCTTATTTCCCAAGTTTTCATCAAGAAACCCAGATTTTCAAGGAGCCACTTCAGTAAATCAAGCCGGCCAGAGGAGCAAGCCGGTCCCTTAACTTATTTATTATTCTTATTTTCAGGAGCTTACCATGAATAAATTCAAGCTAACCTTGGGGGCTAATGTCGGGGATATATCCCGCAGTGTAACCCAGCTTGGAGTATGACCCGCCAAAGGACTTGGCGACTCACCGGCGACTCAGTAGTGACCTGGCGGGCGACTCATACTTGTCCCCACATGCGACTTAGATAAATGACGAAGGCCCAAGGCCCAACGTGCACCCTGGCATAAGGCGACTCATAGAGAGGCGAGGAGGGCCGACTCACAAGAGAAGGCCCAAGAAGAGGAAAGACTCCCACAAGAAGGAAACAAGACCCGGATTAGGATTCAAGAGAGACTAGTCCTATTCCTACTCCTAGTAGGACTCTACATGTAAACCTATCCCTTCCACCTATATAAGGAGGGGTAAGGCGCCCCAAGAGGGACAGGATACACAACTTAGGTCTAGACAAGACAAATCATGAGATAGACAGATTAGACACCCATGAGATTAGAGGTGGCGAGTCTGCACCCTTGTAATCGAGATCATCATCTTCATCAATGAAACACAAGCAGGACGTAGGCTTTTACCTCCATCGGAGGGGCCGAACCTGGGTAAACTCGCGTCTCTCGATTCCGACCAACCCCTTCAAGCCGCCACATGGTTGCGATGGCCTCACACCTAAGTTCTCTCACGAGAACATCTGCCGTGACAAAACCACGACACATGGCGACCCCTGTAACGGCGGAAAACCAGGTCACGATAAATGCCGAGTTAGCAAAACTATGAGATGAGATGGCGAAGGCTCGGCGAGATGCTGAGGCAGAAGCCGCCAGGATTGAGACCCGGCAAGCTCAGATCACTGCTGAGACAGCCGGCTTGAACACCGAAAACTGGCGACTCAAAAGGCATCAGCGCGCGTCCGAGGCCGTTCATCACAGGAGGCACCAGGGACGTTTACCCCCTGATCTGAACCCTACACGCCTTTTCGACACTCCGCGCACCCCCGAGGCAGGAACCGTTCCAGGAGGAGGGCCGGCTGAGCCACCAAACCCGCCGCTTCAGCCAGCAGTGGATCGTGTTCCCCGTTTCCAGATGCCTGAGGGCCACTTTTCCAACCCCGTGGACAACGTGCTCGCCGCAACTCGCCACTTAGAATCCCTTTCGATTTATGGCAATACACCAACTGAAATAGAAGCAAGAAATGCCATTGAGATGTTGAAAACGGCGGTGGTTCAAAACGCGCAATTCTCACATAGCCTTGACCGGCTGCACTCCACCCCCTAGGCGAGCCGCACCAAAAGCCGGCCAGAGGACCAACCCGCCATAACGAGCGGACCGCGACACCTACCTCAGGTTAACCCGCCTGACCATCGGGACCCGCCTGGCCGGGACCACCAGGACATTCAAACCAGCCCAACACCGCTTATCGGAGGTGGAAGGCAAGTGGGGGTGCCATGTTTGGCCCCCGCCCTTCGCAATGAGCGGATGCCAAAAGATTTTAAAGGACCAAAGAAGGTGCCCAATTACACCCCGGACCTTGAGCCGGCGTCATGGGTTGAGAGTTATGAAATCGCAATGGACATGCTCGATGTAAGTGAAGCGGTCTGTGCCAGGTATTTTACAATGATGCTCGAAGGGACGACGCGCACTTGGCTGAAAAACCTGCCACCCAACTCCATCCAGACTTGGCTGAACTGAAAGAACGTTTCGTCAAAAACTTTCGGGGAACTTGCAAACGCCCGATGACAATAGTCGACTTACAGCACTGTGTTCAGCGCCCCGATGAGTCGGCCCACCACTGGACGCGACGGGTTGCAGAAATCATTCACTCATCAGTTGTCATCATGGCGGCGCAGGCTGTGTTGGTCTTGGAGCAAAACTGCCACTATGAGCCCTTGGTGCAGAAGCTGGGGCGACTCAAGCGAAAGGTCCAGGATATGGGCGAATTGATGGACACCCTAACTCGGTACGCCGAAGCGGACGATACTAAAGATCCAAGAGAGGACGGTAGCAAAGCCAACTCGTCGAGGAAAGGCGAGTCATCCAAAAATCACACCCGATTTCAGGGACGCGCCCACCATAATCATGGCGGGAACGACAAGAGAAGGCAGCAGGAAGGGTCCACGGACTTTGTCGCCAACACCAGTGCTAATAATGGCAACCAGCGCCAGAAGAAGAGGGGGTACAGTGGCAATAAGCTGCGTAACTATAATGAGATACTTAAGGGCCCCTGCCCACACCATGCCATGACGGATGGACCGGCGACTAACTCTTGGGAAGACTGTTACGTGATGCAGGAATTTCGGGCAGAGGCAATCAAGAAGGGTCAAACCGCTCACCAGGGCCAACGGCATGAATAGTTCGGTGCACCTAATCAACGCTAGAACCCGTTCGGCGGCTTTCCCAAACCAGGGGCCCAGGGCGGCTCGCAACCAAGGAGTGGCCAGTATCCAGTACACAACCAACACGGTATAATCCGCCCGGAGTGTTTCAGCAGCCACCCCTGCAGGGGGCTCCGTAGGGGCAAGATGATCATGGCGGGTTCCGCAGCAATCCCAAGCAATTAAGCAGCGGGCAATACCATGTGTTCACCACCAGTGCCTGTAAGCGAGACAAGAAGGCGAAGCACCGAACGTATAGTGTATCTGAGCCGGCACTCCCTAGGTACCTCCACTGGTCCGAGCACATTATCTCGTGGAGTAGGGAGGATCACCCGCCCAGAATTGACAACCCCGGCGACTTAGCATTGGTCGTGGCCCCCCAAGTCGAAGGATATACCCTGTCGAAGGTGCTTATGGATGGCGGCAGCAGCATCAACATATTATATTTTGACACCTTTCAAAGGATGAACCTATTAGAGAAAGACCTAATGCCGTCAACCACAGTATTCCATGGTATCGTCCCAGGTAAGTCGGCATACCCAATTGGGCGGGTCAAACTCACCGTGGCTTTTGGTACAACATCCAATCACAGGAGCGAGTCACTTATATTTGAGGTGGTCAAGCTAAAAAGCCCTTATCATGCGTTGTTTGGGCGGCCGGCTTACGCCCGGTTCATGGCTCGCCCCTGTTATGTTTACCTTAAACTCAAGATGCCTCGTCCTAAGGGACCCATCACGGTCGATGGTGATAGGAGGATAGCAAAGAAGTGTGAGGAAGGAGATGCGGCTTACGCAGAAATCGCCTGTGCTGCAGAAGAACTCAAATATCACCAAGCCAATGTTGATCCGACAGATATGTCGCCCCTCAAGAAGCCAAGAACAGATGTTGAGCCGCCCCTCAAGTTCAAACCGACGGATGACACTAAGATGGTGGACTTCGTTCCTGGCGACTCATCCAAACAGTTTACTATCGGGGCGGGTCTGGATCCCAAATAGGAAAGTGCGCTCATCAAATTCATCCGTGAGAATCGAGATATCTTCGCATGGAAACCTTCTGACATGCCTGGTGTACCGAGAGAATTCGCTGAGCACCACCTTAATGTTGACCCTAAGGCAAAGCCGATTCAGCAATATCTTCGCAGGTTCAATGAGGAGCGACGCAAGGCGATCAGGGAAGAAGTCGTCCGTCTTTTGGCCACCGGAATCATCATGGAGGTCTTCCACCCTAAGTGGTTGGCTAACCCGGTCCTGGTGCTAAAAAAGAACGACACTTTCCGCATGTGCATCGACTACACCGACCTCAACAGAGCTTGTCCAAAGGATCCTTTCGCTCTTCCCCACATTGATCAAATCATTGATTCGGCGGCGGGCTTCGAGCGTTTGTGTTTCTTGGACGCCTACTCCGGATATCACCAAATCAATATGGTTGTGGAAGATCAGGAGAAGACAACTTTCATAACCCCGTTTGGGCCTTTTTGCTATGTATCCATGCCGTTCGGGCTCAAGAGCGCTGGGGCGACTTACCAGCGTTGCATCCAAAACTGTCTCCGCGGCCAAATCGGATGCAACGTCCACGCTTACGTTGATGACATTGTGGTTAAAACTCGTAAGAAGGAGACACTCTTGGAGGATCTCAAGGAAACTTTTGACAATCTGCGGGTGTATCAGATGAAGCTTAATCCCACCAAATGTGTTTTTGGCGTTCCCGGAGGAAAGTTGTTGGGTTTCTTGGTGTCCGAACGCGGCATTGAGGCCAACCCGAACAAAATCGAAGCAATTACTTCGCTTGGGAAACCAGCAAATATCAACCAAGTTCAACGCATGGCGGGTCGTATCGTGGCTTTAAGTCGCTTTATAAGCCACCTGGGGGAGAAGGCTATTCCCCTCTATCAGTTTCTTAAGAAAGCTGATCGTTTCGTTTGGACGGACGAAGCCAATGAAGCTTTTGAAGCCCTTAAGCAGCAGCTGGTTAACCCACCAGTTTTAGCCGCCCCGACTGAAAAGGAGCCGATGCTTTTATACATCGCGGTGAACTCCAAGGCGGTGAGCGTGGCAGTAGCTGTCGAACGGAAGGAAGAAGGAAAAGAGTATCCGGTACAACGCCCGGTGTATTTCATCAGCGAGGTGTTAACCCTCTCCAAACAACGTTACCCGCACTGGCAGAAGTTGGTTTATGGGGTCTTTATGGCGAGTCGGAAGCTCAAACACTATTTCCAAGAACATCCTATCACGGTGGTTAGCTCCGCCCCTCTTGGGGACATCATCCAGAATCGAGAAGCAACAGGGCGAATTGCCAAATGGGTGATTAAGATTGGGTCGCACCACGTGCGGTATACACCTCGCACAACCATCAAGTCCCAGGCATTGGTCGACTTCATCAATGATTGGACCGAATTGCAGATTCTGGAAGACATGCCTGATCTCACGTACTGGACTATTTATTTTGATGGATCCAGGCAATTGGAAGGCTCGGGGGCTGGCGTGGTGTTCATTTCACCCGAGGGAGACAAGTTTTGTTATGTTCTCCGACTCATGTTCCCGTGTACCAACAACGCTGCGGAGCATGAAGCCTTGCTTCATGGTTTGCGACTTGCCAAGGAGATGAACCTCACGCGCGTCAGATGTCTTGGCGATTCTGATCTGGTGGCTCAAAAAGATTCAGGTACATGGGACTCTCGGGACCCCTTGATGGCGGCTTACAGAAGGGTTGTGTCTGATGTGGCGGGTCATTTCCATGGCTATCAAGTTGATCATATCGATCGGCGACTTAACGAAGCAGCTGATGCCCTTTCACGTCTCGGCTCGCAACGTAAGCCGGTTCCTCCTAATGTTTTTCTGGATATTTTGCATAATCCTTCTGTGAGGTTGCCCTCAGAAGAGGAGTTGGCGATACGAGATCCTGAGTCCCAGTTTGTGGCGGCTCTCCGTGTCACGCCGGATTGGGTTCTTCCTTATTTGGCATACCTTACACGAGGCGAGTTACCTTCGGATGAGGTGTTGGCTCGCCAAATCGTTCGTCGGAGCAAATCCATGGTCATCATCAATGGCGAATTATATAAGCGAAGTACTTCTGGGGTATTCCAACGATGCGTTTCTTCTGATGAAGGGTGCGTAATTCTGAACGACATCCATGCCGGAGATTGTGGGCATCATGCCGGGTCACGTTCCCTGGTCTCAAAGGCGTTTCGACATGGATTCTTTTGGTTGACGGCTCATGCGGACGCAGAAGAGATAGTTCGTCGATGTGATGGCTATCAGCGTTACGGACGACAGGCTCATGTGCCGGCTCAAGAACTAAGGATGATACCTATCACTTGGCCTTTTGCGGTCTGGGGGTTAGACATGGTTGGCCCCTTTAAGATGTCATCCAATAAAAAAACTCATCTACTGGTGGCGGTTGATAAATTCACCAAGTGGGTCGAAGCAGAACTTGTTGGCACCTGTGATGCAGAAACAACAGTCAAATTCTTGAAAAAACTGATCTTCCGGTTTGGATATCCACACAGCATTATCATTGATAATGGTACCAATCTATCACAAGGAGCGATGCAGGAGTTTTGCCACCGTGAGCACATCCGGCTTGATGTATCTGCGGTCGCTCATCCACAATCTAATGGGCAGGCGGAACGGGCGAATCAGGAAGTACTGCGAGGAATCAAGCCCCGACTTATGGTTCCCCTGGAGTGCACCCCAGGGTGTTGGGTCGAGGAGTTGCCTTCAGTATTATGGAGCATCCAAACCACCCCAAACTGTTCTACGGGTTTTACTCCCTTTTTCCTGGTGTACGGAGCAGAAGCCGTTCTTCCCAGTGACATTAGGCATGACTCGCCCAGAGTTGCTGCTTATGTGGAACGGGACAACGAGTTGGCACGTCAGGATTCTTTGGACGCTTTAGAAATACTTGTGTTAAGGTTTGTGATTCCCGTAGCATGCACGTATGGTGAACCGTTATGTGATGAAGTCGGAGCATGATTTATTTATTGATTGTCATCCTTTGTGTGGAGGTCGGGATCGCGCGATGGTTAACTCCTACCAACCTTTCCCCTAGGAGCATGCGTGTAGTACCTTGTTTCGATGACTAATAGACTATTGCAATAAGTATGTGAGTTCTTTATGAGTACTGTTGAGTCCATGGATTATACGTACTCTCACCCTTCCACCATTGCTAGCCTCTCTAGTACCGCGCAACTTTTGTCGGTGCATTACACCCACCATATAGCCTCCCTCAAAACAACCACCATACCTACCTATTATGGCATTTTCATAGCCATTCTGAGATATATTGCCATGCAACTACCACCGTTCCGTCTCACTACATGTGCCATCACTTCCATATTGCCATTGCATGATCGTAAGATAGCTAACATGATGTTTCCATGGCTTGTCCATTTTTTGATGTCATTGCTATGCTAGATCATTGTCACGGTACACTACCGAAGGCATTTCATTTAGAGTCATCATTGCTCTAAGTATTGAGTTGTAAGTGTGATGATCATTATTAATAGAGCATTGTACCATGTGAGGAAATAAAAGAGGCCAGCGAAGCCCATTTACAAAAAAGAGGCCAAAGATGCCCACAAAAATAAAAAGTAAAATAAAAAAATAAAAAAAGAGGCCAAAGAGCCCACACAAAAAATCAGAGAAAAGAGAGAAGGGACAATTGCTACTATCCTCTTTCCACACTTGTGCTTCAAATAGCACTATGATCTTCATGACAGAGAGTCTCCTATGTTGTCACTTCCATATACTAGTGGGAATTTTTCATTATATAACTTGGCTTGTATATTCCAATGACGGGCTTCCTCAAAATTGCCCTAGGTCTTTGTGAGCAAGCAAGTTGGGTGCACACCCACTAGTTTCTTTTGTGAGCTTTCATACACTTATAAGCTCTAGTGCATCCGTTGCGTGGCAATCCCTACTCACTCACATTGATATCTATTGATGGGCATCTCCATAGCTCGTTGATACGCCTAGTTGATGTGAGACTATCTCCTCCTTTTTTGTCTTCTCCACGACCACCATATTCTATTCCACCTATAGTGCTATGTCCATGGCTCACGCTCATGTATTGCGTGAAAGTTGAAAAGGTTTGAGAACA
Source organism: Hordeum vulgare subsp. vulgare (assembly GCF_904849725.1). Classification (NCBI taxonomy): domain Eukaryota; kingdom Viridiplantae; phylum Streptophyta; class Magnoliopsida; order Poales; family Poaceae; genus Hordeum; species Hordeum vulgare. The sequence goes on along the minus strand of NC_058520.1, from coordinate 372,512,732 downwards.
CTAAAGTATGAAACAATTTCTTGGCTAAAACCGGGGTTGTGCATGATTTAAATACGTTGTATGGGGAAGATGGAGCATAGTCAGACTATATGATTTTGTAGGGATAACTTTCTTTGGCCATCATATTTTGAGAAGACATGATTGCTTTGTAAGTATGTTTGAAATATTATTGTCTTTATGTCAAATGATAGACTATTGCCTCGAATCACTCGTGTTTTAGTATTCATGCCATGATTAGATTATATAATCAAGATTATGCTAGGTAGCATTCCACATCAAAAATTATCTTTTTTATCATTTACCTACTCGAGGACGAGCAGGAATTAAGCTTGGGGATGCTGATATGTCTCCGTCGTATCTATAATTTTTGATTGTTTCATGCCAATACTCTACAACTTTCATATACTTTTGGCAACTTTTTATACTATTTTTGGGACTAACATATTGATCCAGTGCCCAGTGCCAGTTCGTGTTTGTTGCATGTTTTTTGTTTCGCAGAATATCCATACCGAACAAAGTCCAAACGCAATAAAAATCTACGGGGATTTTTTTTGGAATATTTATGATTTTTGGGAAGAAGAATCAACGCGAGACGGTGCACAGAGTGCCCACAAGCCCACCAGTCGCGGCGAGGGGGTGGGCCCGTGGCTGACACGCTTGTGGCCACTCATAAATGATGTTGCTGCCCTTCTTTCGCCATAAGAAAGATAATGTCCAGAAGAAAATCGTGTTAAAATTTCAGCCCAATCGGAGTTACGGATCTCCGGGAATTTAAGAAACGGTGAAACGCAGAATCTGGGAGCGCAAAAACAGAAGGACACAGAGAGAGAGATCCAATCTAGGAGGGGCTCTTGCCACTCCGCCGCCATGGAGACCATGGACCAGAGGGGAAACCCTTCTCCCATCTAGGGAGGAGGTCAAGGAAGAATAAGAAGGAGGGGGGCTCTCTCCCCCTCTCTCCCGACGGCGTCAGAACGCTGCCCGGGACATCATCGTGTGACGACGATCTACACCAACACCTCCGTCATCTTCACCAACATCTCCATCATCTTCCCCCATCTATATTCAGTGGTTCACTCTCCCGCAACCCGCTGTACCCTCTACTTGAACATGGTGCTTTATGCTACATATTATTATCCAATGATGTGTTGCTATCCTATGATGTCTGAGTAGATTATCGTTGTCCTATCGGTGATTGATGAATTGCCATGATTGGTTTAATTTGCTTGTGGTTATGTTGCTATCCTTTGGTGCCCATCATATGATCGCGCGCGTGGATCACACCATAGGGTTAGTTGTATGTTGATAGGACTATGTATTGGCAGGCTAGAGTGACAGAAGCTTCAAACCTAGCATAGAAATTGATGCATATGGGATTGAAGGGGGACCAATATATCTTATTGCTATGGTTGGGTTTTACCTTAATGAACGTTAGTAGTTGCAGACGCTTGCTAATAGTTCCAATCATAAGTGCATAGAATTCCAAGTAAGGGATGACATGCTAGCAGAGGCCTCTCCCACATGATACTTGCTATCGATCTAGTAACGTAGTCAATTGCTTAGGGACAATTCCGCAACTCCTACCACCACTTTTCCACACTCGTTAGACACTCGTAGTTGTTTCTTTATCTAACCAGCCCCTAGTTTTATTTACGTGTTCTTTACTTTCTTGCAAGCCTATCCTATCACTCCTACAAATTACTTCTAGTTTCATACTTGTTCTAGGTAAAACGAACGTAAAGTGGGCGTAGAGTTGTATCGGTGGTTGATAGAACTTGAGAGGATATTTGTCCTACCTTTAGCTCCTCGTTGGGTTCGACACTCTTACTTATCGAGAAAGGCTACAATTGATCCCCTATACTTGTGGGTTATCAGGCACCTCGTGTGCCTCCCGTACTCCATTTTCTTGCGGAGTACTCCTCCTGGTTGGGAAAAATTCATTATATATTCTCCCGAAAGGTCTGACCCTCGTATCACACAAATATCCTCTGTTTCTATTTCAAGCCTGTTTCTGCCGCAGATTTAGGGCAAGGATGTCGTCTCACGAATCTGTCGGGGAGAAAGATTTTCTGCAACCCTACCTTCACCTTTTACCTCCATCCTTGATCGAGCTCTTGAGGTTATGTGAAATAACTCGTGTTCGTAATACTTATCTCACCCGTGAATTAGTTTTTCTGGAGAAACATATCAGAGAGCTCCAAGGTATAAATCAAAGATTGATGGCCCTCTTGGAATCAAAAGACAAGACAACTCCACCACCATCACCTTCGAAGGAAGACAACTAAGCACGGGTATGGGCAATCCCCTTGGCTTGTGCCAAGGTTGGGGGAGTTGCCCTGGTATCGTATCACTGTCACATCTTTTGCCTTTACATTTTTCTTAGTTCTTCCCTTTTTGGTTTTATCCTTCTCTAGTAGAATAAAGTTCTTAGTATTCCAGGCTTGAGTTTTGCTTTGAGTCACCCCCGATGTATTCGAGTTCGTGAGTCATATAATAAAGAGTGTTTTAGTTAAGGTCCTTGCTTCATGCCATGATCTAAAGAAAAGAATGATAAAAGAACAAAAGCATGAAAGATCATGTAATGATCTTATGGGAAGTGATGACTTCACATATAAAGAATGTTGATTGAAACTTGTTGTGGGTGGACAAACGTAGACCTTGGTTATTTTTGCAATTAATAGGAAGTAATAAAGAAGGAGAGGTTCACATATAAATATATCATCTTGGGCACCATCTATGATTGTGAACACTCATTAAACTCTTACATGCTTAGAAGTAGATGTTGGACAAGGAAGACAACATAATGAATTATGTTTGCTTGGTTCCAAACAATCTTATATGACTAGAGATCCCTTAGCATGTGACGCTTGCTTCCACCTCATATCAGCCAAAACTTCCAGACTAAGTAGAGGTACTACTTGTGCATCCATAAACCTTGAACCCAGTTTTGCCATGAGAGTCCACCATACCTACCTATGGATTGAATAAGATCCCTCAAGTAAGTTGTCATCGGTGCAAGCAATAAAAATTGCTCCCTAAATATGTATGATCTATTAGTGTATGGAAAATAAGCTTTGTACGAACCTGTGATGAGGAAGACATAAAAGCGACAGACTGCATAATAAAGTTCTTTATCGCAGGAGGCAATATAAAGTGACGTTCCTTCACACTAAGAGGTCACACATCCAAACCTCAAAAGCGCATGACAACCTCTGCTTCCCTCTGCGAAGGGCCTATCTTGTACCTTTACTTTTTGACCTTAAAAGTGTCATGGTGATTGACACCAATTCATTATTTCGCCTTTATCTTGGCAAACGTCATATGCTAGGGAAATATCTATATTCATATGTCAACTTGGAAGTAAGTATTCATGAATTATTATTGTTGACATTACCCTTGAGGTAAGTAGTTGGGAGGCGAAACTATAAGCCCATATCTTTCTCTGTGTCCAACTGAAACTTTGATCTCATGAGTACAACGTGAGTTTTAGCAACTGTAGGAGACGAAAGGATGATTGAGTATGTGGATTTGCTTTACAAGCTCTTATTTGACTCTTTACAATGTTATGATAAATTGCAATTGCTTCAATGACTAAAGGCTATTGGTTGTTAATTCTCAATAAGGATTTTGATCCATACTTTACTTTGTGAAGGAATTATCACTTTAGCATAAGAGATTATATGATTATATTGTTGTTCTGATTAAGATCATGATGCGTGCATGTCCGTATTTTGTTTTGTCGACACCTCTCTCTCTAAACATGTGGGCATATTTATTGATCTCGGTTTCCGCTTGAGGACAAGCAAAGTCTAAGCTTGGGGGAGTTGATACGTTCATTTTGCATCATGCTTTTATGTTGATATTTATCGCTTTTTGGGCTTTTATTACACTTGACGGTACAATACTTATGCCTCTTCTCTCTTATTTTATAAGGTTTACATGAAGGGGGAGAATGCCGGCAGCGAGAATTCTGGCCTGAAAAAGGAGCAAGTTTGAGATACCTATTCTGCGCAACTCCAAAAGCCGTGAAAATCAATGAGGAATTATGTTGGAATTTATAAAAAACTACTGGGCGGACGAAGTACCAGAGGGGAGCCACCAGGAGGCCACAAGCCTGGTAGGTGCGGCCTACCCCCTGACCGCGCCTAGGGGGCTTGTGGGCTCCCTGTTGGCCCTCTGGCTCCCATCTTTTGCTATAAGGAGGGTTTCGTTCGAGAAAAAAAATCAAGAGGAGTCTTTCGGGAGGAATCGCCGCCACCACGAGGCGGAACTTGAGCAGAACCAATCTAGAGCTCCGGCAGGGCCGTACTACCGGGGAAACTTCCCTCCCAGAGGAGGAAATCGTCGCCATCGTCATCACCAACACTCCTCTCATCGGAGGGGACTCATTACCATCAACATCTTCATCAGCACCATCTCATCTCCAAACCTTAGTTCATCTCTTGTAACCAATCTCCATCTCGCGACTCCGATTGGTACTTGTAAGGTTGCTAGTAGTGTTAATTACTATTTGTAGTTGATGCTAGTTGGATTACTCGGTGGAAGATTATCTGTTCAGATCCTTGATGCTATTCAATACCTCTCTGGTCATGAATATAATTATGCTTTGTGAGTAGTCACTTTTGTTCCTGAGGACATGGGATAAGTCATGCTATAAGTAGTCATGTGAAGTTGGTATTCGTTCGATATTTTGATTAGTGGTGTTATGTGAACATCGACTACATAACACTTCACCATTATTTGGGCCTAGAGTAAGGCATTGGGAAGTAATAAGTAGATGATAGGCTGCTAGAGTGACAGAAGCTTAAACCCTAGTTTATGCGTTGCTTCGTAAGGGGCTGATTTGGATCCACTAGTTTAATGCCATGGTTAGACTTAGTTTTAATTCTTATTTCGTAGTTGCGGATGCTTGCGAGAGGGGTTAATCATAAGTGGGATGTTTGTCCAAGTAAGGGCAGCACCCAAGCACCGGTTACCCACATATCAAACTATCAAAGTAGCGAACGCGAATCATATGAACATGATGAAAACTAGCTTGACAGAAATTCCCATGTGTCCTCGGGAGCGCTTTACCTCCTATAAGAGTTTGTACAGGCTTGTCCCTTGCTACAAAAGGGATTGAGCCACTTTTCTACACCTTTGTTACTATTGTTACTTGCTACTTGCCATGAATCATCTTACCACACAACTATCTGTTACCGATAATTTCAGTGCTTGCAGAGAATACCTTGCTGAAAACCACTTGTCAGATCCTTCCGCTCCTCGTTGGGTTCGACACCCTTACTTATCGAAAGGACTACGATGGATCCCCTGCACTTGTGGGTCATCATGGTGAAGCCCCGTGGTCTTGTAGGGAGGCTCCGAGCATTGTGTGGAAATATCCACAACCTTGTTTGTAAAGGTTCGGTCACCGTCTTCAAGGGCACCAATAGTGGAATCACGACACCTCACATTGTGTGAGTGCGTGAGGAGAATATGGTGTCCCTAGTGGCTTATTGTGGAGCATTGTGCCTCCACACCGCTCCAACGGAGACGTACTTCCTATTAAAGGGAAGGAATTCGGTAACACATCCTCGTCTTCATCGGTTCCACTTGCGGTTATCTCTTACCTTTACTTTATGTATATTATTATTGTTGTCTATTTCTTGCTTGCACTAGTTATCATGGTAGTTAGCATCATATAGGTTGCTCACCTAGTAGTTAATTTAGAGAGCATTTGTGTTGCTTTCTCTAACTTGTTAAGAAGTGCTAAAAATTGGTAGTTGCCTATTCACCCCCTCTAGTCAACCATATCGATCCTTTCAGATGGTATCAGAGCCACGTCTCTTTATTAAGGGTTTCACCACCCGAAGATTATGGTTGACGATAAAGAGGGAGTCAGTGGACCACCCCAGATCGTGGCCTTGAATTCGATCATATGGGTCGACTTGAATGAGGCTATGGCCTCCCTCAGGTCGTCCTTGACGAACGAAGTCGAGTCCATGTTTAAAGAGTTGCTTGAGGGGTTAAAAAATTCTCCCGAACCGGCATTGGTGGTTAAACCCACCAACACGAAATCGGAGGCCAATTCCACCAAGGAAGAAGCTAAAGGTATGCAACCTTCTTCCCCTCTCAACAAGAATGGGACAGGAACCTTTGCCTCGGTTCCACCTCCCCCGGTCTATGGAGGATCGGTTCCTACACCGCATGTTAATAATCTTGGTCCTCCTCCTAAGCTTGTTAAGGGGGTGTTTGCTAACCGGGTGTTTTGTGATACGTATCCATCGTATATACTTTTCCAAACTCTTTTGCCCTTGTTTTGGACTCTAATTTGCATGATTTGGATGGAACTAACCTGAACTAACGCTGTTTTCAGCAGAATTGCCGCGATGTTGTTTTTGTGCAGAAATAAAAGTTCTCGGAATGACCTGGAAACTTATGAGGATTTTTTGTGGAATATATAAAAAATACTGGCGCAAGAATTACCCGAAGACACGGAACCAGGGGCCCACGAGCCCAGGAGGCGCCCCTAGGGCGCGTCTGGCACGCTCATGAGGTCCACGTGGCTCCGCAGCCTCCAACTCCACCTCTATATAGTCTCTCTTGCCCAGGAAAAATTAGGAGAGAAGAGTTCATCGCGTTTCACGATACGGAGCCGCCGCCACCGCCTGTTCTTCCTCGGGAGGCAGATCTGGAGTCCGTTCTAGGCTCCGGAGAGGGGAAATCGACACCGTCGTCATCATCAACCATCCTCAATCGCCAATTCCATGATGCTCTCCATCGTTGGTGAGTAATCTCATCGTAGGTTTGCTGGACGGTGATGGGTTGGATGAGATCTATCATGTAATCGAGTTAGTTTTGATGGGGTTTGATCCCTAGTATCCACTATGTTCTAAGATTGATGTAGCTACTACTTTGCTATGATTAATGCTTGTCACTAGGGCCCGAGTGCCATGATTTCAGATCTGAACCTATTATGTTTTCATCAATATATGTGTGTTCTTGATCCTATCTTGCAAGTTGTAGTCACCTACTATGTGTTATGACCCGGCAACCCCGGAGTGACAATAGCCGGAACCACTCCCCGAGATGACCATAGTATGAGGAGTTCATGTATTCACTATGTGCTAATGCTTTGTTCTGGTTCTCTATTAAAAGGAGACCTTAATATCCCTTAGTTTCCATTAGGACCCCGCTGCCACGGGAGTGATGGACAAAAGATGTCATGCAAGTTCTTTCCCATAAGCACGTATGACTAAATACGAAATACATGCCTACATTAGATTGACGAACTAGAGCTAGTTACACATCACCCTATGTTATAACTGTTACATGATGAATGTCATCCTACATAATTATCCATCACTAATCCAATGCTTACGAGCTTTTCCTATACTGGTCCTTGCTAAGTTACTTTACCGCTACTGTTGTCACACTTGCTATACAAATTACTACTGCTACTGTTACCGCCGCTACCGTTACTATCATACTACTTTGCTACTAAAACTTTGCTGCAGATACTAAGTCTTTCAGGTGTGGTTGAATTGTAACTCAATTGCTAATACTCGAGAGTATTCTTTGGCTCCCCTTGTGTCGAATCAATAAATTTGGGTTGAATACTCTACCCTCGAAAACTGTTGCGATCCCCTATACTTGTGGGTTATCAAGACCTTTTTCTGGCGCCGTTGCTGGGGAGCATAGCTCTATTCTATGAGTCACTTGGGATTTATATCTGTTGATCATTATGAGGAATCCGAGAGATCCAAAAAGTAAAGTCTTGCCCTCAACTACGAGGACAGGTAAGGAACTGCCATCTAGCTCTGCACTTGATTCACCTTCAGTCATGAGTAAATTTGCGACACCACCACCTACTAGTAATTCTGATATGTCGCCTGTTCTTGATGATGCTACTTCTGCTATCCATGATGCTTATGATGATGCTTTGGTTGATAATGATATGCCACTGGGTGAATTTCTTGATGCACAAATTGCTAGAGTCACTGCTAAATCTGATGATACTTCTGAAACTGATGAAATTATTGAATTGGAACCTGCTGTTTCACCTGTTAGACCTAGCTCTCCTAGATATGAATTGCCTGATATACCTAAGGGTTATGTTATGGAGGGAGAGGTAGCTGAAGAATTTCTTGCTTGTAAGGATAGCTATGATCTTGAGAATTTATTACGCAAGTGGAAAGAAAAATCTCTAAATGCTAGAATGAAATATGATCCTAAGTTTGCTACTTCACCCATCTTTGTTACTGATAAGGATTATGAATTCTCTGTCGATCCTGAGTTAATCACTTTGGTTGAATCTGATCCTTTTCATGGTTATGAATCTGAAACGGTTCTAGCACATCTTACTAAACTGAATGATATAGCCACCCTATTCACTAATGAGGAAAAATTCGCTATTACTTTATCCTTAAGTTGTTTCCTTTCTCACTAAAGGGTGATTCTAAAACTTGGTTTATTTATCTTGCTCCTGGTTGTGTGCGTAGTCCCCAGGATATGATATACTACTTCTCTGAGAAATATTTTCCTGCCCATAAGAAACAAGCTGCCTTGCAGGATATATATAACTTTGTACAGATTGAAGAAGAGAGTCTCCCACAAGCTTGGGGATGCTTGTCTAGTTACTTAATGCTTTGCCTGATCACCCTCTTCAGAAAAATGAAATACTTGATATCTTTTATAATGGACTAACTGATGCTTCTAGGGACCACCTAGATAGTTGTGCTGGTTGTGTTTTCAGGGAACGAACTGTGGAACTAGCTGAAATTCTATTGAATAATATCTTGAGCAACGATAATGCTTGGACTATTCCTGAACCACCTCCGAAGAAAAGAGGTATTCTATTCCTCAGTCCTGAAGATATGCAAGAAGCCAAGAAATCTATGCAAGAGAAAGGTATTAAATCTGAAGATGTTAAGAATCTACCACCTATTGAAGAAATACATGGTCATGATAACCCGACATAGGTAGTAGAGGTAAATTCTCTTCGTAGATTCGATGAGAGTAATATTCCTTATGATAAACCTGCTAGCTTATGCTTAGATGAATTTGATAACTTTGTTGCCAAATAACAAAGTTTTAATGATTATGTTAGCAGACAACTGCAACAAAATGCTCGTATGATTAATCATATAAGTGCTTGTGTGGATAGAAATGTTAATGATCTTAAGCTTATTGGTAAACATGCTTCTATGGTCACTACTCAAGTAGAACAAGTAGTTAAGGCTCAAAATGACTTGCTTAATGAATTGAATGACAATTCCGTTAGAGTTGTCACCAGATGTGGTAGAATGACTCAGGAACCTTTGTATCCTGAGAGCCATCCTAAGAGAATTGAACAAGATTCTCAAGGAGTTAATACTGATGCATCTAGTCATCCTGGTAATAGGAAGAAAAAGAAAGATGATAGGGACTTGCATGCTAGTAAACCTGTTGCCGTTACACCTGAGAATCCAAATGATGTCTCTATTTCTGATGCCGAAACACAATCTGGTGATGAACATGAGCCTAGTGATAATATTGATAATCGTATTCATGTTGATGCTCAACCTAGTAATGATAATGATGTGGAGATTGAACCTGCTGTTGATCTTGATAACCCACAACCTAAGAACAAGAGATATGATAAGAATGATTTTATTGCTAGGAAGCATGGTAAGGAAAGAGAACCATGGGTTCAGAAACCCATGCCCTTTCCTCCCAAACCATCCAAGAAAAAGGATGATGAGGATTTTGAGCGCTTTGTTGAAATGATTAGACCTATATTTTTGCAAATACGTTTGACTGATATGCTTAAAATGTCTCCTTATGTTAAGTACATGAAAGATATTGTGACTAATAAAAGGAAGATACCTGAGGTTGAGATTTCCACCATGCTTACCAATTACACTTTTAAGGGTGGGACTCCTAAGAAACTAGGTGATCCCGGAGTGCCCACTATACCTTGCTCCATTAAAGGAAATTATATTAGAACTGCTTTATGTGATCCTGGAGCCGGTGTTAGTGTTATGCCTCTCTCTTTATATCGTAGACTTGAATTGGATAAGTTGACACCTACTGAAATTTCTTTGCAAATGGCCGACAGATCAACTGCTTTACCTATCGGCATTTGCAAGGATGTGCATGTTGTGGTTGCGAACGTTACTATCTTAACGGACTTTGTTATTCTTGTTATTCCCGAGGATGATTCCATGGCGGTCATCCTTGGAAGACCCTTTTTAAACACTACAGGGGCTGTTATTGATTGCAACAAAGGCAATGTTACTTTCCATGTTAATGGTAATGAGCACACGATGCACTTTCCGAAGAAACAATATCGAGTTCATTGCATAAATGCTATTGAAAAATCTTCATCAATTATTATTGGAAGCTTTGAATGCCCTATTCCTACTGTCAAGATGAAATATGATATACTTATTGGGGATATGCACATCCCCGTTGAGGTAACCTAGTGATTATTCGAAAATTCTTCGGTTTTATGTGATTCGAAAAAAGTTTGTCAAGGAGACTTGATCAACCTCATTGACGAATTTCTTTTGATGACCATGAGATGGATGAATCTAGAAGTCACAACCTTTTATTCCCAACTTTTACTTTCTGTTATTTAGTAGAAAAATAATAAATATAGCTCTATTTTCCTGTTCTCTGCTTTTTCCGTTGAATAAAAAGTGACCTGGAAATAAAAGTTCTCCAATTGCCCTGAAATTCAAGTATGATTTTTTCTAGAATATTTAAAAATTTCTGAGATAGATAACTAGTTAGGGGGATGCACCAGTGGGCCACTCATACGTCTCCAACGTATCTATAATTTTTGATGGTTTGATGCTATTATCTTGTCAAACTTTGGATGTTTTGTATGCCTTTTATATCTTTTTTGAGACTAACTTATTAACTCAGTGCCAAGTGCCAGTTCCTGTTTTTCCATGTTTTTGACCCCTTTCAGAGGAGGATTTTAAATGGAGTCCAAACGGAACGAAACTTCCAAGAAGATTTTTCCGAAACAGAAGAAGATCGGGAAGCCTGAGAATTAGGGCAGGGGGCCAGCAGGGACCCCTCAAGCCCCCTAGCCGTGGCAGGGGGGGGGCGCCTCCGAGGCTTGTGGGCTCCCTGGGCCACCTCTGCCCTAGGTCTTTCGCCTATATATTCCCTAAAATCCCAAAAAAAATTAGGATATCATCGAAAGTACTTTTCCGCCGCCGCAAGATTCTGTCTCCGCAAGATACCATCTGGGGCACGTTCTGGTGCCCTGCCGGAGGGGGGATTCAGATACGGAGGGCTTCTTCATCAACACCATGACCTCTCCGATGACGCGTGAGTAGTTCACCACAGACCTATGGGTCCATAGCTAGTAGCTAGATGGCTTCTTCTCTCTCTTGGATCTTCAATACAAAGTTCTCCATGATCTTCATGGAGATCTATCCGATGTAATCTTCTTTTGCGGTGTGTTTATCAAGATCTGATGAATTGTGGATTTATCATCAGATTATCTATGAATCTTATTTGAGTTTCTTCTGATCTCTCTTATGCCTGATTTCATATCCTTGTAATTCTCTTCGAGTTGTGGGTTTTGTTTGGCCAGCTTGATCTATGATTCTTGCAATGGGAGAAGTGCTTGGTTTTGGGTTCATACCGTCCGATGACCTCACCCAGTGACAGAAGGGGTAGCGAGGCACGCATCATGTTGTTGCCATCAAGGGTAAAAAGATGGGGTTTTCATCATTGGTTTGAGTTTATCCCTCTACATCATGTCATATTGCTTAAGGCGTTACTCTGTTCGTCATGAACTCAATACACCATATGCATGCTGGATAGCGGCCGATGTGTGGAGTAATAGTAGTAGATGCAGAAAGTATCGGTCCACTTGTCTCAGACATGATGCCTATATGTATGATCATTGCCTTAGATATCGTCATGAATTTGCGCGGTTCTATCAATTGCTCGATAGTAATTTGTTCACCCACCGTACTATTTGCTATTTTGAGAGAAGCCTCTAGTGAACACCTCTCGAGTCTACTTCACATCATTTTTTCAGCCTTACACTTTTACTTCGTTGCACTTTCTGCCTTCAGATCTCACTTTGCAATCAATCTTGAAGGGATTGACAACCCCTTTATAGCGTTGGGTGCAAGCTCTTTTGTGTTTGTGCAGGTACTCTGGACTTGACGAGATTCTCCTACTGGATTGATAGCTTGGTTCTCAAACTGAGGGAAATACTTACTGCTCATGTGCTGCATCGCCCTTTCCTCTTCAAGGGAAAAAAGAACGCAAGCTCAAGAGACGACAGAAGATTTCTGTCGCCGTAGCAGAAGGATTTCTGGCGCCGTTGCCGGGGAGGATCAAGTCAAGAACTCATCCAAGTAAATGTCGCAAACTCATCTCTTGCATTTACTTTTTTGCCTCTCGTTTTCCTCTCCCCCACTTCTGAAAAACAAAAATTTACAAATAAATCTTTGCCTTTTTCGTTTGCCTTTTCGTTCGCCCTTTTTTCTCGCTTGCTCTTTGTTCGCTTGTGTGCTTGCTTGCTTGCCGAAGTCACCATGACTGAAAGCACCAAACTTTGTGACTTCTCGAATACTAATAATAGTGATTTTATTAGTACTCCGATTGCTCCCGCCACTAGTGCGGAGTCATACAAATCAATGCCGCTTTGCTGAATCTTGTTATGAAAGAGCAATTCTCCGGCCTTCCTAGTGAAGATGCCGCATCCCATCTTAATACCTTCATAGAGCTTTGCGATATGCAAAAGAAGAAAGATGTGGATAATGATGTGATTAAATTGAAGCTTTTTTCCTTTCTCGTTGCAAGATCGAGCAAAAACTTGGTTTTCGTCCTTGCCCAAAAGTAGTATCGATTCTTGGGATAAGTGCAAAGATGCTTATATATCCAAGTATTTTCCGCCGGCTAAGATTATCTCTCTCCGTAATGATATCATGAATTTTAAGCAACTTGATCATGAACATGTTGCACAATCTTGGGAGAGAATGAAATTGATGATTGGAAATTGTCCCGCTCATGGTTTGAGTCTTTGGATGATTATACAAATCTTTTAGGTTGGCTTGAATTTCGCTTCTAGAAACATCTTGGACTCCGCCTCAGGTGGAATGTTCATGGAAATCACGTTAGGAGAAGCCACAAAACTCCTAGACAATATCATGACGAACTACTCTCAGTGGCACACTGAAAGGTCATCTACTAGTAAGAAGGTACACACTATACAAGAAATTAACTCGTTGAGTGCTAAGATGGACGAGTTAATGAATTTGGTCGCTAGTAGAAGTGCTCCTTTCGATCCTAATGACATGCCCTTGTCTTCCTTGATTGAGAGTAGTAACGCTAGCTTGGACGTTAATTTTGTTGGTAGGAATAATTTTGGCAACAACAATGCTTTTAGAGGAAACTATGTTCCTAGGCCTTTTCCTAGCAACTCCTCTAATAACTTTGGCAACTCCTACACCAATACTCATGGAAATTACAATAGATTACCCTGTGATCTATAGAGTATTATCAAAGAGTTTTTCAACTCGCCAAAAAATTCAATGCGTCCATAGAGGAAAAACTACTCAAAATTGACGATTTGGCTAAGAGCGTTGATAGAATCTATAGTGATATTGATGCTTTGAAAGTTATATGTGCTCCTCCCAAGATCAATATGGATGAAACTTTGAAAGCTATGCGTGTTTCCATGAGTAAGAGCAAAGAAAGAACCTCCCAAATTCGTGCTAGACATGAATGGCTTAAAAAGGCGTGTTCTCGTGATAAGAATCACGAAGATCTTAAAGTGCTTGGTGTGACTCCCATTGAATCTTTGTTTTCTTGTGTCAAACCTAATGATGATGGGGCTGGATATGAATCCACTTTGGTTGAAAAATAACCCAATGATTCGGAGTCCATCCATCTTGATGCTAAAAGCATTGAAAGTGGAGTAGAAGACATTAAAACTTTGAGTAGTAATGAAATTACTACTTTGGATTTCAAGGAATTCAATTATGATAGTTGCTCCTTGATTGAATGCATTTCCTTGATGCAATCCATGCTAAACTCTCCACACGCTTATAGCCAAAACAAGGCCTTCACCGATCATATCGTCGAAGCTATGATAAAATCTCTTGAAGAGAAACTTGAATTGGAAGTCTCTATCCCTAGAAAGCTTCATGATGAGTGGGAACCTACTATCAAAATCAAAATAAAAAACTGTGAATGCAATGCTTTGTGTGATTTGGATGCTAGTGTTTCCGCGATTCCAAAGTCTTTATGTGATGTTCTGGGTTTTAATGAGATTGAAGAGTGTTCTCTTCAATTTGCATCTTGCGGATTCTACTGTCAAGAAACCCATGGGAAGGATCAATGATGTTCTTATTATTGCAAATAGGAACTATGTACCCATGGATTTCATTGTGCTTGACATTGATTGCAATCCTACATGCCCTATTATTCTTGGTAGACCTTTCCTAAGGACTATCGGTGCTATCATTGATATGAAGGAAGGGAATATTAGATTTCAATTTCCTTTAAAGAAGGGCATGGAGCAATTTCCTAGAAATAAAATAAGATTGCCTTATGAATCCATCGTGAGGGCTACTTATGATTTGAGCACCAAAGACGACGATACGTGATTCTATCGCTTTATGGCTAGCTAAGGGCGTTAAACAATAGCGCTTGTTGGGAGGCAACCCAATGAATTTATTATTTTTATTTTTGTTTTGTTGCGTCCACACCATCATAATTCTGCTATGATTGTGTCTTTTGTGTTTCTTTTTGTGTTTGAGCCAAGCAAAACCTTTATGACTAGTCTTGGTTATGGTTGTTTGATCCTGCTGGAAAAAGACAGAAACTTTTCGCTCACGAGATGATTTTTCATTTTTATTCGGAAATAGATTTTGAGTTGATTCTTTTTGCTTTTGGTTGATATGCCTTTTTCCCACGCATTAGCAATTTTTCAGAATTTTGGAGGTACCAGAGGTATACGAAGTATACAGATTGCTACAGACTGGTCTGTTTTTGAGAGATTCTGTTTTTGTTGAGTTGGTTGCTTGTTTTGATAAAACTATGGATAGTATCGGGGGGGTACTAGCCATGGAAAAGTGAGAATACAGTAATATAACACCAATATAAATAGAAATCAAGATTTCTACAGTAACTAAAGAGGTGGTAGTTTGTTTTCTTGTGCTAATGTTATCACGAGTTTTTGTTTAAGTTTTGTGTTGTGGAGTTTTCAAGTTTTGGGTGATGTTCTCATGGACAAAGAGATAAGGAGTGGAAAGAGCTCAAGTTTGGGGATGCCCAAGGCATCCAAAGCCAAATTCAATGACACCAAAAAGCCTAAGCTTGGGGATGCCCCGTGTCGTGGGTATAAGTCTGAAAGTAGATGTGTAGGGTACGAAAGGATGGGCAGAGCCTTAGCTACGGCGAGGATGTATGAGTTCAGACCCCTCTATGGTGGAGGTAAAAGCCCTACGTATCAGTGCTCTTGGGAGCTTAGTGTTGAGTGGAATGTAGGATTACAGTAAATGCCAACCCCCGCACTAGTGGGGAAGGGCGGCTTATATGGAGTGCGCTGCCCTTCATAATGGCCCGGTGGACAGGGGTGGAATAGTGGCGAAGAAATGCCTACGTTACAGGTAACGTACGCCTTAAATGCTAATAATGGTGTATGAAAACGTATGACTGTTGCCCTCCTGGGAGGTTACGATGTATAGAGTGGAATTCAGTCGGTACGTTAAATACGCTCCGAATGCTCGTCACCGACTCGATGATGGGGGAGTCCTTAGTTCAGTCAGAACTGTCTAAGGGCCTTATCCTCTATGAAGGGTAGTCCTTGGGTAGGATCTATAGGGCAGGCCTATGACCCTACCCTGGGACTATAACCCCATCATTAGTCCCCAAATGGACCGGGGTTGGAACGATGAAGTGATGCCTGGAGTACGGACCCGACTGGTATGGATGCGACTTTGGCGTTGTTTGCCTCGATCCATTTTATCCTTTCAACCAGTGATCCGAGTGAATATACCCGTGAAACGAACCGTCAGGGACCGAGTGCTTCCGCGGAATCTTTTGATTTTACTGGTCAAACTGACAGCGGCGGATTTTTCGGGATCCTCAAATTTTGGTTGTCGCGCGCTCAGCGGGGATGTCGACATCGCCATCGAGTAGGTTTTGCCGCCTCGATTACCGCGCCTTTATCTTCTACACTAACATCGCAGCAGCCGGTCGGGGGGATAAGATTTCGGGGCCACCTGTTAGCGACTCAGTCGGAAGCTTATATAAGTCTCTCCGGCGGGGATTTCTTGTTGCGCTGCTCATCTTCCTTGCATTAACCCCGCTCCTCCCGCAGCTCTCTGCACGCCCCAAGTCTCCTTTTTCCTCTCCTCCTCTGCGGACCTGTTGCCTTAGCCATGATGAAGGGGCAGACCAGCAAACTCGAGTCGCAGAAGAAGAAGAAGAAGGGGGCGGCCCTTGCTCAGCGGCGACAGCGGGCGCTGCCGGCGGGTTGGATCCAGGGGGATTTCCTCCCCTCAACGGTGACGGCGGACGACTTGCTGGAGCTGGTGGAGCAAGGCATGATCGCCAACAAGTCGTGGAGGCTGCCGGAGGGCGAGACGGAGCCGGCGCCGCAGGAGGGGGAGCGCGTCCTGCTGCTCAGCCATGTGTTCAGGGGCTTCTCCTTGCCTCCCCATCCCTTCTTCCGAGGTATTATGAATCACTTCGGGGCGCAGCTCCATCATTTTCCTCCGAACGCGATAGCCCACCTTGCCGCATTCGTCACCCTTTGCGAGTGCTTTATTGGATGTCCCCCCCACTTGGGGCTCTTTAAGTACGTCTTCTCCGCTAGGTCCCAAACCGTCAAAAAGCTTAGCCAGTCGGATGATAAGACCCATCTCCTCCAGCTCTGCGGGGGCTTAGGCTTCCAGAAGAAAACAAAGAGTAGCTACCCCCCTCTCCAGTTGTTCGAGGCAGTTAGGAACTGTCAATCGACCTGGTTCTATTGCCAGGACATCGCTTGTCTGAATGCTGTGACTGGATTGCCACCTTTTAGCCTATACCGTCCGGCCCCTCCCAGGCAGCTTGCGCTCTCAAAGGGGGAAAAGATCCAGATCCAGCCTCTGGTCCACGCGCTGATAGCCGTCGTCCGCAAGGGAGTCACCGGCACGGACTTGCTGGAGACTTTTCTGGGTCGGCGCATCCAGCCGCTGCAAGCCCGACACCACGCCATGTGGCACTAAGCGGGGCCTAAGGATTCCACTCGGACTCATCCAGAATGTGTGACCGGGAGACTGTGATAGCGTGGGTCTGCGACATCACACGCGCATGCGACAACCCCCGAGGAGCCCGGCGGGTGAAGCCCTTCCGCGTCGATAATCCTCCTCCGAATGAGGTGGGCACATCTTGTCGAGTGCTTTAAATCTTCTTAGATTTATCGCTTTTCTTGTACCGCCGCCTGACGTCTGATGTTGCCGACTGTGTTTTGTGCAGGAGTGGACCAACTGGTATTCTGCCGTCTTGAACGGGAATCCAGCTGAGGAAGAGGACGACAGCCAGGAGGGTAGCATGGATAGCGCTGAGTATGTCTCCGACAGTGGGGAGACGGAGGAGGAGACCGAAGAGGAGGAGGAGGAGGTTGGGGAGCAGAGCTCGCCACCTCCACCATCAGAGCATCGAACTAAGCGCCGTCAAGATCCCGCGACTCCGTCGGCTCCTCCAGCGGCCCCGAGTGCTCCGCCAGCTCCTCCCGTGGCTCCGAGTGCTCGGAGTGTGAAGAGGACCAGGGACGCTGCTGCCGAGCCCACGGACCAGCCGTCCAAGGTGGCCAAACCGAGTGGGCCTAAGCCTCGGAAAGCTTTGCCTCGGATCAGGATTGCTGTTCCAGTCGCCTCAGCGTAAGTGTCTTGTTCTCCCATCCTCTTTCAGTATCTGACTGAACTCATGCTTATCCGTCGAGTGGATTTTACTCGACAGAGCTGCTACCTCCGCCACCTCTCTGCCGCTCTAGGACGATGATCCCATGGATACGGATAACGCTGCCACATCCCAGCAAGGTACATTGTCACGACTCCATGAGTTTGTATTATTGTTTCGCGAGTGCTGTCTTTAATCTTGCCCTTTTTTCTGTAATTTCATGTTGTTCAGTCGGGCTTCCTTCGGAGGTGATTCATCTGGAGGACGACGACCAAAGGGGGTCAGGGCCAGCTTTGGCGCCTGTCCTTGAGGTTGTCCCATCTGCTGCTGCTCCCACCATGAATGTGCCGCCGACCGAGACGATGCCGCCGACTGAGACGGTGCCCCTCGCGGCGGAACCGACTGGAGCGGAGCTTGGGATGCCCAAGGAGTCTTCTGTCGTGCTGGGTACGTCAACCGTTCAATATGACGCCCGACACCTCCCAGAAGACCAGGTGGGGGCCGCCAAGGACGCCATGGTGCATGTGGAGCTGATGGTGGGTGACGCCAAGGGAGCGTATGACTCCATCGCGTCTTTGTACAAGAAAAGCTTGGAACTCCGGGACGATATCCGAGTAAGTGCGCTAGTAAGTGTTTACTTTCCTCTTGTTACCCACTGGGGGTTTAAGTGATATACTCGGATACAGTAGGATTATTTTGCAGTGGGTTCACTCCGAGTGAACCCAGTGGGTGTAGTCCCCGAGACTTCTGTCGAGTGCTTGCACCGCC
Source organism: Hordeum vulgare subsp. vulgare (assembly GCF_904849725.1). Classification (NCBI taxonomy): domain Eukaryota; kingdom Viridiplantae; phylum Streptophyta; class Magnoliopsida; order Poales; family Poaceae; genus Hordeum; species Hordeum vulgare. Next base: position 372,494,078 of record NC_058520.1, on the reverse strand, counting down.
AGTTGTCTTTATATGTATTTCCCGTGATCTCAGCAGATAAGAGCTAATCTGCCCGAATATTACAAGTGGGGGCACTCGGAGTGTACCCACTGGATGTAGTTCCCGAGAGTAGTGTTACTCATGTTGGGTAATAGCATTCTCGTAGATTTGTCTGTTTATCATGGAGCTCAATAGGGCCGACCTGTTCGAGCTTCATGCCAGTGGGGTCACTCTTAGTGAACCCACTGGGTGTAGTCCCCGAGACCGCTGTCGATTGCTTGCATCGGCAGGGGTCTGAAGAACTTTGATTTTTTTGTCATATGAGTCGCTACTCTTTCCTTGTTGAATGTGTCTGATCTTCCCTTTACTCTTATTTGGCAGAAGGCTTGCGAAATGGGATCCGCTTACAATGCTCTGAAGGCTGAGAAGTTTCAGCTTGCTGCGGACTTGGAGGCGGCTGTGAATGACCTGGCTGGTGTGAAAGGGGGCTCTTGCCGACCGAGAGAAGTCTTTGGAGGATTCCCGGGAGACCAACAAGGCATTGCTAGTCGAAATTGAAGAATTGAAGAGTCAAAGAACCGAACGGATGGGCCAGCTGAAGTTGATGAACACTCGGTGCATGGCGCAGGAGAAGAACGTCAGCGACTGGGCAACGAAGATGGTTGCACTGCTTGGTGGTAAGTTTTTGCCGAGTGCTTCTTGACTTTGGAGTTCATTTTGCGCTTACTTTCTGCTTGTCTTTTCTTTGAAGACTTCTGTCGGGACGCTGAGGCTGAAGCAGCCGACATTGAACGGTCGGTTGTGCCGAACGTTCCACTCGGCGACGAAGCCAACCGGGACTTGCTCCGAGCGCATATTCGCCTTTGCAGAGTGGGACCTTTTGTTGGCCGCCTGAGAGAAATCATCGGCCGGATCGACAAGGAGCTATGGCCTGAAGACGATTCCCGGCAGGAAATAGATGGGTTGATGACTTGGCTGGAGGACGTCCGAGCAGAGTGCAGGCATGGAAGAAGTGTGCCGCTCGTTGTGGTGCGGACGTGGCGCTATCTCTGGTCCGAGTGCACTGCAAGGAAGCTCGCGAAGAAAAGCTGAAGACATTGTAGGTCGCCAACACCAAGAAGCTTCGATTCGAAGATTTCATGGAGACCTTCCTCGACACAGCCACTCGCATCGCAGACGGGATCGACCTTGACACCTTTGTGGAGCCCGCCAGTCCTGGTGACACTTGAAAAACTTTATGGTGAACACACATTTACCTCAGTATGCCGAGTGGTATCTGTATCAAACTTTGTCCACTGCTGTTGGCCGTCACATTCGTGGTTCCAACTTTGAATTCGAATCGAATATTTTGCTCTTCTTTCGCTAATTTTTTGACACGATTTTGGCTCGGGTTTTTGTTTGGCGTTTCTTGGTGAAGCCAATGGCAAACATGCGGATCATGTACTTGTCAGTTGTCTTCACATCCACATGAGCCTCAATGAGGGTCTGCCAAGTCTCCGAGTGCGCACTTGGAGCGAGCTTTTACTTAGGCGATTCTGGGTCGCGGCTAAGTCTCCGAGTGCGACTCTTAGTGCACACTCGAAATGAGTTGTTACCCATGTAGTTGTCAGTTGTCTTCACATCCACATGAGCCTCAATGAGGGTATGCTAAGCCTCCGAGTGGATCTCGAGTATACACTCGGAGGAAGCTTTTTTTACTTAGGCGACTCTGAGTCGCAGCTAAGTCCCAAAGTGCGACTTTTCGTGCACACACGGAATGAGTTGTTACTCATGTAGTAGTGAGTTGTCTTCACATCCACATGAGCCTCAATGAGGGTCTGCTAAACCTCCAAGTGGATCTCGAGGATACACTTGGAGGAAGCTTTTTACTTAGGCGACTCTGGGTCGCAGCTAAGTCCCCGAGTGCGACTTTTAGTGCACACTCAGAGAGAGTTTGTACTTAGGCGACTCTGGGTCGCAGCTAAGTCCCCGAGTGCGACTTTTAGTGCACACTGGGAGAGAGTTTGTACTTAGGCGACTCTGGGTCGCAGCTAAGTCCCCAAGTGCGACTTTTAGTTCACACTCGGAGAGATTTTGTTACTTAGGCGACTCTGGGTCGCAGCTAAGTCCACGAGTGCGACTTTTCGTGCACACTCGGAATGAGTTCGTACTTAGGCGACTCTGGGTCGCAGCTAAGTCACCGAGTGCGACTTTTAGTGCACACTCGGAGAGAGTTTGTTACTTAGGCGACTCTGGGTCGCAGCTAAGTCTCCGAGTGCGACTTTTAGTGCACACTCGGAATGAGTTTGTACTTAGGCGACTCTAGGTCGCAGCTAAGTCCCCGAGTGCGAGTTTTAGTGTACACTCGGAGAGAGTTTTTTACTTAGGCGACTCTGGGTCACAGCTAAGTCTCCGAGTGCGACTTTTAGTGCACATTGGGAATGAGTTTGTACTTAGGCGACTCTGGGTCGCAGCTAAGTCCCCGAGTGCGACTTTTAGTGTACACTCGGAGAGAGTTTTTTACTTAGGCGACTCTGGGTCGCGGCTAAGTCCCCGAGTGCGATTTTTAGTGCACACTCGGAGAAAGTTTGTACTTAGGCGACTCTGGGTTGCAGCTAAGTCCCCGAGTGCGACTTTTAGTGCACACTCGGAGAGAGTTTTTTACTTAGACGACTCTGGGTCGCAGCTAAGTCCCCGAGTGCGACTTTTAGTGCACACTCGGAGAGAGTTTGTACTTAGGCGACTCTGGGTTGCAGCAAAGTCCCGGAGTGCGACTTTTAGTGCACACTCGGAGAGAGTTTGTACTTAGGTGACTCTGGGTCGCAGCTAAGTCCCCGAGTGTGACTTTTAGTGCACACTCGGAGAGAGTTTTTTAGACCGGAGTCTGCAAACGCGGAAGAATTTTGAATTGGCAAGAAATAAATCTGCTTTATATTACTTCAGTGATACTTGTTCTTTACATTATCTCCGTCGGCGGTCATGTGTAGAAGCGCTTCAGGAGATCTCCATTCCATGCTCGCGGCTCGTCCGTTTCCCTGTCGAGGTTGTAAAGTCGATACGCTCCATTGTTCAACACCTTAGAGATGATGAAGGGTCCTTCCTAGGAGGGAGCCAACTTGTGTGGTCTCTGCTGATCCACTCGGAGCACCAGGTTGCCTGCTTTGAATGTGCGACTCCTGACGTGCCGTGCGTGAAATTGCCGCAGATCTTGTTGATAAATTGTTGAGCGAGTCAGTGCCATCTCGCGCTCTTCTTCTAGAAGATCCACTCCGTCTTGCCTAGCTTGCTCCGCTTCGGCTTCGGAGAAGAGTTCGACTCGTGGAGAGTTGTGAAGCAAGTCACTCGGAAGGACCGCCTCTTCTCCATAAACGAGGAAGAACGGGGATCGCCCTGTAGATCTATTCGGAGTTGTGCGGAGGCCCCACAACACCGAAGGCAGTTCGGTGACCCACGCGCCGGCGGCATGTCCAACTTCTCGCAGGAGTCGAGGCTTCAACCCTTGAAGAATAAGCCCATTCGCCCGCTCTGCTTGCCCGTTTGTTTGGGGGTGTGCCACGGATGCAAAATCCACTCAGATTCCTTGGCCTGTGCAAAAGCCTTTGAACCTGTCTGAGTTGAAGTTTGTGCCGTTGTTGGTGATTATGCTGTGCAGAACCCCGTATCTGGAGATGATGTCTCTGATAAATTTGATGGCCGTAAGGGTGTCGAGCTTCCTGATGGGCTTGGCTTCAATCCACTTGGTGAACTTGTCGACTGCTACTAGTAGATGAGTGAATCCTCCTTGACCTGTTCTGAATGGTCCGACTGTATCTAATCCCCACACGGTGAATGACCAGACGAGAGGAATTGTCTTCAGCGCGGACTTTGGCTTGTGGGACTTGTTCGAATAGAACTGACAGCCTTCACAACGGTTGACCATATCCTTTGCCATTTCATTCGCCTGCAACCAAAAGAATCCAACTCTGAATGCTTTGGCGATGATCGCCCTTGAGGAGGCATGATGGCCGCAGGTTCCCGAGTGGATTTCTTCCAAGATTAGCTGTCCCTCCTCACGGGAGATGCATCGGTGGAGGACGCCTGAAACACTTTCCCTGTACAACTGGCCATCAATGACGGTGAAGAACTTCGATCTGCGGACGATCAGCCTAGCTTGGACTTCGTCTTCTAGTAATTCTTGCCTCAGGATGTACGCAATGAACAACACAGTCCATTCGGGGATGAGAGCAAGAATCTCCATGATCAAATCAACCACAGCAGGGACCTCGACTTCAGTCGGATCTGTTGAGCTCTTCGGTTGTACTGGTTCCTCTGTGAAAGGATCTTCTTTTACTGAGGGAAGGTGTAGGTGCTCGAGGCAGACATCACTCGGGACCGGTCTCCAAGTGGATCCAAGTTTCGCCAATTCATCTGCCGCTTGGTTTTTCAGTCGGGGAACATGGTGAAGTTCCAGACCTTCAAACTTCTTCTCGAGCTTCCTTAGTGTGTTGCAGTATGCAGTCATGGTGGGGTTCCTTACATCCCACTCCTTGATCACTTGATTAACCACCAAATCCGAGTCTCCATAGACCATCAGGCGACGAACACCGAGTGTGATGGCCATGCGCAATCCGTAAAGGAGAGCTTCATACACATACTTCAGTTTGTCACCTTTTGGCGATATGATCACGCCAGCGCCGGAGCCATTCAACATCTTGGACCCATCGAAGAACATGGTCCAATGAGCCGAGTAGATGTGAGTCGGTTGCTGTTGTTCTACCCATTCTGCTATGAAGTCAGCCAGAGCTTGAGACTTTATAGCCTTCTTGGCTTTGAACTTGATGTCGCAGTATAACATCTCCATTTCCCACTTCGCCACTCGGCCTGATGCGTCCCGATTGTGGAGGATTTCCGACAACGGAGCATCAGATATGACAGACACCGAGTGGTCTTGGAAATAATGAGCCACCTTCTTTGCAGTCATGTAGATCCAGTAAATAAACTTTTGATAATGGGGATACCTCTGCTTGGAAGGGGTCAGGACTTCGGAGACATAATATACTGGCCGCTGAACCTTGTACGCTTTGCCTTCTTCTTCGCGTTCGACTGTGAGAACAGTGTTGACGACTTGATTTGTAGCCGCGATGTACAGAAGAAGGGGTTCTTTACTGAGCGGGTAGTAAGAACCGGCTGGGTGGAAAGCAGTGCTTTGAGGTCGTCGAATGCAATTTGGGCTTCGTCTGTCCACTCAAAAGTATCTGATTTCTTCATGAGTCGGTACAGAGGTAACACCTTCTCGCCTAGTCGAGCAATAAACCTGCTCAAAGCCGCTAGGCAACCTGTGAGCCTTTGAACATCATGTATTCTGACCGGCCGTTCCATTCGGACGATGGTCCCGATCTTTTCGGGGTTGACATCGATCCCTCGTTCGGAAACGAAGAAACCGAGTAACTTCCCGCTGGGAACGCCGAATGAACACTTGGCTGGGTTGAGCTTGATATCGTACCTACGTAGGTTGGCGAATGTTTCTACCAAGTCAGTAAGCAGGTCGGAACCTTTGCGTGACTTGACTACGATATCGTCCATATATGCCTCTACATTTCGACCGATCTGGTCAAGGAGGCATTTTTGGATCATGCGCATAAAAGTTGCTCCTGCATTCTTCAAACCGAATGGCATAGTGATGTAGCAGAAACAGCCGAATGGGGTGATGAAGGCTGTTTTTAATTCATCCGGACCATACAGACGGATCTGATGATAGCCCGAATAGGCATCAAGGAATGATAAACGCTCGCAACCCGCAGTCGAATAAACAATTTGATCAATGCGGGGGAGTGGGAAATGATGTTTCGGGCAGACCTTATTGAGATGCTTGAAGTCGATGCACATACGGAGAGACTTGTCCTTCTTGGGCACCATGACAACATTGGCGAGCCACTCAGAGTGGTGTACCTCGCGAATGAAGTTGGCTGCCAAAAGTTTAGCCACCTCCTCTCCGATTGCCTTCCTTTTGTGCGCGGCGGACCGACGCAGGCGTTCTCGGACGGGCCGAGCAGCAGGATCCACATGCAGTCGGTGCTCAGCCAACTCCCTGGGTACACCTGGCATGTCAGCGGGCTTCCATGCGAAAATGTCCCAGTTCTCACGGAGGAGTTGGATGAGCCCGGCTTCCTATTTTGGATAAAGGGTGGTGGAGATGTTCGTCGGGGCAGCGGCGTCGTCCGTTGGGTGGATGCTGACTTTCTTCGTGTCTCCCGCCGACTGGAATGCGGACTCCGAAGCTGGCTTCTTCGAACGCATCAAGTCAGCGGGGTCGGCGGTCTTCTTGTACTCATCTAGCTCGAGGATAGCCATCTGCTGATCGGCAATCCTCGATCCCTGCTGCAGACACTCCTCGGCCCGCAGCCGATTGCATGTGACCGTGATCACACCTTTGGGACCTGGCATCTTCAGCTTCAAATACACGTAACATGGATGGGCCATGAAATGCGCATATGCCGGACGGCCCAGCATCGCGTGGTATGAACTCTGGAAGTCCACCACCTCGAATGTCAGCTTCTCCTTGCGGAAGTTCTTGTCGGAGCCGAAAATGACGTCCAATGCGATCTGGCCAAGTGACTTGGCCTTTCGTCCTAGGACGACTCCGTGGAACTGCATGCTGCTCTCGCTAAGTTTGGACATCGGAATGCCCATCCCCTTGAGAGTGTCGGCGTATATGATGTTCAAGCCGCTGCCGCCGTCCATGAGGACTTTGCGCAGTCGGACTCCTTCCACCACCGGGTCGACGACCAGAGCCTGCCTCCCTGGGGTGGGCACGTGTGCTGGATGGTCCGAATGATCAAAGGTGATCGCAGTCTGAGACCATTTGAGGAACGTGGGGTTGGTTGGGGTTGCCATGTTCACCTCCCTGTTCACCAGCTTCAGTCGACTCTTGCTTTCCACGTCAGCAAAAATCATCAATGTTGCATGGACTTGGGGGAATGGATCCTCCTTGTCCTCATCATCCTGCTCGTTGTCCTTTTCACTCGGCTGCCCTTCGCCGAACCCTTGGATCAGGAGGCGACATTGCCGAGTGGTGTGCTTCGGGAATATGGCGTTGCCTTCTTCGTCCATCTTCGTGTGGATTGGACATGGCTGATCCATGATGGAATTTCCGAATTGTTTCTTCTTGGGGGTGTACTGAGCTTTCCCCTTGCCCTTGAACTTGGCATTTGTAACGGCCGCTGCCTCTGCGTGCGGAGTGGATGGAGCTTTCTGCTTCTGCTTCCGATTGTTGTTCCCATCTCCATCGGCGACTGCCTTATGCTTGCCGCTACGTATGTGGTCCTCGTCCTCGCCATTTGCATAGCATGCGGTTATCTCCATCATCTGGCTCATGGAGATGTCGCCTGTCCGACCGAACTTCAGGTACAGATCTCTGTACCGCACGCCTGCCTTGAAGGTGCAGATCGCTTGGTGCTCTGTGACGTTCTCCACCGTGTGGTAGAGGGTCATCCAGCGCTGGATGAAATCGTGCAGGGGCTCATTCTACTTCTGGACACAGTGCTGGAGCTCCACGAGACCAGCAGGGCGTTTGCACGTGCCCTCGAAGGTCCTGATGAAGACTCGGGACAGATCTGCCCAGCTGTAGATGCTTGACGGAGCCAACTGGTTCAGCCACGCTCGTGCCGAGCTGTCGAGCATCAGGGGGAGATGTTTCAAGGCGACCTGGTCATCTCCACCACCGATCTGGACCACCACTCTATAGTCGTCCAGCCATGTTTCTGGCTTGGACTCTCCTGTGAACTTGCTGATTCCCGTCGCCAATCGGAAGTTGGGAGGGATGTCAGCTGAACGGATGGCCCGACTGAAGCACTCGGGACCAGAGACGATGGTCCTGCTTCCACTCGGACGGTCTCTATCGTGACCATCATGGTGGGCTCGACTCCTGTCGACCTTCCTCTGGGCGATGTACCCTCGTGCGTGGGGCCTTGGATCATACGCGTCACCGACTGAACGCCGATCATCGTGATGTCGGGGCCCTTAAGGCCCACCCCGCGGAGGGGTGCGTGAACGGCGACGATCTTCGGGATTCCTGGAATGGCTGCCCCCTCCGCGTCGCTGATGAGAGTCGGGGCTGAAAACCGACCGATGCATGTTCGCGTGAACAGGACAGTTGTGGATCCTGTTGTGCGACTGGGAGACCGCCGAATTTTACTGCTGCGCCGTATGCAACAAGGCGCGAATCTGCTCGATCCCTCTACCAGCCTCTGAATCAGTCGGTTGGAGGGAATCGGCTATCTTGGCGGCGACAACCAGGTTGAGGACGGGTGTGCGGAACACCTCGACGTTGCGCTGGCAAGTGCGCCGACTGGCAGAACGGCGGTGTTGACGACGAGCGCCGGATGATTCGCCGACCTGATGCTCGTTCCGACCAGTTCGGAGGGGACTTTCATGGGAATCAGCCATGAGAACTTTGGCTGCAGGCCCGCGACCCAAGTACTCGAAAAGTAACTCAGCCAGAACTGAGTCCAAGCACTGGGCCGGCGGCGCGACCACAACCGACTCGAGGACCGCCACTTGAGAGGACGCGTTCTGTCGCGCCTGGGCGTGTCGCACCCAACGCTGGAGCCGCGGACGGCAGGACCGCTTGTTGCGGTGCGTGACGGGGGCGAAGATCGACACCGGGGCCGATTGCTGGAGAAGAAGGACGCCGCGGGCACCGGCACGGAAGTGCGTAGCCCCGTGACTGGGGAGCGCCTCGACGTTGAGAGGCGCATCCCGAAGCCATGCCGAATCGTCGACGATGAAGGAGAGTGCACCGAAGAGGATCTCATGACCCATGCACAAATCTTCGCCGGACGACATGATGAAAAGATGAAGTTGCAAACTCGTCGGAAGTCGCTTAGACGCCTGCCCCACGGTGGGCGCCAACTGTCGTGGGTATAAGTCTGACAGTAGATGTGTAGGGTACGAAAGGATGGGCAGAGCCTTAGCTACGGCGAGGATGTATGAGTTCAGGCCCCTCTATGGTGGAGGTAAAAGCCCTACGTCTCAGTGCTCTTGGGAGCTTAGTGTCGAGTGGAATGTAGGATTATAGTAAATGCCAACCCCCACACTAGTGGGGAAGGGCGGCTTATATAGAGTGCGCTGCCCTTCATAATGGCCCGATGGACAGGGGTGGAAGAGTGGCGAATAAATGCCTACATTACAGGTAACGTACGCCTTAAATGCTAATAATGGTGTATGAAAACGTATGACCGTTGCCCTCCTAGGAGGTTACGATGTACAAAGTGGAATTCAGTCGGTACTTTAAATACGCTCCGAATGCTCGTCACCGACTGGATGATGAGGGAGTCCTTAGTTCAGTCGGAACTGTCTAAGGGCCTTGTCCTCTATGAAGGGTAGTCCTTGGGTAGGACCTATAGGGCAGGCCTATGACCCTACCCTGGGACTATAACCCCATCACCCCGGGAAGGCATCCCCTCTTTCGTCTTTAATCCACCGGTAACATTACTTGGAGCTATATTTTTATTCACCACATGATATGTGTTTTGCTTGGAGCGTCTTGTATCGTAGGAGTCTTTTCTTTTTGTTGTGTCACAATCATCCTTGCTGCACACCTTTAGAGAGAGACATGCACTCATCGTGATTTTGCTAGAATGCTCATTGTGCTTCATTTATATCTTTTGAGCTAGATAATTTTGCTCTATGTGCTTCACTTAGATATTTTAGAGCACGTCGGTGCGTGACTTGGTAGTTGGCTTATGCTATGAAAGTAGTCCCAAAGGTGATAGGTACCCAAAGAGGATACAAAAACCTCCATCTTCATGTGCATTGAGTGGAAAGAGAAGTCTTGATTCCTCTCACTTAGTTTTGAGACGTGGATTTGGTAATATTAAGAGTTATGTTAGTAGGGTGTTGTGAATCTAGAAATACTTGTGTTGAAGTTAGAGATTCCAGTAGCATGCACGTATGGTGAACCGCTATGTTAGGAAGTCGGAGCATAATTGATCTATTGATTGTCATCCTTTGTGTTGAGGTCGGGATCGCGCGATGGTTAACACCTACCAACCCTTCCCCTAGGAGTATGCGTTTAGCACTTTGTTTCGATTACTAATAAAAACTTTCGCAACAAGTATGTGAGTTCTTCATGACTAATGTGAGTCCATGGTATAGATGCACTTTCACCTTCCACCATTGCTAGCCTCTCTAGTGCCGCGCAATTCTCGCCGGTGCATAAACCCACCATGTGCCTTCCTCAAAACAGACACCATACCTACCTACTATGGCATTTTCATAGCCATTCCGAGATATATTGCCATGCAACTCCCACCGTTCCGTCTCATGACTTGTGTCGTCACTCTCATATTGCCATTGCATGATCGTAATATAGCTAGCGAGATGTTTCAACGTCATACGCCAAGCTAGATCGTTGCACATCCCGGTACACCACCGGAGGCATTTCCTATAGAGTCATCATCGTTCTAAGCTTTGAGTTGTGAGTAAATAAAAGTGTGATGATCATCATTATTAGAGCACTGTCCCATGTGAGGAAATAAAAAAGAAAAGAAGAGGCCAAAGAGCCCAAATAAAAAAGAGAGGCCCAAGAGCCCATAAAAAATATAAAAAAAAGAGAGAAAAAGAGAGCAGGGACAATGCTACTATCTTTTTCCACACTTGTGCTTCATAATATCACCATGTTCTTCATGATTGAGAGCCTCTCGTTTCGTCACCACCATATGCTAGTGGGAATCTTCATTATATAACTTGGCTTGTATATTCCAATGATGGGCTTCCTCAAAATTGACCTAGGTCTTCGTGAGCAAGCAAGTTGGATGCGCACCCACTAGTTCTCCTTTTGAGCTTTCACATACTTATAGCTCTAGTGCATCCTTTGTAAGGCAATCCCTACTCATTCACATTGATATCTATTGATGGGCATCTCCATAGCCCTTTGACACGCCGAGTCCATGTGACCATCTCCTCTTTTTTGTCTAACAACCACCACCACACTCTATTCCACCTATAGTGCTATATCCATGGCTCACGCTCATGTATTGCGTGATAGTTATAAAAAGTTTGAGAAAGTAAGAGTGCGAAAACAATTACTTGACCAATACTGGGGTTGTGCATGATTTACATTAGTTGTGTGAGGATGATGGAGCATAGCCAGACTATATGATTTTGTAGGGATAACTTTCTTTGGCCTTGTTATTTTGAAAGTTCGTGATTACCTTGCTAGTTTGCTTGAAGTATTATTGTTTTCATGTCAATAGCAAACTATTTTTTTGAATCTTACGGATCTGAACATTCATGTCACACGAAAGAAGTTGCAAAGGACAACTATGCCAGGTAGCATTCCACATCAAAAATTCAGTACTTATCACTTCCCTACTCGAGGACGAGCATGATTAAGCTTGGGGATGCTTGATACGTCTCCAACTTATCTATAATTTTTGATTGTTTCATGCTATTATCTTGTCAAACTTTGGATGCTTTGTATGCCTTTTATATCTTTTTTGAGACTAATTATTAACTCAGTGCCAAGTGCCAGTTCCTGTTTTTTCCATGTTTTTGACCCCTTTCAGAGGAGGATTTTAAACGGAGTCCAAACGGAACGAAACTTCCAAAAAGATTTTTTCCGAAACAGAAGAAGATCGGGAAGCCTAAGAATCAGGGCAGGGGGCCAGCAGGGACCTGACAAGCCCCCTAGCCGCGGCTAGGGGGGGGGGGGCGTGCCTCCCTGGCTTGTGGGCTCCCTGGGCCACCTCTGCCCTAGGTCTTTTGCCTATATATTCCCTAAAATCCCAGAAAAAATCAGGAGATCATCGAAAATACTTTTTCGCCGCCGCAAGCTTCTGTCTCCGCAAGATCCCATCTGGGGCACGTTTTGGTGCCCTGCCTGAGGGGTGATTCGGATACGGAGGGCTTCTTCATCAACACCATGACCTCTCCGATGGCTTCTTCTCTCTCTTGAATCTTCAATACAAAATTCTCCATGATCTTCTTGGAGATCTATCCGATGTAATCTTCTTTTGCGGTGTGTTTGTCGAGATCCGATGAATTGTGGATTTTTGATCAGATTATCTATGAATCTTATTTGAGTTTCTTCTGATCTCTCTTATGCATGATTTCATATCCTTGTAATTCTCTTCGAGTTGTGGGTTTTGTTTGACCAGCTTGATCTATGATTCTTGCAATGGGAGAAGTGCTTGGTTTTGGGTTCATACCGTGCGGTGACCCCACCCAGTGACAGAAGGGGTAGCGAGGCACGCATCGTGTTGTTGCCATCAAGGGTAAAAAGATGGGGTTTTCATCATTGGTTTGAGTTTATCCCTCTACATCATGTCATATTGCTTAAGGCGTTAATCTGTTCGTCATGAACTCAATACACTAGATGCATGCTGGATAGCGGCCGATGTGTGGAGTAATAGTAGTAGATGCAGAAAGTATCGGTCTACTTGTCTTGGACGTGATGCCTATATGTATGATCATTGCCTTTGATATTGTCATGACTTTGCGCGGTTCTATCAATTGCTCGATAGTAATTTGTTCACCCACCGTAATATTTGCTATTTTGAGAGAAGCCTCTAGTGAACACTATAGCCCCCGGGTCTACTTGACATCATATTTTCAGCCTTACACTTTTACTTCGTTGCACTTTCCGTCTTCAGACCTCACTTTGCAATCAATCTTGAAGGGATTGGAAACCCCTTTATAGCGTTGGGTGCAAGCTCTTTTGTGTTTGTGTAGGTACTCTGGACTTGACGAGATTCTCCTACTGGATTGATACCTTGGTTCTAGAATTGAGGGAAATACTTACTGCTCCTCTGCTGCATCGGCCTTTCCTCTTCAAGGGAAAAACCAACGCAAGCTCAAGAGACGACAGAAGATTTCTGTCGCCGTAGCAGCCACGAGCCCAGGAGGCGCGCCCACTCCCTGGGCGCGCCTCGCAGGCTCGTGGGTCCCACGTGGCCCCGTCCACTTATTCCAGCACCCATCTCCTTCGTCTACCTCCAGAAAAAATCATTCCACAACTCAAACCCGTGTTCTTGCTCATTTTGCTGCATTTTTCGATCTCCTTGTGCAATGCCCCATTCACCAAACTGTTTTAGGGAATTGTTCCTTGGTATGTGACTCCTCCATTGGTCCAATTAGTTTTTGTTCTAGTTCTTTATTCATTGCATATTATTGCTGCCTTGGTGACCCTGTGCTTGAGCTTTGCATGTTAATTTTAGTTGGTCCTAAGTAGTTTTGATGCATGATATGGCCTCTAGGCACTTGTAGGAGTAGTTGCGATGAGTTTTGTTAAGCCTTGTTCACTTTTATTTTGAGTCACTAAAAATTTAGATAAATTTTCAAAGAAAGAAATGGAAAAGATGAGGAGGTTCCTAAGAGGCTCTTCGTGCCGTGACCCCAAGGAAGATGAAAATGAGAAGAATAAACCCAAGTATCCAGTCCCCCGAGTTGCAGAAGTTCGAGCATGTGAGTGGCCAAGCGATGTGTTCTTACACGTCGCCGGTCTTTATGAGGATTTTTATTACTTGGTGGAGAACGCATGCCTTACCGCATTTGTCAAAGATAAGTGTCCACAATACCTCCTCCTCACTAATACTTTCGTGCAAAGCTTTATCTTTTATCCAAGGAAGACTCCTCCTATGGTTGAGTTCAAGTTATATGATATCCCCAGCGCATGTCACTTCAGGATTTCTGCAATGTTTGCAATTTACCTTATGTTGGGGATATTCATGAACCTCGTCCACGGGACTTGGAGGCTTTCATCGATACTATTGTTGTAGGAGAAGAGAGAGGAGTGTTCGGCGCTAGAGTTGCTAGTGTACATTTTCCCGTGCTTCGGTATCTCTCATTATTCGTGGGAAAATGTTTGATATGCCGTGGAAAAGCTGGGGCTCTTAGCTCCCCAGATCTTGCGATTTTGCACGAAGCTCTTTATAATGATAAAACTTATAGCTTGGGCGCTATAGTGGCTCAACGGTTGAACACGAACCGTACCGGAGGCGTTGTTTATGGAGGTATCTATGCTATCCGTCTTGCTAAACATTTTGAGATACCTATTAGACTGTACGAGGAAGAAGAGATGCTTCTTCCTGAGAGATATTTAGATTATGATAGCATGGTTCGCCATGATTTTCTTGATAAAGATAATGATAAGAGGATGATTTATAACTTGGTATTTAGCGAGGGTACTCGTGAGACTATTACTTTGCCTGCTCCTTCTTTGTTCAACCTTCATCTAGGGAGGTACATTATTATGCCCTTGGACATCTATGCATATTGGGGCATAGCGCCACCACACGCGCCCATTCCCAAGCCACCAGTCGAGTACCAGACGCCAGTTTATCAGTGGGAGCCAGAGGAGCTCACCCAGCAGTGGCATCCTCAGTACACTCCGGAGTACCCCAGAGACGGTTACTTCCCTCCTTGGGAGTAGACCAACTTAGGCCAAAAGCCTAAGCTTGGGGGAGTACGTGTTTCTCACCGACTTTATATTCATGCTCACACATTTACTTTGATAGTCGGTGTTCACACTTTTCCATTATATCATCCATGCTAGTTTATTTCTTTTTCTTGCTTTCTTCTCGTGCGGTTAATTAAAAATGAGAAAAACAAAAAAAAGTTGTAAGTTTACTTTCTAGCTTGCTTAGTGGTAATTAAAAAGAAAACCCAAAAAGATTTCCCGTTTTTTTCTTTTGCTTGTTGGGAGCTTTCCCGTGTAAATAGTTTTTGTTTTTCTTTGGGTCGAGGTAGAAGACCATGATTAAAATGATTAATGGCTCTCATATGCATCATTGTTTATCTATCAGAGAGCCCGTATCACTTTGTCTTCTCCTGTGAGTTTGCTTGCAGATTCCAGCTTAGTCCAATGCACGAACACTCTTATTATTATTCACATCATTCGGTCGTGCAAGTGAAAGGCAATAATGACGATATATGATGAAGTGACTGAGCCTGGAAAAGCTGGTATGAACTCGACCTATTTTGTTTCTATAAATATGACTTGCTCATCATTCCTAATTCAACATTGTTATTAGAGAAACATGTTTGCAATGGCAACTTAGAGATCATAGTTTCTGATGCCATGCTTAATTAGCTAGGAGCTTATAATGGTTTGTCTTGGATGCCAACATGAATTTCAAGATGATTATGATGTAGTATGATAGGATGGTATCCTCCTTTGAATGATTCAAGTGGCTTGACTTGGCACATGTTCACGCATGTAGTTGAAACAAAACCAACATAGCCTCTACGATATTCATGTTTATGGTGATTTATATCCTACCCATGCTTGCACTCAACATTGGTTAATTGCAATGCATATTGATGACTGTTGTCGCTCTCTAGTTGGTCGCCTCCCAGTCTTTTGCTAGCCTTCACTTGTACTAAGCAGGAATACTGCTTGTGCATCCACTTCCATAAACCCAAAGTTGTTCCATATGAGTCCACCATACTTACCTATATGCGGTATCTACCTGCCGTTCCAAGTAAATTTGCATGTGCCACTCTCTAAATCTTCAAATAATAATATGTTTTGTATGCCCGAACCGCTCATGTGGTGACAAGGGGCGGTCAGTATCTTCCATGCTAGGCGTGTTATCCTCGATACGTGTTTATTCACTATCACTCATGAGAAAGGGGTCGGTAATCGGAATGCCCAGTTCCATGATCAAATCAAATCGAAAATGTAATTGCAAACAAAACTCCCCTGGATTGTTGTTGGTATGGACGACACCCGAGAATTCGGCTAGTCGTGGAGTGTGATCGATCGGTGGTGGGAGAGTCAAAACTTTACTATTCTGTTTGGGAACCACCTATAATATGTGTAGCATGGAAGATGGTGAAAACTCTTGGTCATCACGTTGACAATGAAAGCATGCCACCCAAAATTACTTATCTATGATTTAAGAGCTTGAGATCTGGCACCTCTGCAAATCAATGCTTCCCTCTACGAAGGGCCTATCTATTTATATTATTGTTGAGTCATACTATTTTTATAAAAGGCACCAATTAGAGAGCACCTCCGTCATTTTTATGCTTTGCTATTAATTGATATTGAGTATGACTGTGACTGGATCTTCTTTGACAAGAATTACAATGTTCAGTCAGCCCTTGGTCTTTAAAGGTGCTCTACATTTATGTTTTGCGGTCTCACAAAGGGATAGCGAGATACCATCTGTTCATATTGTATCATGATTGTTTTGATTGAAGTGTTGACGTTTGAAACTTATTATTTTTGCTCGCTAGTTGATTATTCCATGGATATGAGTACACCATGAGACCTAAATGTTATTGCTTATGTGGTTACCTTATGATCTTGCTGAAAATCCGAATATGAGTTAGACATAATTACAACAACAAGATCAAACAGAGTTCGTAAAAGTTTTTCTTTTGTCTCTTTCAGTTTGTCAACTGAATTTCTTGAGGACAAGCAAGGCTTTAAGCTTGGGGGAGTTGATACGTCTCCATCGTATCTACTTTTCCAAACTCTTTTGCCCTTGTTTTGGACTCTAATTTGCATGATTTGGATGGAACTAACCCGGACTGACGCTGTTTTCAGCAGAATTGCCATGGTGTTGTTTTTGTGCAGAAATAAAAGTTCTCGGAATGACCTGGAAACTTACGAGGATTTTTTGTGGAATATATAAAAAATACTGGCGCCAGAATTACCCGAAGACACGAAGCCAGGGGCCCAGGAGGAGCGCACCCCTAGGGCGCGCCTAGCAGGCTCGTGAGGCCCACGTGGCTCCGCAGCCTCCGACTCCACCTCTATATAGTCTCTCTCGCCCAGGAAAAATTAGGAGAGAAGAGTTCATCGCGTTTCACGACAAGGAGCTGCCGCCACTGATACGTCCATTTTGCATCATGCTTTTATGTTGATATTTATCGCTTTATGGGCTGTTATCACACTTCACGGTACAATGCTTATGCCTTTTCTCTCTTATTTTACAAGGTTTACATGAAGAGGGAGAATACCGGCAGCTGGAATTCTGGCCTGAAAAAGGAGCAAGTTTGAGATACCTATTCTGTGCAACTCCAAAAGCCGTGAAAATCAACGAGGAATTATTTTGGAATATATAAAAAATATTGGACGGAAGAAGTACTAGAGGGGAGCCACCAGGAGGCCACAGGCCTGCTAGGCGCGGCCTACCCCCCTGGCCGCGCCTAGGGGGCTTGTGGGCTCCCTGTTGGGCCTCTAGCTCCCCTCTTTTGCTATAAGGAGGGTTTAGTTCCAGAAAAAAATCAAGGGGAGGCTTTCGGGAGGAATCGCCGCTGCCACAAGGCGGAACTTGAGCAGAACCAATCTAGAGCTCCGCCAGGGCCGTCCTACCGGGGAAACTTCCCTCCCGGAGGGGGAAATCGTCGCCATCGTCATCACCAACACTCCTTTCATCGGAGGGGACTCATCACCATCAATATCTTCATCAGCACCATCTCATCTCCAAACCCTAGTTCATCTCTTGTAACCAATCTCCGTCTCGCGACTCCGATTGGTACTTGTAGGTTGCTAGTAGTGTTAATTACTCTTTGTAGTTGATGCTAGTTGGATTACTCGGTGGAAGATTATATGTTCAGATCCTTGATGCTATTCAATACCTCTCTGGTCATGAATATGATTACGCTTTGTGAGTAGTCACTTTTGTTCCTGAGGACATGGGATAAGTCTTGCTATAAGTAGTTATGTGAATTTGGTATTCGTTCTATATTTTGATGCATTGTATGTTGTTTTTCCTCTAGTGGTGTTATGTGAATGTCGACTACATAACACCTCACCATTATTTGGGCCTAGAGGAAGGCATTGGGAAGTAGTAAGTAGATGATGGGTTGCTAGAGTGACAGAAGCTTAAATCCTAGTTTATGTGTTGCTTTGTAAGGGGCTGATTTGAATCCACAAATTTAATGCTATGGTTAGACTTTTTCTTATTATTTTTTTCATAGTTGCGGATGCTTGTGAGAGGGGTTAATCATAAGTGAGAGGTTTTTTCAAGTAACGGCAACACCCAAGCACCGGCCCACCCACATATCAAACTATCAAAGTAGCGAACGCGAATCATATGAACATGATGAAAACTAGCTTTCTTATTATTTTTTTCATAGTTGCGGATGCTTGTGAGAGGGGTTAATCATAAGTGGGAGGTTTATTCAAGTAACGGCAACACCCAAGCACCGGCCCACCCACATATCAAACTATCAAAGTAGCGAACGCGAATCATCTGAACATGATGAAAACTAGCTTGACATAAATTCCCATGTGTCCTCGGGAGCGCTTTACCTCCTATAAGAGTTTGTCCAGGCTTATCCCTTGCTACAAAATGGATTGGGCCACTTTGCTGCACCTTTTCTACTATTGTTACTTACTACTTGCTATGAATCATCTTATCACACAACTATTTGTTACTGATAATTTTAGTGCTTGCAGAGATTACCTTGCTGAAAACCACTTGTCAGTTCCTTCTGCTCCTCGTTGGGTTCGACAATCTTACTTATCGAAAGGATTAGATAGATCCCCTACACTTGTGGGTCATCAAGACTCTTTTCTGGCGCCTTTGCCGGGGAGTGAAGCGCCTTTGGTAAGTGGAATTTGGTAAGGAAACATTTATATAGTGTGCTGAAATTTATTGTCACTTGTCACTATGGAAACTAATCCTTTGAGGAGCTTGTTCGGGGTATCTTCACCTCGAACGGAAGCACAAGGAGTTTCTCCTCAACCTCCTGCATCTCCTAAAAATATTTGTTATGAAATTCCTTCGGTATGCTTGAGAATCTGCTGGCTAATCCTTTTACAGGAGATGTAACATCACATCCCGACTTGCATCTAATCTATGTAGATGAAGTTTGTGGTTTATTCAAGCTTGCAGGTTTGCCCGAGGATGAGGTCAAGAAGAAGTTCTTTCCCTTATCTTTGAGGGATAAAGCATTGACATGGTATAGGCTATGTGATGATACTGGATCATGGAACTACAACCGATTGAAATTGGAATTTCATCAAAAGTTTTATCCTATGCATCTAGTACATCGTGATCGGAATTATATTTATATTTTTTGGCCTTGTGATAGGGAAAGCATCGCTCAAGCTTGGGGGAGGCTTAAATCAATGTTATATTCATGCCCCAACCATGAGCTCTCGAGAGAAATTATTATTCAGAACTTCTATGCCCGACTTTCTCATGATAATCTCACCATGCTTGACACTTCTTGTACCGGTTCTTTTATGAAGAGATATATTGACTTCAAATGGAATTTATTGGAAAGAATCAAACGCAACTCTGAAGATTGGGAGTTTGATGAAGGTAATGAGTCAGGTATGAATCTCAAGTTTGATTGCGTTAAATCCTTTGTTGAAACAAATAATTTTTGTGATTTTAGCGCTAAATATGGACTTGACTCTGAGATAGTAGCTTCATTGTGTGAATCTTTTGCTGCTCATATTGATCTCCCTAAAGAGAAGTGGTTTAAATATCATCCTCCCTTAGAAGTCAATGTAGTTAAACCCAATCCAGTTGAAGAGAAAGTCATTGCTTATAATGATCCTATTGTTCCTAGTGCTTACATTGAGAAAGCACCCTTCCCTCTTAGAATAAATGATCATTCTAAATCTTCAACTGTGATACGTAGGGGCTACATTAGAACACCTACACCCCCTGAGCAAATTAGAGTTGAACCTAGCATTGCTATTATCAAAAATCTCATGTCCGACAATGTTGAGGGCCATGATATTCAATTATGTGAAGATGCTGCTAGAATTGCTAAACTTCATGCTAGAGACAAACATAGGCCTGTTGTTGGCACGCCTGTTGTTTCTGTTAAGATAGGAGATCATTGTTATCATGGTTTATGTGACGTGGGTGCTAGTGTTAGTGCAATACCTCAATCTTTATATGATGAAATTAAAGACGAGATTGCACCGGTCGAGATGGAACCTATTGTGTCACTATTCAGCTTGCCAATAGAGATACTATCTGCCCTTTGGGAATTGTTAGAGATGTTGAAGTCTTGTGTGGTAAAACTAAGTATCCTGCTAATTTTCCTGTTCTTGCTACCACACAAGATAGCTTTTGTCCCATCATATTTGGCAGACCTTTTCGCAATACTGTCAATGCTCATATTGACTGTGAGAAGCAAACTGTCATTGTTGGCTTTGAAG
The DNA here is from genome assembly GCF_904849725.1 of Hordeum vulgare subsp. vulgare. Lineage (NCBI taxonomy): Eukaryota > Viridiplantae > Streptophyta > Magnoliopsida > Poales > Poaceae > Hordeum > Hordeum vulgare. Next base: position 372,474,001 of record NC_058520.1, on the reverse strand, counting down.
GTGTGTGACATGAGTTCAATTTCTCCAAGTTTGGTAGACAACCTCATGAAAAAGAGTTGCCTAGTAAGAATGAGATTATTGCTCTAGCTTCTATTGCTGTGCCTCCTACTGATCCTTTAGAGCAATACTTGCTTGAGCATGAAAATGATATGCATATGGATGAAAGGAATGAGATAGATAGAGTTATCTTTGAACAACATCTTATCCTTAAGAATAATCTACCTGTTGAACAGCTTGGAGATCCACCCCACCAAAGGGTGATCCTGTGTTCGAGCTTAAACAATTGCCTGATACTCTTAAGTATGCTTATCTTGATGAAAAAGAGATATATCCTGTTATTATTAGTGCTAGCCTCTCAGAGCATGAAGAAAAGAAGTTACTAAAAACTCTTAGGAAGCACCGTGCTGCTATTGGATATACTCTTGATGATCTTAAGGGCATTAGTCCCACTCTATGCGAGCACAAAATTAAAACCTATCCTGGTTCCAAACCAGTTGTTGATCATCAACATAGATTAAATCCTAAGATGAAAGAGGTAGTAAGAAAAGAAATACTAAAGCTCCTGGAAGCAGGTATTATCTATCCAGTTGCTCATAGTGATTGGGTAAGTCCGGTGCATTGCGTCCCTAAGAAGGGACGCATTACCATTGTCCCTAATGATAAAGATGAATTGATCCCACAGAGGATCATTACTGGCTATAGGATGGTGATTGATTTTAGGAAATTGAATAAGTCCACTAGGAAAGATCATTACCCTTTGCCTTTTATTGACAAAATGCTAGAAAGATTGTCTAAACACACACACTTCTGCTTTCTAGATGGTTATTCTGGTTTCTAGCAAATACCTGTTGCACAATCTGATCAGGAGAAAACCACTTTCACCTGCCCTTTCGGTACCTTTGCTTACACACGTATGCCTTTTGGCTTATGTAATGCACCTGCTACCTTTCAAAGATGTATGATGGCTATATTCTCTGACTTTTGTGAAAAGATTGTTGAGGATTTCATGGATGACTTCTCCGTTTATGGGTCTTCTTTTAATGATTGCCTCAGCAACCTTGATCGAGTCTTGCAGAGATGTAAAGATACCAACCTTGTCTTGAATTGGGAGAAGTGCCACTTTATGGTTAATGAAGGCATCGTCCTAGGGCATAGAATTTCTGAAAGAGGTATTGAAGTCGATAAGGCTAAGGTTGATGCGATCGAGAAAATGCCATGCCCTACAGATATCAAAGGTATAAGAAGTTTCCTTGGTCATGCTGGTTTCTATAGAAGGTTCATTAAGGACTTTTCTAAGATTTCTAGGCCTCTTACCAATCTCTTGCAAAAGGATATTCCTTTTGATTTTGACGATGATTGTGAGGAAGCCTTCGAAATACTTAAAAAGGCCTTGATAACTGCGCCTATTGTTCAACCACCTGATTGGAACTTACCTTTTGAAATCATGTGTGATGCTAGTGATTATGTTGTTGGTGCAGTTCTAGGACAAAGAGTTGATAAGAAGCTGAATGTTATTCACTATGCCAGTAAAACTCTAGACAGTGCCCAAAGAAACTATGCTACTACTGAAAAGGAATTTTTAGCAGTTGTGTTTGCATGTGAAAAGTTCAGATCTTACATAGGTGATTCCAAAGTCACTATTCACACTGATCATGCTGCTATTAAGTACCTCATGGAGAAGAAAGATGCTAAACCTAGACTTATTATATGGGTTCTCTTGCTACAAGAATTTGATTTGCATGTTGTTGATGGGAAGGGTGCTGAGAACCCCGTAGCAGATAACTTGTCTAGGTTAGAGAATGTTCTTGATGACCCACAACCTATTGATGATAGCTTTCCTGATGAGCAATTGAATGTCATCAATGCTTCACGTAGTACACTGTGGTATGCTGGTTATGCAAATTATATTGTTGCCAAATATATACCACCTAGTTTCACATACCAGAAAAAGAAGAAGTTCTTCTTTGATTTGAGACATTACTTTTGGGATGATCCTCACCTTTATAAAGAAGGAGTAGATGGTGTTATTAGACGTTGTGTACCTGAGCATGAACAGGGGCAGATCCTACAGAAGTGTCACTCCGAGGCTTACGGAGGACACCATGCGGGAGATAGAACTACACACAAGGTATTGCAATCAGGTTTCTATTGGCCTACTCTCTTCAACGATGCCCGTAAGTTTGTCTTGTCTTGTGACGAATGTCAAAGAATAGGTAATATCTGTAAACGTCAGGAAATGACTATGAATTATTCACTTGTTATTGAACCATTTGATGTTTGGGGTTTTGATTATATGGGACCTTTTCCAAAGTCCAACGGGTATACTCATATCCTAGTTGATGTTGACTACGTTACTAAGTGGGTAGAAGCTATTCCAACTAGTATTGCTGATCACAACACCTCTATCACGATGCTTAAACAAGTTATTTTCCCTAGATTTGGAGTCCCTAGATATCTAATGACTGATGGTGGTTCACATTTCATTCATGGTGCTTTCCGTAAAACGCTTGCTAAGTATGATGTCAACCATAGAGTTACATCTCCCTATCATCCCTAGTCCAGTGGTCAAGTAGAGCTAAGTAATAGAGAGATTAAACTAATTCTGCGAAAGACCGTTAATAGGTCTAGAAAGAATTGGTCTAATAAGCTCGATGATGCACTGTGGGCTTATAGAACTGCTTATAAGAATCCCATGGGCATGTCTCCATACAAAATGGTTTACGGTAAAGCATGTCATTTACCTCTTGAGCTAGGGCATAAGTGAAAAGACCTCGATGACACCTAGAGGGGGGGGGGTGAATAGGCTATTTAAAAACTTCTTCAGATTTGGCTTGAACCTAATGCGGAAATAAACTAAGAGGGTACTTGTCAAGCACAAATCCTAAATGCACTAGGCACTGCAAAGTGTATCAACAACACGATCTACCAAGATGGACACAATACAGTTACTAACAAGCACAAGTAAGTTACACAAACTTACTTGAGCTATATCACACGACAAGTAGGTGAACGACACAAGATACTAGATCACACTATATCACACGATATATCAAAAGCTGCAAGTGTGAACGTGTGGATATAGAGGGTATGCTTGAATGATTAATCTTGTACAAGAAATAGCCAACACAATATAATGAGCACAAACAATATGCAATGTATGTATGCTCAAGTAACACAAGTAAACCACAAGTAAGGAGTTAGGGTTAAGGATATACAGGTCACTGAGACGAAGATGTATCCCGATTTTCACTTCCTTGGAGGGAAGCTAGTCACCGTTAGAGAGGTGGATGTTACCACGAAGGCACACCAACGCCACGAAGGCTCACCCTATTCTCCCTTTGAGATAACACCACGAAGGCGTTTCTCAACCACTAGTGGTAAGCCTTTGAGGTGGCTTCCAAACCCTCACAAACTTTTCCGGGGGTAATCACACGGATTGATTCCTCTCCGAAGAACTCCTACCGCCTAGGAGTCTCCAACCTCCAAGAGTAACAAGATCACGGGAAATGCTCAAAACTTGCTCAAATCTCAAATAGCTTGGGATGAGAGAAGGAGAGGGAGACGATCTATCTTTTGATTGGAACAACTCTCAAAGGGGCTCACAAATGCTCTTGGGATCTAAGATTTGGTGTGAGCAAATGTGTGTGAGGTGGAAATGTGTTCTTATGAGGATATGGCTGTGTTTTGGCACCCTCTCACGAAGTGGGAGAGGGGTATATATGGTGGGGAGTGTAAAACAGCCGTTGGGGATACTTTAAGTCACACAGGGTCCGGACGTCCGGCAGTTTCCGGAAGTCCGAGCGTCCGCAAGGGGTCGGACGTCCGACAAGGGTCGGTCGTCCGAGGGCTGTAGATATGATTGGAAACACTGTGAATTGAACAACGACCGGACGTCCGGAGAAGACCGGAAATCCGAGTTATTCGACTCAACTTCTTCTGGTGGGAGGTTCCGGATTTTCGAAAGGGGACGGACGTCCGGCCCTCGGACGTCCGGAGGGAGCAGGAAATCCGAGTTATAGAGCTCATGTTCTTCTGGTGCAGGGCTCCGGATTTCCGAAGCTGGTCGGACGTCCGGCCCTCGGATGTCCGGAGGGAGCCGGAAATCCGAGTTATATGACTCAAATTCTTCTGGTGGAGGGCTCCGGATTTCCGAAGCCTGCCGGTCGTCCGGCCCTCGGACGTCCGGAGGGAGCCGGAAGTCCGAGGCAATAGACCTGCTTTGAGATAGGAGCATAGTAGAGAATATGTGGTATTGGGTAGGATAGTGAATATCTAGTTTGAGCAAGTTCATCACAAAAACCTGCGATCCCCTCTTAATAGTGGGGGATCCCTAAAGACTCAAGAATTGTAAAAGGGATACCGATGATCCATACTTGAGTGTGTACTTTTATTCGCTGATCATCACTCCGCACCGCTAACATCAAAGTAACTGATACCTTGAGTTAGCCCTTTCACTTGATCTTGATGTTGTTGTTCCTTCTTGGATCAATGTTAGAAAGAAAGACATGATGAAGTCTTCAAGTAGCTCTCCCATACACAATGTGGAAAGCCTAGCTTATATATTTATCTTCATTTGTACACCATGTGAACATCCACAAGGATCAAGCATGTAGTGCTCAGGAATGCTTATCTTGATCTTGCCCTTGTTAGCACATGAGCTTGTCCTTATCAACACATGATCATTCACAATAGCTTAAAAAAGGGTTAGTGATTAATTATCTATATGTGTTTTGTCAGCAACAAAAAAACATGATTAAAGGCATGACTGCACTTTCAATCTCCCCCTTTTTGGTAGTTGATGACAACATACATATAGCTCTCAACAATAGTAATAAACATGTGTGGCTTAGGATAGTTTTGTTACGATGCTTATGAAGCTCCCCCTTATTATATGCATAGTAAAATAGGTAAGTGCGGGAGCTCCCCCTTAATGTGTGCATTGAAGATAATAGCATGATATAGCACCATAATAATTCAACAATACATATCATATCATATGAATCGATAGGATAGCATAAAACTCCACATGATAGTTCAACAATCCATCATCCATAGGTGATGGCATAGCACACCATCCATAAGTATCGTTACATGATGATACATCATTAAGTTCGACATAATACATCATACCATACATTGTGAGAGGAACTAAAATCGAAAACTAAGATAAGATAATGTTCTCCCCCTTTGGCATCATGGACCAAAAAGGAGGGAAAACCGACAATGCTATCACATACTCAAGGATCACCCTCATCAATATCATGATTAATCAGGCATCATCCTCAACATCATCATCCTCATCATCAGGCAAACCACTGCCACCAGCCTCGTCAAGGAAATCAGCCCACTCAGGACCAGATGGGAAGCCAAAGTCAGAAGGAGGAGCAGCAGGAGGGGCCTCATCATCACTCACATCAAGAGTGCCCGAGGCTCTCAGACGAGCCTTGAGGGCATTCTTGGAGGAGACTAAGCGAGAAACCACATCATGGGTTTGACCACACTGGAAAGAGACGGCATTCATCATAGCAGAATGTGCCTTGCCAAGGAATTTGGCAATGCGACCGAGAGGAGCGGTGCTAGATGAGGGGGTGGCTGACCGGGCAGCAGTGCGGCGAGTGGATGTGGAGGATGGGGCTTTCTTGGGAGCAAAGTTATCCGCCATGTGAGCGGGAATGACCCACTTGCGATGTGTGTGAGTGACAGCAACAGAGAAATCAGCAACATGATTAATAAGAGCCTGGATGAAGGGGGCATGAGGAAAGGCTCGCTTGTATTGAAAGCTAGCAAGCCGAATCTCATGCCATAGAAAGTGAGGCACATTAATTTTGCTCTTGGGGTGCTCGTATAAGTGAGACATGATGTCAATACAGTAGCCACTGCAAGAGCCCTTATCACCCATCTTGGGATAGAGGGTGCGGATAAGACACTGAAAGATGATGAAGTAAGGTGAGCGCCAGATGGATACCTGGTTAAGATCCTTCATGCGTTCATCCGCATCAAGCTCACTTAGTGGTTTGAGAAGATACCCACACGCCTCAATGGACTTAGGCGCATGGTTAGGATCATCCCTATGTATTTTGAAGCCGGAGTTGGGGAAACCAAGTGCGGCAACAAATGTATCATAAGTTGTGAAGCGAACGTCAGAGGTGATCCAGCTAACAGTGTGGTTTGGAGCAAAGAAGCATGTGGCATAGAACTGGTGAATGGCAGCAGCATTAAAATCGCGATGAAAGGCAAACGGGGCGGCAAGCCCCGATGCCTCAATAAGCTCAATGGCACCCGGGTATTTCGCCAGGTGCATGCGAATATGCTCAAGATCTATGTAAAGATGAACAGAGAGACCCTTAGGAACTATGAGTGTAGTTAAAATGTCTGCCTGGACGTGTGTGCGGAAACGTGAGTCCGTAGAGTCACGTACGACAACGTATTGATCAATGTCGCGGCGGAAAGTGAGGTATGAAGACTTGGCAAGTGTGGTGAAGTTCGTGATTGCACGACCTAAAGTAGCAGGGGGTTCTAGTGAGATGCGACGAGCTTCACCTGCGGGCTGAGCGGGAGGAGGTGGTGGCATGTAGGACGCCCTGCGAGTCCCGGGCTTTGGCTTGGACCTCCGATCGGTGGGCTGGTCAGCAAGGTCCTCGGCGGCAAGTTCATCCTCGAAGTCGGAGTCATCACCATCAGACGACGAGGGGAGCTGTGCAGACGGAGAACGCCGGGCAGTCCGTTTGAAGGGACGACGTGGCCCATCCGAGTCCGACCCCGTGCTAGTAGGGGCACAAGAGGATGAGCTAACAATGTTCTTCCGTGCGGCGTGCTTGGTCTTGGGCATGGTGCACAACAACCTACACGGATGGAAACCCCAAATGAGGAACGAACATGGTCAAACCATATGAACGAACACGTGGACTTGGGAGAGAAGGAATGCAAACGCGAAGGGAACGGAGGAGATACCTGTAGACGGATCCCGCGCAGGAAGAAGAGAAGGATCCGCGGAGGAGATCGGGCAGATCTGGGAGTGGCGGCGCTTGCGAGTGCTCCTGGAGCTGGCGGCGGCGGCGGCAGGGGAAAAAGGGGGCGCGTGAGGGCTAGGGCAAAGCCCAGCCCCGCGCCCAACTATTTATAGGCCCCGATGGGTCAGACGTCCGACAGGCGTCGGACGTCCGGAGAGGACTGTCCCATCGGACGACCGACACTGGTCGGACGACAGGAATGAGATTTGCCGCCGGACGTCCGAGACACGTCGGACGACCGAGAGAGAGGAGGAGGCAGAAGTTGATTCTGGATTTTTTTTTATGATGAGGTGATACTAAGTATTCTCGCATGTGTAGCAGCCAAAGGGACCTCTCAACTAACATATTTTGGACATGGTGTGATGTAAGTCTTTTAAAACGATTACTGCGATAAATGTGGGTCCAAAATACGTCAAACGCACGAGTGCATAGAATCATGCACAAGTTATCCTCTTATAAGAGCAAGGCACATGACACAAAGGTCATGGCACAAATTTATCTCATTCATATGACCATGAAGAGCTAAGAGAACACCAACACTAAGCATTTCATCAATGTGATTGACAAGGACATGCAGGAAATTACAAAGTGGAAAAAGTATTATGTTCATGCCATGATGCAACCTACACAGTGTTGACTCTAATATTGTACATGCATGAAGTAAATACTTGTTACCGGAAAAACATTGGTATGACATAGAAGTAGCCGAGTCCTGTCTTGACTCTAATTTCTTCGTGACTAGCAACATCTTTTTCTGAGAATAAGTCAAGATAGCAATGCTTCTCCAAAGTACCTAAACCACCAATTAAGCACAATATGGTCCCCAAACTTATTGGGTCCGAAGTAGTTAGTCCAACTACAATATATATATATATATATATATATATAGGGTAAGATCACTCAATTATGTGCATATAGATATAAGTTTTACTTTCAAGCACACCCTAACCTTTTTAATGAATACGTCTAATTTACCATATACATATATCGGATCAAATATACGATAGACACGGCATGTGCATCTACACATATTAGATATGCCTACACAATCCTATCAAAATCCAAGGATATACAATTTGGACAAATGAACACATAATTTTCTATTACAAAACATTCATGTCATCCAAAATGGACCAGGGTGACAAATCAACACATGGTAGCACCCCAAGTTCAACACATGAACTGGTCAAGGCATCAAGCCATGTAAGGCATGCATTTTGCACAACCTTACATGCATGTCTCACCCGAATAGATTTATAAGTGTAGGTAATATGATTATAACTCCCACAACATTATGAAATAAGTAGTGCGAGCTCTACCAGGAGACACATGAATTTCTCGACACGTTATGTAGGTCAAGTGAAGATGGAGCCGAAATAAAGTGACCATGAAAAACACTACCAAGCCAGAGATACCATGTGTGAGAGAACACATGACATTTAGAGTTATCAGTGGTGGTAGGTGCCAACGAGCACAAGGATCGTTTTATACTCACACAAGTGTGATATGGGAGTTCAACCATAAGCATAATGTTTAGATGACATACGTTAACATCCCAATTAGTTAGATCATAGTGTGGAGGATTAATTCGAAAGGCATGCATCAACAATGCCCTTCTTTTAGATACGATCTAGCGGCAAAGCCATGAGCATTGGTGTAGTAGGACATTATACTCACGCACATCTAAGGAATTTAGATATCAACAGGGCTTATTATGCGAATTAAGATATGTGGAGCATGACACACCACACAGTTATAGGATAACCACATGTGGTGGATTCTGAGTGGCATACATCGGATGTTTTGTCTTACCAGGGGATGTGACATGCACAAAGCATATCATCCTCACATAATGTGATAATCCATGTATTTATCATACAAGGCAATCAATCATCCAACTAAGGTGATAAGTGGATACCAATTTAAACTTCGGATGACCTTGACATCAAACTAATTGATTGGATAATCTTGCACCGAATACTACATGGAGTCCAACACATATGTACACATTTTGGGTTAGTGGTGTGCGTAGAGCAGAACACTCCCCCTTAATGTGATGAGCTATTAACGTCGCAAAAGACCCACGCAACGGTGCAACTAGGATGCAAGTAATGATCAGGACTACACACAACTATATGACATACATAACGACCTACACATGATAGATAACATATAACAATCATACTAGTAGGCGCAACATGTCAAAGTACATGCTAGGAACCAAACCTAAACATGAGAGGGAGTGGGGCAGGCAACTTTCAATGTAAACAATTTAAGTACAAGTCACCGCATAGAGGCACATTGGATATGGGATATGGGCTCGATAATCCAAGTGACTTGGCTTGAGATGATACGAATGATGAAGAGTCCTCAAATCTTCATTGTGTATCCAAGTCTCCAATGTCCTCCAGAGTCACCTATTGATCAAGTTTGAGCTTGTTGGTCCCCAACTACGTTGGGTCCTAAGAAGTTAGTCACAATAGGCTTGGCAACCCAAATGGTTCTTTTCTTGACACCATTTTGAGTTCCAGCAAACTTGGCAAACACATTGCCAACCTTATCCTTCCCAAGGAAATAGCTATCATCAATAGTGATTGGGTTGGATAAGTTACCTCTCGTGCAAGACGAAGCGACGTGACCCTTCTCACGACATAAGTAGCAACATCTACCCTTTGTTTTCTTCCCAGTTGATTTCTCACCTCGGGGAGTGTTGGCTTGGGTCTTATTGGGAAGAGGCCTTCCTTCAACTTGTAGCTGAGCGTGTGATTGAGTTTGTGGCCGCTTCCCTTGTTGCTTGTGACTTTGAGACTTCGTCTTCAGAGGGCAAGATCTAACATGGTTCCCTTTAACTTTGCACTTGAAGCAAATGATTTTGGCCGAATTCTTATCTCGTTCTAGGAAACTCTTGTTCTTGTTTGAGTTTACTCCAACACCATTTTTGTCATTCGGAGATGTTTGCTCACACAGGACGTTGTTGAGTGTGGACATCCCTTCACGACACTGTTCCAAGTCTTTCTTCAAAGAAGTGACTTGGGCCTTGAGCTCTTTGATTTCCTCTGCACGGTTAGTGTCAATAAAAGTACTAGAGGAAGTGTAAGTTTCATTGTTAGAGCAACAAGGCAAGGAAAGTAATTCATCACACGAGGTAGCAACATTATGAGTAGACGAATTACGAGATCTGGCACATGGAGATATAGTACTTTGATTAGAAGTGGTGCCACTGTCCACATGAGTCTCACTTGATGTTACCTTGGTGATGATAGCCTCATGAGCTAACTTTTGCACATTATGGGATGTTAGAAGATCGGCATGAGAGCTCGTGAGCATTGCATGGTTTTCTTCCAACTTCCCATAATTGCTAGTTAGTAAATGAAATTGAGCACGTAGCTCAACATTCTCCTTCAATGTTGATACTTCAAAAGAGATAGGGTTAGGTATACAAGTATCATCAACAATATGAGAGGAGTAAGTAGCGATCAGAGACTTCTCATGAGTAGATTGAAGCTCCTCATAGATCTTAGAGGTTTTGATGAGCTCTCCCTTGACATTCTTGCATTCAAGGAGAAGGACCTCAAAATCCTTTTTAAGTTTATCATGAGCAACTTCAATCTCTCCTTTTGAAGATCTTAAGTCTCTACATGCTTGGTGACTCTTCTCAAGTTCATGTTCAAGTTGTTCACTTTTACCTTGTTCATGATTAAGCGAATCATTACAATTTTCAAAGTAAGCAAGAATATCTTGGAATCTTTGAAGAGCGTTATTTTTAGCTTTATGAAGAATTTTGCTGATCACATAGATGTTTTCAGTCAAGTCATCATCATCATCCTCATCGCAAATATCTCGTTATTGCACAGGGAAGATGATACCTCATTATTACCTCTTTCCATGAGGCACATGTGAATTGGAGGAGTTGATGATGATTCTCTTGGTGAATCAGATTCTTCATTAGTCAAAAGTACTTCATATTTCTTTGTTTCCCCTAAATGATTAGTCATAGAACAACTAGGGAGAAACAAGATATTTTGATCAAGAGGACACGGGAAAGCAGGCATATCACCATAGACATTTGTCGAGGGATCTTTAGGTGAAATGCACGACCTATCAGCACAGTAATTTACACTATGTGTGGTGCTAGATATGCTCGTGTCCATGGAGGCTATGACATTTTCTTCAACATGTATTTCTTCACTCACCATATCGTTACCTTGTGAGGTTGAACATGCTGAGGTGTGCAAGCAATCGGATATGGAAATAGTGGTGGACTCTTTATGATCGAAAAGAGTGAAGAGCTCATGCACCAACTCCTTCATCATAATATCGTATTCATCAAGATTGGACCCACCATATATATCTTCAAGTTTAGTCCAAACTTCATGAGCTGACTTGCAAGTCGAGATAGACTTAAACACTTCAGGACTTATGGTTCGATGAATGGCAAGAAAAGCCTCACAATCAAGATACATTTCATTAGTAGATGAAGATCCATCATTCCTTTTGTCGGCAATCCCTACAAGAACAATTCGTAAAGTATTTGGGCCCATGGCCCGAAAGTGATGAAGCATACTAATTCTCCATAGGGTATAATTTGTGCCATCAAAGTCAAAGGTGTCATTGTGCACTAATCCAATAGTCGACATCGATACTCTCTAGGTCATGAAACCTAATTAAAGAGAGACCTTGCTCTGATACCAATTGAAAAGACCTCGATGACGCCTAGAGGGGGGGTGAATAGGGTATTTAAAAACTTCTTTGGATTTGGCTTGAACCTAATGCGGAAATAAACTAAGAGGGTACTTGTCAAGCACAAATCCTAAATGCACTAGGCACTGCAACGTCTATCAACAACACGATCTACCAAGATGGACACAATACAGTTACTAACAAGCACAAGTAAGTTACACAAACTTACTTGAGCTATATCACACGACAAGTAGGTGAACGACACAAGATACTAGATCACACTATATCACACGATATATCAAAAGCTGCAAGTGTGAACGTGTGGATATAGAGGGTATGCTTGAATGATTAATCTTGTACAAGAAATAGCCAACACAATATAATGAGCACAAACAATATGCAATGTATGTATGCTCAAGTAACACAAGTAAACCACAAGTAAGGAGTTAGGGTTAAGGATAACCAAGGTCACTCAGACGAAGATGTATCCCGATGTTCACTTCCTTGGAGGGAAGCTAGTCACCGTTAGAGAGGTGATGTTACCACGAAGGCACACCAACGCCACGAAGGCTCACCCTATTCTCCCTTTGAGATAACACCACGAAGGCGTTTCTCAACCACTAGTGGTAAGCCTTTGAGGTGGCTTCCAAACCCTCACAAACTTTTCCGGGGGTAATCACACAGATTGATTCCTCTTCGAAGAACTCCTACCGCCTAGGAGTCTCCAACCTCCAAGAGTAAAAAGATCACGGGAAATGCTCAAAACTTGCTCAAATCTCAAATAGCTTGGGTTGAGAGAAGTAGAGGGAGACGATCTATCTTTTGATTGGAACAACTCTCAAAGGGGCTCACAAATGCTCTTGGGATCTAAGATTTGGTGTGAGCAAATGTGTGTGAGGTGGAAATGTGTTCTTATGAGGATATGGCTGTGTTTTGGCACCCTCTCACGAAGTGGGAGAGGGGTATATATAGTGGGGAGTGTAAAACAGCCGTTGGGGATACTTTAAGTCACACAGGGTCCAGACGTCCGGCAGTTTCCGGAAGTCCGGGCGTCCGCAAGGGGTCGGACGTCCGACAAGGGTCGGTCGTCCGAGGGCTGTAGATATGACTGGAAACACTGTGAATTGAACAGCGACCGGGCGTCCGGAGAAGACCGGAAATCCGAGTTATTTGACTCAACTTCTTCTCGTGGGAGGTACCGGATTTTCGAAAGGGGACGGACGTCCGGCCCTCGGACGTCCGGAGGGAGCCGGAAATGCGAGTTATAGAGCTCATGTTCTTCTGGTGCAGGGCTTCGGATTTCCGAAGCTGGTCGGACGTCCGGCCCTCGGATGTCCGGAGGGAGCCGGGAATCCGAGTTATAGGACTCAAATTCTTCTGGTGGAGGGCTCCGGATTTTCGAAGCCTGCCGGTCGTCCGGCCCTCGGACGTCCGGAGGGAGCCGGAAGTCCGAGGCAATAGACCTGCTTTGAGATAGGAGCATAGTAAAGAATATGTGGTATTGGGTAGGATAGTGAATATCTAGTTTGAGCAAGTTCATCACAAAAACCTGTGATCCCCTCTTAATAGTGGGGGATCCCTAAAGACTCAAGAATTGTAAAAGGGATACCGATGATCCATACTTGAGTGTGTACTTTTAGTCGCTGATCATCACTCCGCACCGCTAACAGCAAAGTAACTGATACCTTGAGTTAGCCCTTTCACTTGAGCTTGATGTTGTTGTTCCTTCTTGGATCAATGTTGAAAGCAAGACATGATGAAGTCTTCAAGTAGCTCTCCCATACACAATGTGGAAAGCCTAGCTTATATATTTATCTTCATTTGTCCACCATGTGAACATCCACAAGGATCAAGCATGTAGTGCTCAGGAATGCTTATCTTGATCTTGCCCTTGTTACCACATGAGCTTGTCCTTATCAACACATGATCATTCACAATAGCTTAAAAAGGGTTAGTGATTAATTATCTATATGTGTGTTGTCAGCAACACCAAAACATGATTAAAGGCATGACTGCACTTTCAATAAGGCTTATTGGGCAATCAAAGAGCTCAACTTTGATTTCGAACTTGCTGGTGAGAAGAGGTTATTTGATATTAGCTCACTTGATGAATGGAGAACTCAGGCATATGAAAATGCCAAGTTGTTCAAAGAGAAAGTTAAGAGGTGGCATGATAAAAGGATATAAAAACGTGAGTTCAATGTAGGTGATTATGTCTTGCTATACAATTCTCGTTTAAGATTTTTTGCACGCAAGCTTCTCTCTAATTGAGAAGGTCCTTACATTATTGAGGAAGTATATCGTTCCGGTGCCATCAAGATCAACAACACGAAAGGTAATTTTCCGAGAGTGGTAAATGGGCAAAGAATCAAGAATTATATCTCAGGTACTCCCATAAATGTTGAAAGCAATATTATCAATACCATAACTCCGGAGGAGTACATAAGGGATATTTATCAGCCTGTTTCATACTCCGAAAACGAAGAGGTATGTGATTCAGTAAGTAAACCGACTCCAAAAATTTCCAGTAGGAAATTGTCTCTGTTTTGGAATTTTTAGAAAAATAGAAAATTTTAAAGTAGTCCGGAAAGCGCATGAGGAGGCGACAAGCCTGCTAGGCGTGGCCTACCCCCTGGCCGCGCCTAGGGGGCTTGTGGGCACCTCGTGTGCCTCCTGGACTCTGTTTTCTTATGGAGTACTCTTTCTGGTCGGGAAAAATTCATTATATATTCTCCCGAAAGGTCTGACCCTCCTATCATGCAATTTTCCTCTGTTTTCGTTTCGAGCTGCTGTGCAGACAGATCTAGATCGCTATAGCGTCCCCAAAAGCTCAGAAGGACAAGTTCTTCGAGAAGGTCATCAATCCCTACCTCGCGGGAGTGCTGCAACACTCTCAGTCTATCGAGATGCGTGAGGGGGTGCTGCACATCCGTGATGTTGAGGGGCCCAAGAAGACCGGAAGCATGGAGGCGAGGCTCGAAGCAATGGAGCAGCAAGTCTTCAAGTGCCAAGGGATGGTGGAACGCGGACTCAATGCCAACCACATGATGATCACGAAGTTCACCAACAAGCACAAGATCGATGCCAATGACATCGGGAAGCACCTCTCGAGGCTCTATGACAGAATTGATCACCTCCAAGCCCAGATCTATGACCTGCAGAACCAAAACTGTGAGTATGAGTATATATTTAAATCAATACAGTTGGCTGCAGATTTGAGGATTCCGGAGGCTCGATCATCTTTCCATGATGGAGCACCTATGCCTTGGAAGACGGAGGTCAAATCCAGGCTGCAACAACTTCACCACCATCACCTCCGAAGGAAGACAACTAAGCACGGGTATGGGCAATCCCCTTGGCCTCTGCCAAGCTTGGGGGAGTTGCCCCGGTACCATATCACCATCACATCTTTTGCCTTTACCTTTTTCTTAGTTCGTCCTTTTTGGTTTTATCTTTCTCTAGTAGACTAAAGTTCTTAGTGTTTTAGACTTGAGTTTTGCTTTGTGTCACCCCAGATGTATTCAAGTTCGTGAGTCATATAATAAAGAGTGTTTTAGTTAAGGGCCTTGCTTCATGCCATGATCTAAAGAAAGAATGATGAAAGAACAAAAGCATGAAAGATCATGTAATGATCTTGTGGGAAGTGATGGCTTCACATATAAAAAGAATGTTGATTGAAACTTGTTAAGGGTGGACAAACGTAGACCTTGGTCATTGCTACAATTAATAAGAAGTAATAAAGAAATAGAGGTTCACATATAAATATATCATCTTGGACACCATCTATGATTGTGAACACTCATTAAACTATTACATGCTTAGAAGTAGATGTTGGACAAGGAAGACAACATAATGAATTTTGTTTGCTTGGTTCCGAACAATGTTATATGACTAAAGATCCCTTGGCATGTGACGCTTGCTTCCACCTCATATCAGCCAAAACTTCCGCACTAAGTGGAGATACTACTTGTGCATCCATAAACCTTCAACCCAGTTTTGCCATGAGAGTCCACCATACCTACCTATGGATTGAAGAAGATCCCTCAAGTAAGTTTTCATCGGTGCAAGCAATAAAAAAATTGCTCCCTAAATATGTATGATCTATTAGTGTGTGGAAAATAAGCTTTGTACGAACCTGTGATGAGGAAGACATAGAAGCGACAGACTGCATAATAAAGTTCTTTATAACAGGAGGCAATATAAAGTGACGTTCCTTCACACTAAGAGGTCACACATCCAAACCTCAAAAGCGCATGACAACCTCTGCTTCCCTCTGCGAAGGGCCTATCTTGTACCTTTATTTTTGTCCTTAAGAGTGTCATGGTGTTCGACACAAATTCCTTATTTCGCCTTTATCTTGGCTAACGTCATATGCTAGGGAACGATCTATATTCATATGTCAACTTGGAAGTAAGTATTCATGAATTATTATTATTGACATTACCCTTGATGTAAGTAGTTGGGAGGCGAAACTATAAGCCCCTATCTTTCTCTGTGTCCAATTGAAACTTTGATCTCATGAGTACCATGTGAGTTTTAGCAATTGTAGAAGACGAAAGGATGATTGAGTATGTGGATTTGCTTTACAAGCTCTTATTTGACTCTTTCCGATGTTATGATAAATTGCAATTGCTTCAATGACTAAAGGCTATTGGTTGTTAATTCTCAATAAGGCTCTTGATCCATACTTTACTTTGTGGATGAATTATCACTTTAGCATGAGTGATTATATGATGATATTGCTGTTCTGATTATGATCATGATGCCTCCATGTCCGTATTTTGTTTTTTCTATACTTCTCTCTCTCTAAACATGTGGGCATATTTATTGATCTCGGTTTCCGCTTGAGGACAAGCAAAGTCTAAGCTTGGGGGAGTAGATATGTCCATTTTGCATCATGCTTTTATGTCGATATTTATCACTTTATGGGTTGTTATCACACTTCACGGTATAATACTTATGCCTTTTCTCTCTTATTTTACAAGGTTTACAGGAAGAGGGAGAATGCCGACAGCTGGAATTCTGGCCTGAAAAAGGAGCAGGTTTGAGATACCTATTCTGCGCAACTCCAAAAGCCGTGAAAATCAGCGAGGAATTATTTCGGAATTTATAAAAAATACTGGGCGGAAGAAGTACCACAGGGGAGCCACCAGGAGGCCACAAGCCTGCTAGGCGCGGCCTACCCCCCTGGTCGTGCCTAGGGGGCTTGTGGGCTCCCTATTGGCCCTCTGTCTCCCCTCTTTTGATATAAGGAGGGTTTAGTTCCAGAAAAAAAACAGGGGAAGGCTTTCGGGAGGAATCGTCGCCGCCACGAGGCGGAACTTGAGCAGAACCAATCTAGAGCTCCGGCAGGGCCGTCCTGCCGGGAAAACTTCCCTCCCGGAGGGGGAAATCGCCGTCATCGTCATCACAAACACTCCTCTCATCGGAGGGGACTCATCACCATCAACATCTTCATCAGCACCATCTCATCTCCAAACCCTAGTTCATCTCTTGTAACCAATCTCCGTCTCGCGACTCCGATTGGTACTTATAAGGTTGCTAGTAGTGTTAATTACTCTTTGTAGTTGATGCTAGTTGGATTACTCGGTGGAAGATTATATGTTCAGATCCTTGATGCTATTCAATACCTCTCTGGTCATGAATATGATTATGCTTTGTGAGTAGTCACTTTTGTTCCTGAGGACATGGGATAAGTCTTGCTATAAGTAGTCATGTGAATTTGGTATTCGTTCGATATTTTCATGCGTTGTATGTTGTTTTTCCTCTAGTGGTGTTATGTGAACGTGGACTAATAACACTTCACCATTATTTGGGCCTAGAGGAAGGCATTGGGAAGTAGTAAGTAGATGATGTGTTGCTAGAGTGACAGAAGCTTAAACCCTAGTTTATGCGTTGCTTTGTAAAGGGCTGATTTGGATCCACTAGTTTAATGCTATGGTTAGACTTTGTCTTAATTCTTCTTTCGTAGTTGCGGATGCTTGCGAGAGGGGTTAATCATAAGTGGGAGGTTTGTCCAAGTAAGGGCAGCACCCAAGCACCGGTCCACCCACATATCAAACTATCAAAGTAGCGAACGCGAATCATATGAACATGATGAAAACTAGCTTGATAGAAATTCCCATGTGTCCTCGGGAGCGCTTTACCTCCTATAAGAGTTTGTCCAGGCTTGTCCCTTGCTACAAAAGGGATTGGGCCACTTTGCTGCACCTTTTCTACTATTGTTACTTGCTACTTGCTACGGATCATCTTATCACACAACTATGTGTTACCGATAATTTCAGTGCTCACAGAGATTACCTTGCTGAAAACCACTTATCAGATCCTTCTGCTCCTCGTTGGGTTCGACACTCTTACTTATAGAAAGGACTATGATAGACCCCCTACACTTGTGGGTCACCAGCCACCACCTGTTCTTCCTCGGGAGGCCAGATATGGAGTCCGTTCTGGGCTCCGGAGAGGGGAAATCGACGCCGTCGTCATCACCAACCATCCTCCATCGCCAATTCCATGATGCTCTCCATCATTCGTGAGTAATCTCATCATAGGCTTGCTGGACGGTGATGGGTTGGATGAGATCTATCATGTAACTGAGTTAGTTTTGATGGGGTTTGATCCCTAGTATCCACTATATTCTAAGATTGATGTTGCTACTACTTTGCTATGCTTAATGCTTGTCACTAGGGCCCGAGTGCCATGATTTCAGATCTTAACCTATTATGTTTTCATCAATATATGTGTGTTCTTGATCCTATCTTGCAAGTTGTAGTCACCTACTTTGTGTTATGACCCGGCAACCCCGGAGTGACAATAGCTAGAACCACTCCCGGAGATGACCATTGTATGAGGAGTTCATGTATTCACTATGTGCTAATGCTTTGTTCTGATTCTCTATTAAAAGGAGACCTTAATATCCCTTAGTTTCCATTTGGACCCCGTTGCCACGGGAGGGATGGAAAAAGATGTCATGCAAGTTCTTTCCCATAAGCACGTATGACTAAATACGGAATACATGCCTACATTACATTGACGAACTAGAGCTAGTTACATATCACCCTATGTTATAACTGTTACATGATGAATGTCATCCGACATAATTATCCATCACCGATCCAATGCCTACGAGCTTTTCCTATACTGGTCCTTGCTAAGTTACTTTACCGCTACTGCTGCCACACTTGCTATACAAATTACTACTGCTACTGTTACTGCCGCTACCGTTACTATCATACTACTTTGCTACTAAAACTTTGGTACATATACTAAGTCTTTCAGGTGTGGTTGAATTGACAACTCAACTGCTAATACTCGAGAGTATTCTTTGGCTCCCCTTGTGTCGAATCAATAAATTTGGGTTGAATACTCTACCCTCGAAAACTGTTGCGATCCCCTATACTTGTGGGTTATCATTTTGTATTAAGTCTCATTTGAATCACAACTCAACAAATTTATGGAGAATCATTGAGCAAGGCTTCTACCCACATAACCCAAGCAACCTCACGCCAAGAGAAGAAGCGGACAATCAATATAATCATTCTACATTGTTCATTCTTCAGTCTGCGGTGCCTCCTGAAGATCTTCCTCACTTGCGTCCTTTCACTCGTGCCAAGGACTGTTGGGAGCACATCATGGTGCTGTACAAGGCAAGCTCAAGCATTTAATGGTCCAACTATGAAGTGGTTCTTGATGAGGCCGATGATTTTGTGATGAAGGAAGACGAGGACCCTCAACATCTCTATCGAAGGGTGACTGCTCTTTTTGTTGCTCTCCAGGATCACGGGAGCAAGGATGTGGATGACACATGGATCAAGCGCAAGTTTCTCAAGGCCATAATGCCATTCAAAAAAGCCTTGTCATGTGTCATTCGTCAACAACCATATTTTCACACCTTGTCCTCCGGTGAAGTGTTGGATGAATTCATTGCAATGAGTATCATGAACAAGACTGCTGATAATGTTCTTGCTCACGTTCGGTCAAAGACAGCTTCACCCAACCTTGACTTAAAAGCCAAGTCTGTTTTTGATGAAGAAGAGGAAGAGGAAGAGGATGGATGCCCTGAAGACACTAAGTATGCTTATCACGAGCACATGGCTCTTGCGTCAAGGCAATTCTGGGGCAACAAGAGAAACTCAAGGTCCAACTTCTCCAAGAATAACTCGATTGGGTCCAAGACCAAGCAACGTGTAAGGACATGCTATAACTGCGACAATGTGAGTCACTTCATGGTAGAATGTCCTTATGAGAAGAGGGAAGACAACGGTGGCAAGCTCATTCGCAAAGACAAAGCCAAGTCTTTCCCAAACAAGAACAACTTTGTCAAGAAACCCCATCCAAAGGGTATGGTGGCACTTGAAGAGTACACCTCCGATGATGATGATGATGATGATACTGTGGCAACGACTACTGTAGCCATTGCCACCTCCTCTCCCAAGGTGTCTCTCTTCGGTGCCCCCAACGACAACCGCATCGCCAAGTGCCTTATGGCCAAAGGTATCGACCAAGTAACACCCATCATTAAGACCACCATCACTACTTCTCCTTCATTGTTAAAATGTGTTGTTGATAGTGATGTCGTGGAACTTAATGAGCATGATTTTGACAAATTTCTGTGTAAAATCAAAGGAGAATCCAAGAAGCATTTTGTTGCTCTTTTGGAACAACTGGGTGAGGCTAATGACCTCATTGAGTCCCATGAGGTGACTATCTCCGAGATGCAAGGACATAATCGTGACTATGCCGATGAGATTGCTGAATTATCTATTGCTCTAGAAGAAGAGCGTAGTCTTCATTTTGCTCTTGAGGAGTCACACAATGATGATTGTGCTAAATTACAAAAAGAGCTAGATCACGCAGTTGTCCTTACCCGTGTGCTTAAGTCTGAAAAGGCTGCACTTGAGGTTGGCCATGAAAGACCAAAGGGAGATTTTGATACACTTGACAAGGCCCACAAGGTCTTGAAAGGTGCACATTTCTCCCTGAAGGAGTCTCATGATCAACTCGAAGCAAATCTTACCAAGGTGATCTCTACCCGTTCTCCTTTTGTTTTAATTGATAATGCTTGTGCACCTAACCCTTATTGTGAGCATGTACATCTTGTGGAGGAAAATGCTAAGTTGAAGGATCAACTTGAGAAGGGCCTTGTGTCATGCATCCAAGGCGAGAGAACCTAAACGACCTTTTGAGTAATCAAAAGGAAGTTGTAGGAAAGGACGGACTTGGACTTACATCCAAGTCGAAAATAAAAAGGAAGAACAGGAACAAGCATCCGATTACTCTCAAGGACATTTTTGTCAAAGAGGGCAAGGAGACTCAGAAGGAGAACAAGAACAAGGTAGGGGATGGTAATGCCAAGAAGGAAAAAACCATTCCTACCTTCACAACCGACAAATTTAATCCTTCTTATGTTTATGCCGTGCTGGTGATGGGCATGTCTATGCCACATTTGTTGGTACTTATTATGAGTCCATTGAATGGGCTATTTGGGTTCTTAAGACCCTTGTTTCTAACATCAAAGGACCCATTCAAGAATGGGTACCTAAAACCAAGCCTTGATCTATTGCAGGTGTTTGCTTCTGGTGGTGTGTCATGGTTGCTCGATAGTGGAGCAACAAATCATATGACCGGGAGCAAGGATTTGGTGGTGGACGTGCATCCTACCCCATCTATGCCCACCCATGTCCAATTTGCTGATGCTTCAACATCTAAGGTACTAGGATTTGGTAAGGTGGTCATCTCTCAAGATTTATCTATTCAGAAGGTCATACTTGTTGAGTCCCTTGCTTACAATTTACTCTCTGTTCGTCAACTTGCAATTATGGGCTTCGCCACATTCTTTAATCTTGATACCGTGGCCCTTTTGTGGAGCAAGACTCTTAAAGTAGCCTATGTTGGATATATCGAAAATGGTCTCTATGTGGTGAACTTTTCACAGCGACCCACTAAGACTGCGACTTGTATAATGGCTAAAGTTGATGTGGGTTGGCTTTGGCATGACCGACTAGCCCATGTCAATATGAGATCTTTGCAAAGTCTTCTCAAAGGGGACCATGTCCGTGGACTAAAAATGTGAGTTTTGCCAGAGATCGTTCTTGCAGTGCTTGTATTTAAGGGAAGATTCATGAAACTGCTCATCGTCCCACGACTCTCATTTACACTAAGAGGCACTTGGAGATCCTTCATATGGATCTCTTTGGTACTCCATCTTTTGATAGTCTTGGGGACAGAAAGTACTGCTTGGTGATTGTTGATGATTACTCAAGATACACTTGGGTATATTTCTTCAAGAGGAAGAGTGATACTCAACAGACCGTCATCAACTTTGCTAATGAAGCTCAACGTTAACATGAAGCAAAGATTTTGATGATTAGAAGTAACAACGACACCGAGTTCAAGAACTACACCCTGGATGAGTTTCTCGGTGATGAGGGGATCAAGCATCAATATTCAACACCATACATCCCTCAACAAAATGGTATGGCAGAGAGGAAGAACCGGACGTTGATGGACGCGACAAGAACAATGATGGCGGAATTCAAATCCAAGTACAACTTTTGGGCCGAAGCCATCAACAGAGCATGTCATGCATCCAATCGCCTCTATATCCGCAAAGTCTTGAACAAGACTCCATATGAGATCCTCATCGGAAACAAGACCAACCTGAAGTACTTCAGGGTATTCGGGTATAAGTGTTTCATTCTCAAGAAACGTGCACATTTAGCTAAATTTGATTCTAGAGCTCAAGAGGGCATATTTGTTGGTTACGCTACAAACTCTCATGCTTACCGTGTCCTCAACAAGTCCACCAGACTCATTGAGAAGACATGTAACGTGGAGTTTGATGAAAATACTGGCTCCCAGGTGGAGCAAAGTGGTCTTTGTGATGTAGGTGATGAAATTCCTCCCCAAGCCATAAGAAGAATGGGGATTGGTCAAATACTCCCCATTGAGGAACCCCTTGTGGCTGAAGGAGAAGGACAATGCTCTACTCAAGTGGAGCCATCGCCCTCCCTAGCCCCACACGCTTCCGATGAACAAAGTGAAAACCCTGAACCAGCTGAACAGGATTAAGGATGAGATCAACCACACGAAGATGGTGATGCACCAAATGATGTCCAAGTTATAACACAAGGTTCCAAATCTGCTCAAGATCAAGATCAAGTGCAGCCACAAGATCAAAATCAAGAGCAACCACAAGATAAAGAACAAACTAGTGAGCTTGCTCAAGATGAAAATCAAGTTGATCAGATGGTTGCTCCTCAATTTCCTACCACGGCACCTAAAAGGGGTCGTGGTGCCAAGACAGGATAAAAACCCAATGACACGGCCAAACAACGTGATCAAGTTGATGCTCCTCAATTAATTAGCACGGAACTCCTAGAGCGTCGTGCAACCAAGATAGCATCCAAGCTAAGGGTCAAATCACATATTATGAAGAATGTGCTTGGAAGCTTAAAAAGGGGAGTATCCACTCATCAACAAATTTCAAATTATTGTGAGCATCACACGTTTCTTTCATATTGTGAACCTCAACAGGTACACGAAGCGCTCGATGATGAGGATTGGCTTATGGCCATGCATGAAGAACTGAACGACTTCGAGCGCATTCAAGTTTGGGAATTAGTGCCAAGACCAAAGGAGGAACATAATGTCATTGGGACCAAGTGGATCTTCAAAACAAGCAAGAAGCCAATGGGATTGTGGTTCAAAACAAGGCAAGACTGGTGGCTCAAGGCTATTCCTAAGTCGAGGGCATCGACTACAGTGAAACCTTTACCCTTGTTGCTCGTCTTGAATCTATTCACATGCTGCTTGCATTTGCCTCTCATCATGATTTCAAATTACAACAAATGGATGTGAAGAGTGCATTTCTTAATGGTTCTTTAAATGAGTTGGTATATGTCAAACAATCCCCGGGGTTCGAATATCCCAAGCTCCCCAATCATGTATACAAAGTCAACAAGGCTCTCTATGGCCTTAAACAAGCCCCACGTGCGTGGTATGAGTACCTTACCGAGTTGTTGCAAGATCATGTGTTTGAAATTGGGAAGATCGATCCCACCCTTTTTACCCAAAAGGTAAAAGGGGATTTGTTCATATGCCAACTATACGTTGATGATATCATTTTTGGTTCTCCTAATGAATCTTTCAATGAAGAATTTGCTACACTAATGACCGAGAAATTTGAGATGTCAATGATGGGTGAGCTGAAGTTCTTCCTCGGATTCGACATTAAACAAGGATTAGAAGGAACCTTCATCAAACAATCCAAGTACACCCAAGACATGCTCAAGAGGTTCGAGCTAGAGGACGTCAAGCCGGTCAAATTTCCCAAGCCAACCAGATGCAAGCTTGACAGTGATCCCGATGGTAAACCAGTGGATCAAAAGGTATATCGCTCCATGATTAGATCCCTTCTTTACCTTTGTGCATCTAGACCGGATATCATGTTGAGTGTAGGGATTTGTGCATGGTTTCAATCTGCACCAAAAGAAAGCCACGTTGCGGCTGTTAAACGAATCTTTCGATATTTGGCTCATACCCCAAACTTTGGACTATGTTATCCCAAACAATGAAGCTTCAATCTAGTGGGCTATTCTGACTCAGATTGGGCAGGAGACTATGTGGAGAGGAAGTCAATGTCTGTAGGATGTCAATTTCTTGGTCGTTCGCTGGTAACTTGGTCTTCAAAGAAGCAAAATTGTATCTCACTGTCTTCCACCGAGGCTGAGTATGTTGCAGTTGCAAGTTGTTGTGCACAATTGCTATGAATGAGGCAAACTTTAAATGATTACGGTGTCACTGTGACAAAGTGCCTCTTCTATGTGACAATCAAAGTGCTATCAAGATTTCCCTCAATCCGGTGCAACATAGCAAAACCAAGCATATTGATATTCGTCATCACGTCATCCGTGAGCACATCAAGCGTGCAGATATTGAGGTCAAATTCATCAACCCTCAAGAGCAACTTGCAGATATTTTCACTAAGCCCCTAGACGAAGCAAGGTTCCGGGAGTTAAGGCATGAGCTAAATATCATTGATTCAAGTAATGTGGATTGAAACTAGGCACTCTGCACCTCACTGTGCATTATATCTTGCTCTAGGTGTAGGCATGGACATATGGGGAGTGTTGTTCAACCAATGAAATTTCTCTCCCCCCATTAAGCATAAATCGATCAAGTCTTTCACATTAGCCATTATTGATGGCACTTGTGCTTCAAAGATGAGCTTTGGTCATGAACCCAAGGATAACTCTTCACGGTGTCATACCATTTGTCTCAAACATAGGTGGCTTCGGCCACCGCCCCCTTCCTGCAAAAGAGGGTTATGACAATACCAACCAGTATATTTTGTTTGAGTTTCTATTCTAATATTGTTTGGTATGTGTCCATAGTGATTTCTCGCAGTTTTGGCAATTTCTGGATTTTTTCTGTATTTTTCTGGCACGGTACTACCGCTCTGACATCGGTACTACCGCTTTCAGAGTTTGTATAGCAGTAGGGGGAGAGGTACTACCGCAATGACCAACGCGGTACTACCGCCCTGCCCGTGCCCCGGGGGGTATTTAAGTAGAGGAGGCAGTTTTTCAGCCCCATCTTTTTCCTCTCCCGTGGAGCTCTCTCTCTTTCTCTCGAATCTCACCAAAGGGGATCTCCCTCCCTGGCGCTTCCCCTTCCGTACCCGTTGAAGGGATTACCCCCTTCCTGTTGGGGAACGTTGCATGGGAACCAAAAAAATCCTGCGCACATGAAGACCTATCATGGTGATGATCATTGACGAGAGGGAGATCGGATCTACATACCCTTGTAGATTGCTAAGAGGGAAACGTTAAGAAACGCGGTTGATGTAGTGTAACGTCTTCGCGATCCAAATCGCCGAGGTCCCACGATCCGTCCCGATCTAGTACCGAGCGGACGGCACCTCCGCGTTCGGCACACGTACAACTCGATGACAATCTCCGCCTTCTTGATTCAGCAAGAGATGCGGGGAAGTAGATGAGTTCTCCAGCAGCGTGACGGCGCGCCGGTGGTGGAGGTGAGCTATTCCTGCAGGGCTTCGCCTAAGCACCGCAGAAATCCGATCTAGAGGAAGAACTACGAACTAGAGGAGAGGGTTGCACGTGGCTGAAATTGTGTCTCAAAACCCCTAAAACCTCTAGTATATATAGGAGGAAGGAGGGGCTAGCCTTGAGCACCAAGGATAACTTCCTTGGGCTTGGCCGAACTAGGATTGGAGGAGTCCTCCTCCAATCCTACTTGGAGTAGGTCTCCTCCCCAAGTTGTCCACCTCTTTTGGTTTTTTACACTTTTACCTCATGGGCTTTCTTTGGTTGACTAGACAACCCACTAAGAGCTATTGCACCACCATCAAGTCCACGTGGCCCTCTTGGGGAGTGGTGGACCCACCTGGTGGGCCCCCGGTATCCACTCGTCACTCCCGGTACACTGCCCGCAATGCCCGAAATTCTTCCTGAATCCAAATACCAACTTCCTATATATCAATCTTCTTTTCCGGACCATTCCAGAAACGCTCGTGACATCCGGTATATCATCTAGGAATCCGAACCAAACTTCGGTCACCAGCACCTATAAGTCAACCATACCAAAATGTCACCGAACCTTAAGTGTGCAGACCCTGCGAGTTCAAGAACTATGCAGACATGACTTGAGACACTTCCCGGTCAATATCCAATAGCGGGACCTGGATGTCCATATTGGATCCTACATATTCTACGAAGATCTTATCAGTTGAACCTCTATGCCAAGGATTCATATAATCCCGTATATCATTCCCATTGTCCTTCGGTATGTTACTTGCCCGAGATTTGATCGTCGGTATCTCTATACCTATTTTAATCTCGTTACTGGCAAGTCTCTTTACTCATTCCGTAATACAAGATCCCGTGACTAACTCTTTAGTCACATTGCTTGCAAGGCTTATATGTGATGTTGTATTACCGAGTGGGCCCCGAGATACCTCTCCGTCACATGGAGTGATAAATCCCAGTCTTGATCCATGGTAACTCAATGGACACCTTCGAAGATTCCCGTAGAGTACCTTTATAGTCACCCAGTAACGTTGCGACGTTTGATACACACAAGGTATTCCTCTGGTGTCAGTGAGTTACATGATCTCATGGTCATAGGAATGAATACTTGACATGCAGAAAACAGTAGCAAAAAATGACATGATCATATGCTACATTCATAGTTTGGGTCTTCTCCATCACATCATTCTCCTAATGATGTGATCCCTTCATCAAGTGACAACACTTGTCTATGGCTAGGAAACCTTAACCATCCTTGATCAATAGGCTAGTCAACTAGAGACTCACTAGGGACACAATTTTGTCTATATATCCACACATGCATTTATGTTTCCATTCAATACAGTTACATGATGGATAATAAACGATTATCTTGAAACGGGAAATATAATAATAACTATTTTATTATTGCCTCTAGGGCATATTTCCAACAGTCTCCCACTTGCACTGGAGTCAATAATCTAGTCTGACATCTTCATGTGATTTACAATGTAATGAATCTAACACCCATACTATTCTGGTGTTGTTCATGCTTCCTTCGTGGTAGAGGTTTAGTCAGCGGATTTGCAACATTCAGATCTGCGTGCACTTTGCAAATATTTATGTCCTCTCCTTCGACATAGTCGCGGATGAGGTTGCATCGTCATTCGATGTGTCTGGTCCTCATGTGAAACCTTGGTTCCTTGGCTAGAGCAATGACACCAATTATGTCACAAAACAGAGTTATTGTATTTAGTACGCTTGGCACAACTCCAAGATCTGTCATGAACTACGTCATCCAGACACCCTCCTTAGCCGCCTCCGAGGCTGCTATGTACTCCGCTTCGCATATAGAATCAGCTACGACGCTTTGCTTGGAAGTGCACCAGCTTACCGGACCCCCATTAAGAACATATACATATCAGGCTTGTGACTTAGAGTCATCCGGATCAGTGTCAAAGCTTGCATCGATGTAACCCTTTACGACAAGCTCTTCGTCACCCCCATAAACGAGAAACATTTCCTTAGTCCTTTTCAGGTACTTCAGAATATTCTTGACGGCCACCCAGTGTTCCACTCCTGGATCACTTTGAAACCTTCCTACCATATTTATAGCCAGGCTGACATCCGGTCTTGTGCACAACGTTGCATACATGATAGACCCTATGGCTAAAGCATAGGGGTCGACACTCATCTTTTCTCTATCTTCTGCAATTACTGGACACTCAGTCTTACTCAACTTTATACCTTGTAACACAGGCAAGAACCCCTTCTTGGATTGTTCCATTTTGAACTTCTTCAAAACTGCTTCAAAACTTTATCAAGGCAAGAACCCCTTATTGGATTGTTCCATTTTGAACTTCTTGAAAGTCCTATTAGGCGCCTCGATCTATCTCTATAGATCTTAATGCCTAATATGTAAGCAACTTCTCCTAAGTCTTAAATTAAAAAACTTTTGTTCAAGTAATCCTTTACGCTCTCCAAAAACTCCACATTGTTTCAAATCAGCAATATGTCATCCACATATAATATTAGAAACGCTACAAAGCTCCCACTCACTTTCTTCTAAATACAAGCTTCTCCTACATTTTGTATAAACCCAAACGCCTTGATCACCTCATCAAAAGCGCTTATTCCAACTCTAGATGCTTGCACCGGTCCATAAATGGATCGCTGGAGCTTGCATACTTTGTCATCACTTTCTGAATCGGCAAAACCTTCGGGTTTTATCATATACAACTCTTCCTTAAGAAACCCGTTAAGGAACGCCGTTTTGACATCCATCTCAAATTTCATAATGGATAAATGCAGCTATTGCTAACATGATTCAAACAGACTTAAGCATCGCTACAGGTGAGAATGTCTCATTGTAGTCAACTCCTTGCACTTGTGAAAAACCCTTTGCCACAAGTCGAGCTTTATAAACGGTCACATTACCGTATGCGTCCATCTTCTTCTTAAAGAACCATTGTTCTGAATAGCCTTGCGACCTTCAGGTAATACTTCCAAAGTCCACACTTTGTTTTCATACATACATCCTATCTCAGATTTCATGGCCTCTAACCATTTGTTGGAATCTGGGCCCACCATTGCTTCTCCATAACTCACAGGCTCATTGTTGTCTAACAACATGATATACAAGACAGGATTCCCGTACCACTCGGGAGGAGTACGTGCTCTTGTGGACCTCCGAGGTCCGACAGTAACTTGATCTGAAGCTTCATGATCATCATCATTAGCTTCCTCTTCAACATGTGTTGCCTCGACATAAATTTCTTTCTGCCCTGCACCACCATCTTGTTGAAGCAAATGTTCTGTAACCTCATCAAGTTATATCTTCCTCCCACTCAATTCTTTCGAGAGAAACTCTTTCTCAACAAAAGCTATGTTCTTAGCGACAAACACTTTGCCCTCGGATCTGAGATAGAAGGTGTACCCAACTGTCTCTTTTGGGTAACCTATGAAGCCGCACTTTTCCACTTTGGATTCCAGCTTTTCAGGGTGAAGCTTTTTGACATAAGCATCACATCCCCAAACTTTAAGAAATGACAACTTTGGCTTCTTGCCATACCATAGCTCATATGGTGTCGTCTCAACGGAATTTGACGGTGCCCTATTTAAAGTGAATGCAGCTGTCTCTAATGCATAGCCCCAAAACGATAATGGCAAATTGGTAAGAGACATCATAGATCGCACCATATCTAACAAAGTATGATTACGATAATGGCAAATTGGTAAGAGACATCATGGAGTTTCTTCATGCGCTTAACACCAATATGACCTAAGCGGCAGTGCCACAAGAAAGTGGCGTTATCATAGTTAACTCTACATATTTTGGTCTCAATGTTATGGATATGAGTGTCATCACAATCAAGATTCAATATGAACAAACCCCTCACATTGGGTGCATGACCATAAAAGATATTACTCATATAAATTGAACAACCATTATTCTCAGACTTAAATGAGTAACCGTCCCGCAATGAACAAGATCCAGATATAATGTTCATGCTCAACGCAAGCACTAAATAACAATTATTTAAGTTCATAACTAATCCCGATGGTAACTGAAGTGAGACCGTGCCGACGGCGATCACATCAACCATGGAACCATTTCCCACGCGCATCGTCACTTCATCCTTCGCGAGCGTTCGTTTATTCCGTAGTTCTTGTTTCGAGTTGCAAATGTGAGCAACAGAACCGGTTTCAAATACCCAGGTACTACTATGAGATTTGGTGAGGTACACATCAATAACACGTATATCAAATATACTTTGTTTGGCGTTGGCCGCCTTCTTATCGGCCAGATACTTGGGGCAGTTGTGCTTCCATTGACCATTCCCCTTGCAATAATATCACTCAGTTTCCGGCTTAGGCCCAGCCTTGGGTTTCTTCATCAGAGGGACAAAAGTTTTGCAACTCTTCTTGGAGTTACCCTTCTTGCCTTTGCTGTTCTTCTTGAAATTAGTGGTCTTATTGACCATCAACACTTGATGTTCTTTCTGGATTTCTGACTCAGTGACTTTCAGCATCGCAAATAACTCGTGGGTGACTTATTCATCCCTTGCATGTTATAGTTCAACACGAAGCTCTTGTAGCTAGGTGGCAGTGATTGAAGAATTCTGTTAGTGATAGCTTCTTGCGGGAGAGCGATCCCCAGCTCAGCTAGACGGTTTGAGTACCCAGACATTTTGAGCACATGTTCACTGACAGACGAATTCTCCTCCATTTTGCAAGCATAGAATTTATCAGAGGTATCATACCTCTCGATCCGGGCATTCTTCTCAAAGATAAACTTCAACTCCTGGAACATCTCATATGCTCCATGAGGTTCGAAACATCGTTGAAGTCCCGGTTCTAAGCCATACAAAACTGCACATTGAACTAGTGAGTAGTCATCCTTACGAGCGTGCCAAGCATTCAAAACATCTGGTTCAGCCGTAGCAGGTGGTTCATCTCGTAGCGCTGCATCAAGAACATAATTCTTTTGCCCAACTTGAAGGACAAGCCTTAGATTTCTAGCCCAGTCTACAAAGTTGCTACCATCATCTTTCAGCTAAGGTTTCCCTAGGAACGTATTGAAATTCAGGGTTGCTACTGTGCGAGCCATTGATCTACAACATAGTTTTTTTGAAGATTACTTAGACTATCTTCAGGACAATTGAGTTTAGCTAATCATATTACTAATAAACTCCCACTCAAATAGACATCCCTCTAGTTATTCAAGTATCGCATGATCCAAATTCACTAACTCAAGTCCGATCATCACGTGAGTTGAGTATAGTTTCAGTGGTGAACATCTCCATGTTGATCATATCTACTATATGATTCATGCTCAACCTTTTGGTACCTTGTGTTCCGAGGCCATGTCTGTACATGCTAGGCTCGTCAAGTTTAACCCGAGTGTTCCGCGTGTGCACCTGTTTTGCACCTGTTGTAGGTGAACGTTGAGTCCATCACACCCGATCATCACGTGCTGTCTCAAAACAATGAACTGTCACAACGGTGCACAATCAGGGAGAACACAATTTTATCTTGAAATTTTAGTGAGGGATCACCTTATAATGCTACCGTTGTTCTAAGCAAAATAAGGTGCATAAAAGGATTAACATCACATGCAATTCATAAGTGACATGATATGGCCATGATCTTGTCCTTCTTGATCTCCATCACCAAAGCACCGACATGGTCTTCATCCTCACCGGCGCCACACCATGATCTCCATCATCATGATCTCCATCATTGTGCCGCCATCGAGGTTGTCGTGCTATCTATGCTATTAGTACTAAAGCTACTACCTAGCAATATAGTAAACGCATCTCCAAGCACAAGCGTTAGTTTAAAGACAACCCTATGGCTCCTGTCGGTTGCCGTAGCATCGACGTGCAAGTCGATATTTAACTATTACAACATGATCATATCATACATCCAATATATCACATCATGGCTTTGGCCATAGCACATCACACGCATACCCTGCAAAAACAAGTCAGACGCCCTCTAACTTGTTGTTACATGTTTTACGTGGCTGATATGGGTATCTAGTATGATCGCATCTTACTTATGCAAAGACACAACGGTGATATGCAAATTGTTATTTAAACTTCTCCAAGGACTGCCTCGGTCAAATCCGATTCAATTAAGGTTGAAGAAACAGACACACGCCAGTCATCTTTACGCAACAAATTGCATGCTAGTCGATGAAATCGGTCTCTCGTAAGCGTACGAGTAAGGTTGGTCCGGGCCACTTCAATCCAACAATACCGCCGAATCAAGAAAAGACTAAGGAGGGAACTGATGACCCACAAGTGTAGGAGATCTATCGTAGCCTTTTCGATAAGTAAGAGTGTCAAACCCAACGAGGAGCAGAAGGTATTGACAAGTGATCTTGAGCAAGGAATAACTACAAGTACTGAAAGGTAGCTTTTTATGGGTTTTCTAGTATAAGCAACAAGGAAATAAATGCAAGTAAAGTAAATGGTGCCGAGGTGCAGCAAGTGGCCCAATCTTTTTGAACACAAAGGATAAGCCGAGGGACTAAACTTATAAAGACTATGACGTTCTTGAGTACACATGGGAGAGATAGTCAAGTGCTTTCGTCATATTTCGTCTAGTACTATGTGTTGTATAGATAAGTGTTATGTGGGTGGATCTTAACTAGTGCACCGTCTAGGCTAAGACAAGTACCCTCTTATGATTAATCCCTCTTGCAAGCATCCACAAATACAAGAGAGAAGTTAAGGCAAAGCCTAACCATAACAATAAGCTTTAGGATCCAATACTCCCTCATGCAAAAGTATGCAAACCGGGGTTCATGTTTCTGTCACTCTGGCAGCCCACCCTAAGCATTCTTTATACACGATGCGTTCCCCTAGGTCCTTAAAAAGGTGAAGTGTTATGTAGTCGACGTTCACATAACACCACTAGAAGAATAACACCATAACTTAAATATCAATCAATACATATTACTTCAACATCATATGACTACTAGCATCTAGACTTTTCCCATGTCCTCAAGAACTAATGGAACTACTCACAGGACATAAAATAGATCATGATCAGAGGTGATGAAAATATGATTAACAATCTGGTCATAACAATAATCCTCCAACAAAACTCAATAGCATTCACCACAAAAGAGTTATCAACACCGGTAGAGTAGAGGGGATGAATAGTGCAAGGTACAACTCCGATTGCAATGGTGAAGTAGATGGGATGAAGGTGGAGATGGTGCTGGTGTTGGTGATGATGGTGATGATGATCTCGATGATGCCCGTGACCATGGTGATGACGATGAGGACGATCTCCCCTTCCGGGAGGAGTTCTCCCCGGCGGAATCTGCGTGTCGGAAAGGTCTTTTCTTCTCTGTAGGTTTCCGCCGCGGAGCGGCGCCGGAATCGCGAAAACTCTTCTCTTCCCAGAATTTTTAGGTCAAGAGGGACATATAGGCCAAAGGAGAGTGTCGGGGGTTGGGCCCATCACTCAGGTGGCCTCGTGGAACGGCCTGGGGGGGGGGGGGGGCGCACCTGCTGGGCCGCGCCAGCAGGTTGCCTGGGGGACTTGTGGCCCCCCTCCGACCCTTCTTTGGCCTGTCTTCGGGGCCCGTTCAGAAACTTCTTCCCTCAAAATTTCAGCTCAGTTGGAGATGTTCAGATATTGCAACTCTTCGTGCTATTTTCTCTGCTGAATCCTGTGTCTACTGTTTCGGCACCGGGAAGTTGGAAACTGTGTAAAATAAGCCAAAACATCATAAGTACATCATCATAAAGTGAAATATATCAATGAATAGAGATAAATTATGATACAAAATAGTGATGCATTTTGGACGTATCAACTCCCCCAAGGTTAGACCTCGCTTGTCCCCAAGCAAATACTGAGCTCGGTAAACTTGTTCACAAGTTTAGAGAGTGAAGTGTCGATAAATAAGAATACGGACAAGAAGCATCATAATTTCTCTACTAAACTCAACCATCCTCAACAGCAATCTGAACTCGTAAGGCCCTTATGAAAGAGTAATATCAATTACAATCAAAAGTAGAGCTAAGAAAACTCATCGAACCATGGCAAACATGTCCTTGGTCAAAGAACAACTAATAACTTTTAACTTTTGTTCTTCCTCTTATATTTTGATGAGATCAATTGAAGCTTTTTGAAAGAACATGTTATCAGTCAAGATGTGAAAATGCTAACACAAAGGAAGATGTTTGCTTTATCTAAGCTTAACAAACAACTCACTTATCTTAATGATAATGTCAACTTAGTGTGATATGGCAATTCTCAATGAAAAAGTATAAATACATGCATCTTTGTCAACATAAAGTGTGTGCTCTTTTCAGGATAGAAAGAAGTAGGTTTACTGACTCCACATAAAAGTAGAAGATTGGCCCTTCGCAGGGGGAAGTAGGGAAAACTCATGTGCTAGAGCTTTTAGGGAGTTTGAAATCAACAAGATTGTAAAACAAGCTTTTGAGAGGTGCATAATTTGACAATGGATGCTAGTAGATGGCCCAATACTTCTCATGCTGGACAAGTTTTGAGGTACGGCTCCCAAAGTGGGGACGATCACATCCCCTTAGTCTCCTTTGTTTATCACTACCAAAGTTTTCTGATTTCTCATCATTAAAGTGTGAAGGAGGTTTTGTTTGTTGTTATTATCTTTTATGAGCTAGGCACGCTCATGCCAGTCCCTCCTCGTATTAGGGGTTCGCATATCACATGCAAATCCAAGATAAAACTTGTCTAGTATGAGAAGATCATGAATTACCTACTACTTCCTCATGAGCTAAAGTAGAGGCACAAAACAAGGAGTAACATTTGAAGCTTTAAAGATAGCACATGAATAATATACTTTAGGAGTGGTGGTAAACTACCACATATAGGGAAGATATGGTGGACTCTAGGGAAGGTTGAGGTTTCAGGGTATGGATGCACAAGCAGTATTCCCGCTTAGTGAAAGGGTTGGCTAGCAAAGGCTTTTAAGAGCAGATAAATAATGTTGACTTGGATGCAAAACAATATAAAGTTTAACATAAAGAATTGGCATAAAACATCAAGTTGTCTTCCTTGTCAGCATAACACTTCAAGCATAAGAACATAAAGGTTTTGGCTATGTCGCTACTAGAAAAACTCATGCTTGTTGTTATGATCAATGCTATGTTTGCCAAGATTAAATAAGGTTTTCAAAGCCATGCCTGATGTGTAAGATCAATACTCCCATAAGAATCAGTATATAAGATCGATTGCATGAAGAGAATACCAAGTGGAGCAAAGAAACCAATAGACTTCTCATTAATATTCCATCATGGACACTGCACGCTCAGTGATACAAACTCTCCACAAAGGAGTGATAGACCTCAATGTAAACACCTATCTCATAAGATAACTTCCCTAGACATGATACGACACTAAACTTGACCAAAAATAAGTAAATGATAAAAAATAAAGATACCGGGCACTCCCCCAAGCTTGGAACAAGCTAAGGGAATACCATTACCCATGAAGATTTCACTTTTCATCCTACTTGTTGCTCTTCAAGTCCACTATTATGCGCCGAAGGGTTTTGTATTCACCTTCCAGTATGGCAACCTGTACTTTAAGCACACGGAAGTCTTCACATAATTGGTTAGTGGTTCTGTAAGCTTTGGATATAGTAGATGACACAGGTGGAGCTCCTGGTGAAGGGGTAGTTTCTGGAAGGTGCAGAGAAAAGATCATGTTGAGGGTTAACAAACCCCACGAGGATGGGGTTGTTCGAGCTGGATCCTCGTGATGAAGGATCTCCTTCTTGCTGGGCGGTGACCGTCTTGACTTCCTCTCCCACGAAGCACTCCATCTCCGCTTGTCTTGCGGCTATCTCTTCATTGGTAGCCCATCCGATGACCTACCCTTGGTTGATATCTTGCTGGACACGGCGAAGACGATGACCTATGTAGTCTTCCCTGCTTGAGTCGCAAGAAGACATCTTGAACAATAGCTTCTTAGCCTGGCAGAAAAAATATCAAAAGAGAAAACACACGAAATCGCAAGATACAAAGCCGGGACGATCTGGGAAAATATATAGGAAAAATCTCTGCGCTGAAAGGAAGGTAACAAGCCAAAGCGGAGTCGGAGATGGGCTCCAGGTTGCCCAGGCGGCCTCCTGGCGTGGCCAGGGGCCAGCTAGCGCCAACAGGTCGCTTGGGTGACCTGGAGCTCCTCTCTGGCTCAGCTTCTACTCGTATATTTCCTAATTTTGCAAAAACACATAATACAGAACTTTTATTGATGTTCGCGGAGTTTTCTTACCGTGTTTCATACCTTTTCTTATTCTGCTTCTGCCTGTGTCAGATTCAGTGTTGCAATATGTTCTTCAGGAGTGGCCACTTGTATCACATCCACCTCTACATTGATGGGGTCTCCAGCCATGTAATGCTTGAACCTTTGCCCATTCATAACATGTGGTTTTGTGCCTTCAAAAATATTAATCTTGATTGCACCGGAGCGGTAGACTTCTTTGATATGGTACGGTCCTTCCCACTTGGAAAGTAATTTACGTGGAGAAAACCTAAAACGAGATCAATACAACAAAACTTTGTCACGAACATTAAATTCACATTTCAAAATTCTCTTGTCAGGCCACTTCTTTACCTTTTCTTTGAACATTTTTACGCTGTCGTAAGCTTCACTTCTCCACTCATCTAGAGAAGTCAAGTTCATGAGACACTTTTCACCAGCAAGCTTTGGATCAACATTAAGCTCTCTAACAGCCGAGAAAACTTTGTGCTCTAACTCTAGAGGTAGATGTCATGCCTTGCCATAAACCATCTTATACGGAGACATGCCCACGGGATTTTTGTAAGCAGTTCTATACGCCCACAAGGCATCTCCTAACTTATTGGACCAGTCCTTTCTAGAATTGTTCAGTGTCTTTTGCAAGATCAACTTGATCTCTCTATTTGTTAGCTCAACTTGACCACTTGTTTGAGGGTGGTAAGGTGAAGCAATTCTATGATTGACATCATATTTGGCTAGAGCTTTTCTAAAAGCACCGTGTGTAAAATGTGATCCTCCATTGGTCATGAGGTACCTAGGTACACCAAACCTAGGGAAGATTACATCCTTGAGCATTTTCAGAGATGTCTTCTCATCGGCACTTTCAGCGGGGATCGCTTCAACCCACTTGGTCACATAATCTACAACTACTACGATGTGGGTGTACTTGTGTGAAGGAGGGAAAGGGCCCATAAAATCAAAACCCCAGCAATTAAAAGGCTCAATGACTAGCGAATAATTCATAGGCATCTCATTCCTCCTACTAATATTACCAACTCTCTGGCACTTATCACATGATAAAACGTAATTTCTAGCATCTTTAAAGAGTGTGGGCCAATAAAAACCTGATAGGAGAACGTTGTGTGCGGTCCTCTCACCGGCATGATGTCCTCCATAAGGACTGCTATGACATTGTCTCAAGATATCCTTCTGCTCATGCTCCGGTATGCATCTCCTCAAAATTCCATCCACACCTTCTCTAAAAAGATGTGGTCATCCCAAAAGTAATACCTCAAGTCGTGGAAGAACTTCTTCCGCTGTTGGAATATTAATCCTGAAGGCAAAAACTTTGAACAATAAAATTAGCACAATCTGCGTACCATGGATCTGAATTAGATTTCACCTGCAAAACAGCTAACTATTCGTCAGGGAAATTATCATTGACCGGAATAGGATCATGTGGTATGTCCTCCATCCTGGAAAGGTTGTCTGCTACAGGGTTGTGTGCTCCTTTACTATCAACAATCTACAAATCAAATTCTTGAAGAAGAAGGACCCATCTGATAAGCCTTGGTTTGGCATCCTTCTTTTCCATAAGATACTTAAGAGTAGCATGATCAGTATGAATAATGAGTTTGGAATCAACAACTTAAGGCCTAAACTTATCACAAGCAAACACTACCGCTAAAAAATCTTTCTCAGTAGTAGCGTAATTGTTTTGAGTAGTGTCAAGGGTTTTGCTAGCATAATGGATAACATTCAATCTCTTATCAACCCTTTGTCCTAACACAACTCCAATAGCAAAATCACTAGCATCACACATGATTTCAAAAGGCAAATTCCAATCAGGTGGTTGGACTATAGGGGCGGTTATCAAGGCTTTCTTTAAGAACTTTGAAGGCTTCCTTACAATCTTCATCAAACACCAAAGGAATATCCTTCTGGAGAAGATTAGTAAGGGGTTTTGAAGTTTTAGAGAAGTCTTTAATAAATCTCCTATAGAAACCAGCATGACCAAGGAAACTACGAATACCTCTGATGTCTTTTGGATAAGGCATTCTCTCAGTTGCTTCAATCTTTGCCCTGTCCACCTCGATTCCTCTTTCAGAAATCTTGTGGCCAAGAACAATTCCCTCATTGATCATGAAGTGGCACTTCACCGAGTTGACTACCAAGTTCATCTCCTCACATCTCTGCAAAACTTTATTAAGGTTGTGGAGACAATGGTCAAAAGAGGGCCCATAGATGGAGAAATCGTCCATGAAGACCTCCACAATTTCCTCACAAAAACCATGAAAGATAGCGGACATACACATTTGAAAAGTAGAAGGAGCATTGCATAAACCAAAAGTCACACGTCTATAAGCATAAGTACCAAAGGGACAAGTAAAAGTGGTCTTCCCTTGATCGGCAGTATTAACATGAATTTGAGAGAAGCCAGAGTACCCATCAAGATAGCAAAAGTGAGTGTTTTTGGATAACCTTTCAAGAATTTGGTCGATTAACGACAGCGGGTAGTCGTCCTTCCTGGTTGCCTTATTCCGCTTCCTGTAATCAATACACATTATATATCTAGTAATAATTCTTTGAGGTATTAGTTCATTCTTATCATTAGGAACCACAGTCGTACCTCCTTTCTTGGGAACACAATGTACTGGACTTACCCACTTACTATCAGCTATAGGGTAGATAATACGTGCGGCTAGAAGTTTGAGGATTTCGGTTCTCACAAGATCCTTCATCTTCGGGTTAAACCGTCATTGATGATCAACAGCTGGTTTAGCATCAGGCTCAAGATTGATAGTATGCTGACAAATAGGTGGACTAATCCCCTTAAGATCATCAAGGGTATAACCAATACCGCCTCGGTGTTTATGAAGGACTTCCAATAATCGCTCTTCTTCATATCCTGAAAGGTTAGAATTGGTAATAACAGGATATATTTTCTTTTCATCTAAATAGGCGTACTGGGAAGAGGTTTAAGCTAAAACACCGGGTCTTCTTTTGGTTAAGATAAAATTCCCAAAGGTTCAACTGGAAGGTTGTGCTTCAGGTAGCAGGTTGTCTCAAGAATATGTCATCTAGCTCATTCCTTTCCTGCATATGCATATCGTTCTCGTGATTTTCCATAAATTGCTGCAAAGGATCGTTGGGAGGAATAGCAATAGAAGCAATCTCTTCAATAATTTTATCATTACTAGGTAGTTCGGTACGACGAGTTTCCTTCGAGAATTTAGAAAAGTTAAATTCATATGGCTCAGCATTAAATTCAACATATACTTTTCCTTTCCTGCAATCTATAATAGCTCCACAAGTTTTGAGAAAATGCCTACCAAAGATAATAGGGCAAAAACTATCTTGTACTCAACCAAGTACTAGAAAGTCGGTAGGATATTTTACCTTTCCACATAGAACTTCAACATCTCGCACAATTCCAATTGGAGAGATAGTTTCTTTATTTGCAAGATGGATCCTAACATAAACTTCTTCAATTTCACATGGTAGAATCTCATTCATGATCTCTTGATAAAATGAAAAAGGAATAACACTAGCACTGGATCCCAAATCACGTAGCCCATAATAATTATGATGTCCTATTTTAAGAGATACAACTGGAGTACTTGAAATTGGGTCTTTATTCTTGGCTGTAACAAGGTTAGTGGAAACGGCACAAAAATTTATATTGGAATCCTCAATATTACTAGTAACAAGATCCTTGACTAATGCAACTTGAGGATCGACTTTAATCAGGTCCTCATGCTCATCAGTCGTTCTTTAACTTTTATTCAGGATGCCTGTGACAAAAGAATGCTCCCTCATCCTTGTGGGAAAAGGTGGCTTTTCATATTCAACTGCACTCAAGATAGGGTCAACAACATTAATATCAACAAGTGAATCCTTAAAAGGTTTATGATGTTGATCCTTCTTCTTCTCAGAAGAGTCAATATGAGAGGCAAAGTCTTTGCAAAAATCAATTAGAAGCTGGGAATCAAGACCAATCTTAGCGCAAAAGATATTGAAGTAATCCGTTTTCACATAGCTCTCAATGTAATCATGTTCATAATTTATAATGGGTTCAATACCTTTATCAATCTTTCAGTCTTTAGTGTTCTTCTGGATTCTTTCAATAAGATCCCATTTAGCTTCAATGCTTTAGTTGGAGAATGCCCCACTAGAGGAAGCATCAAGCATCTCTTTATCTTGACAAGCCTTGCATAAAAATTTGTAAGAATAATTTCTTTGGAGAGCTCATGATTGGGACATTTGAGCATTAAGGATTTCAATCTCCCCTAATCTTGAGCGATGCTTTCTCCGTCATGAGACCAAAAGTTATAAATATAATTACTGTCTCGATGTATTTCATGAAGAGGATAAAACTTTGCATAAAAGAGAGGCATAAGATCTTGCTAATTTAGTAAATGAGAGTCATCAAGAAGCCTATACCAATCCAAAGCCTTATCTTTTAATGATAGAGAGAATAACTTTCTCATAACAAAATCCATCGATATACCTCCGATATAGTTGTGAAAGATATAGCAAGTGTTCACCTGGATGTCTATCTCCAGCATATCGATTAGCCAAAACACAATCAATAATACCAGTTGGTATTTTAAAAGGCACAATTTCAGTAGGTGGGGGAGGCCTCTCCACCACAATAGCGTTGGGGCGGTTCCCCACAAGCAACAAACCTAAAGCAGAGTTGTCCATAGGGACAAAAAGTGGAAACAGTAAAACAAAAACAACACGTATAGTGTAAAGGTTTCCTTACCAATAGCTCTACACTCCGTGGTAACGGCGCCAAAAAATGGTCTTGATGACCCACAAGTGTAGGGGATCTATCGTAGCCTTTTCGATAAGTAAGAGTGTCGAACCCAAGGAGGAGCACAAGGTATTGACAAGTGATCTTGAGCAAGGAATAACTGCAAGTACTGAAAGGTATCTTTTTATGGGTTTTCTAGTATAAGCAACAAGGAAATAAATGCAAGTAAAGTAAATGGTGCCGAGGTGCAGCAAGTGGCCCAATCCTTTTGATCACAAAGGATAAGCTGAGGGACTAAACTTATAAAGACTAAGGCGTTCCCGAGGATACATGGGAGAGATAGTCAAGTGCTTTCATCATATTCCGTCCAGTACTATGTTTTGTATCGATAAGTGTTATGTGGGTGGATCTTAACTAGTGCATCGTCTAGGCTAAGACAAGTATACTCTTATGATTAATCCCTCTTGCAATCATCCGCAAATACATGAGAGAAATTAAGGCAAAGCCTAACCATAGCAATAAGCTTCAGGATCCAATACTCCCTCATGCAAAAGTATGCAAACCGGGGTTCAGGTTTCTGTCACTCTGGCAACCCACCATAAGCATTATTTATACACGATGCATTCCCCTAGGTCCTTGAAAAGGCGAAGTGTTATGTAGTCGACGTTCACATAACACCACTAGAAGAATAACACCATAACTTAAATATCAATCAACACATATTACTTCAACACCATATGACTACTAGCATCTAGACTTTTCCCATGTCCTCAAGAACTAATGGAACTACTCACAAGACATAAAAGAGATCATGATTAGAGGTGATGAAAATATGATTAACAATCTTCCATAACAATAATCCTCCAACAAAACTCAATAACATTCACCAAAAAAGAGTAATCAACACCGGTAGAGTAGAGGGGATGAATAGTGCAAAGTACAACTCCGATTGCAATGGTGAAGTAGATGGGATGAAGGTGGACAT
The DNA here is from genome assembly GCF_904849725.1 of Hordeum vulgare subsp. vulgare. Taxonomy (NCBI): domain Eukaryota; kingdom Viridiplantae; phylum Streptophyta; class Magnoliopsida; order Poales; family Poaceae; genus Hordeum; species Hordeum vulgare. The sequence continues at coordinate 372,432,292 of NC_058520.1, read as the reverse complement.
GGTGCTGGTGTTGGTGATGATGGTGATGATGATCTCAATGATGCCCGTGATGATGGTGATGACGATGAGGACGGTCTCCCCTTCCGGGAGGAGTTCTCCCTGGCGGAATCTGCCCGCCGGATAGGTATTTTCTTCTGTGTAGGTTTCTGCCGCGGAGCGGTGGCGGAATCACAAAAACTCTTCTCTTCCAAGAATTTTTAGGTGAATAGGGACATATAGGCCAAAGGAGAGTGCTAGGGGTGGGTCCCGTCACTCAGGCGGCCTCCTGGCACGGCCTAGGGGGGCGCTAGCAGGTCGCTTGGGTGACCTGTGGCCCCCCTACGGCCCTTCTTTGGCCTGTCTTCGGGACCCGTTCGGAAACTTCTTCCCTAAAGTTTCAGCTCAATTGGAGATGTTCTGATATTGCAACTCTTCATGCTATTTTCTCCGCTGAATCCTACGTGTGCTGTTTCAGCACCGGGAAGTTGGAAACTGTGTAAAATAAGCCAAAACATGATAAGTTCATCATCATAAAGTGAAATATATCAATGAATAGAGATAAATTATGATAAAAAATAGTGATGCATTTTGGATGTATCAGGCAGCAAATCGGACATCAACTCCCACAAAAGCTTTTGTCTGCTACTCGAGATTTCATATACGCATGAACCTGGCTCTGATACCACTATTGGGGAACGCTGCATGGGAAACAATAATTTTCCTACGCACACGAAGACGTGTCATGGTGATGATCATCTATGAGAGGGAGATCGGATCTACATACCCTTGTAGATTGCTAAGCGGGAAGCGTTAAGAAATGCGGTTGATGTAGTGGAACGTCTTCGTGATCCAAATCATCGCCGTCCCACGATCCGTCCCGATCTAGTACCGAACGGATGACACCTCCACGTTCAGCACACGTACAGCTCGATGACGATCTTCGCCTTCTTGATCCAGCAAGAGAGACGGGGAAGTAGATGAGTTCTCCGGTAGCGTTACGGCGCGCCGGTGGTGGTGGTGATATATTCCTGCACCACAGAAATCCGATCTAAAGGAAGAACTACGAACTAGAGGAGAGGGTTGCACGTGGCTGAAATTGTGTCTCAAAACCCCTAAAACCTCTAGTATATATAGGAGGAAGGAGGGCCTATCCTTGAGCACCAAGGAGAACCTCCTTGGGCTCGGCCGAACTAGGATTGGAGGAGTCCTCGTCCAATCCTACTTGGAGTAGGACTCCTCCCCAAGTTATCCACCTCTTTTGGATTTTTCCACTTTTACCTCATGGGCTTTCTTTGCTTGACTAGAAAGCCCACTAAGAGCTATTGCACCACCATCAAGTCCACGTGGCCCTCTTGGGGAGTGGTGGGGCCACCTGGTGGTCCCCCGGTACCCATTCGTCACTCCTGGTACACTACCGGCAATGCCCGAAATTCTTACAGAATCCAAATACCAACTTCCTATATATCTATCTTCGTTTCTGGACCATTACGGAAACCCTCGCGACATCCTAGATATCATCCGAGACTCCGAAAAAAACTTCAGTCACCAGCACCTATAACTCAACTATGCCGAAACGTCACCGAACCTTAAGTGTGCAGACCTTGCGGGTTCGAGAACTATGCAGACATGACCTGAGACACTCCCCGGTCAATATACAATAGCGGGACCTGGATGTCCATATTGGATCCTACATATTCTACGAAGATCTTATCGGTTGAACCTCTATGCCAAGGATTCATATAATCCGTATATCATTCCCTTTGTCCTTCGGTATGTTACTTGCCCGAGATTTGATCGTCGATATCTCTATAGCTATTACAATCTTGTTACCGGCAAATCTCTTTGCTCGTTCCATAATACAAGATCCCATGACTAACTCTTTAGTCACATTGCTTGCAAGGCTTATATGTGATGTTGTATTACCGAGTGGGCCCGGAGATACCTCTCCGTCACACGGAGTGACAAATCCCAGTCTTGATCCATGCTAACTCAACGGACACATTCGGAGATACCTATAGAGTACCTTTATAGTCACCGAGTAACGTTGCGATGTTTGATACACACAAGGCATTCCTCCGATGTCAGTGAGTTACATGATCTCATGGTCATATGAATGAATACTTGACATGCAGAAAACAATAGTAACAAAATAGCATGATCATATGCTATGTTCATAGTTTGGGTCTTGTCCATCACATCATTCTCCTAATGATGTGATCCCATCATCAAGTGACAAAACTTGTCCATGCCTAGCAAACCTTAACCATCCTTGATCAACAGACTAGTCAACTAGAGACTCACTAGGGACACAGTTTTGTCTATATATCCACACATGCATTTATATTTCCATTCAAATACAGTTACATCATGGATAATAAACGATTTTCTTGAAATGGGAAATATAATAATAACTATTTTATTATTGCCTCTAGGGCATATTTACCAAACTTCCTCCTCCTTGTGTCATGGATCCTCGTACTAGCCCTATCCTCCTTCTCTTGATTTGGTTTTCTTGGTTCTAGGGTTAGGGGCTTGGTGTATTGCCTCCATTGTTATGGCATGATTTTGTCTCTTACATGGATGCGAGGAGAGCTCTTGGGAGTGTTCCATTGTGTTTAGTTGAATAGATTATGCATAGTTTGGGTATCCGGTTGTATTAAATCCGCAACATCATTGTTAGATATGTATTCTGCTCTGTGAGATCTGTAACCACGCGGTACTACCGCTCGTGGAGCGGTGCTACCGCTCGTGGGGCGGTACTACCACTATACAACGAGCGGTACTACCGTTGTGCCTTGTATGCATGATATAAATTGGTTCCATCTGATTTTTCTCCTGTGTTCTGGACTTTGCCATGACTTCTTTTTGTCGTTTTCGCGTGTTTGTGTTGCGTGTCACAGGTGGTGGCTCCCGTCCCTCAAACCCGGTTCGTGACACCCAGTCCAAGAGGTTTCGCAACTCTGACGTCCCGGAAGGTTCCAATCCCCCGAAGTGCAATATAAAGCGGATTGCATCGAAGGACAAGGAGGCCAACATTGACTATGACACTATGCCTCTTAAAGAGTTTGTGAAGCGCCAAAAGTGCAACCCTTATGTCACTGGGAGGGCTCAGCTCAGGGGTTGTGAGCTGTTCTGGTCCAAGCAGCATGCCCTGATTTATCAACATGTCGTCCTGACTCGGAAGAAAAACTATGTCCCTGTGCAGTGGATTGATCTTAACCATCTCCAGAGGGATCCTGAATATTTTGGAGAGGCCCTGCATATGATACAGAAGTTGGGTATTGAGGACCTCATCACCTTTCACTATGACTTCGATCCAGAGATAGTGGCACAATTCTATGTCATTGTCCACTTTCATTCTTATGTGGATCGTACTATGACCTGGATGACTAATGGTGAGAAGATGTCTGGCTCTTGGGTTGAGTTCATGAAGATTCTGCATGTCCGTGACGAGGGGCTGCATAAACCTGTTGGTTTGCGCCCTCATGCTAAACCCGGCGCTACCCCCAAGGAGAAGTTGATGCCCTACTATCTCAGGAAGAATGTGCTAACCTCCTTCTTGGATGTCATGCATAGGATATTGCAGAACACTCTATTCCCTTGGGTTGGCAACAAAGATCAAGTACATTATTATTTGGTGGACATGCTCCTTATGTGTGAGCAAGGACGAACGAAGGATTCTGGCCCACTTGATGTGTCTAATATGATGTTTTGCGAGCTTCAGATGGCAATATACAACCATAAGGTTCCCATCTATGGGCCTTACCTGTACTACTTCATCAAGACAAAGTGGTCTGGGTATTTTCCTTGCGTGCCCTTCCCTGCTTCCACTGGGTGTATCAGCCATGAGCCCATCAAGCTGCGCCAGAAAAACAAGTGGGCCAACACCTCCACTTCACATACTGCTGAACGCATGGAGACTGAGGAGGAGGCTGCTGCTGCTGAGGATGAGGGCAGGCCTGCCACACATACCAGTTCTTCTGCCGAGTCATCTCTGGCCAAGAAGCTGAAGGACCAGATGAGGATCTTATTTTGCATGTACATGAAGGGGCAGTATCTGAATCATGTGGGCCAGAAGGAGAGCCGTTAGAGGGATATGTGTATCATGAGGAAGCTTGACGTGCACTTCTCGAGCGGATATGAGGAGGTCATCACTCCATAGGCTGATTGGATGCAGGCGAGAGACTTCGAGTGGGCTGAGTTGATCAGGAGGAGCCTGATGAGGAAGCTGAGGAAGAGACTGATCCGGAGGCTACAGAGGAATCTAATGAGGAGTCCGATGCCTGAGCTACCACCTGTGTCGTAAGCGTCCTCTCTGCCTTGTTGGTGTCCTGATGCCAAAGGGGGAGAGAGTGTAGGGATTTGCTTTGGTTTTTGTTTTTCTGAGTCTTGCTTTGCTGAACTTGGCTGGTTTTATCTTGTCGAATAATTTATCATGTGTGTGAAGACTCGTAGTCATATGGTGTGAGACATATGCTATCCGTATACTATCTCTATTATCTCTCTATATGCTTGATACGTCTCCAATGTATCTATAATTTTTTATGGTTCCATGCTATTATCTTGTCAACTTTGGATGTTTTGTATGCATTTTCTATCTTTTTTGGGACTAACCTATTAACTCAGTGTCAAGTGACAGTTCCTGTTTTTTCCGTGTTTTTGACCTTTTTCACAGAAGAATATCAAACGGAGTCCAAATGGAATAAAATCTCCGAATGATTTTTTCCGGAAGAGAAGATACACAGTTAACTTGAGAACCAAGGCAAAGGCTCCCGGGGGAGGCCACAAGCCCCCTAGCCGTGGCCTGGGCGGCGCGCCTACCAGGCTTGTGCCCCCCCCCCGTGGCTCCTTTCCCTACCTCTTCCGCCTATAAATTCCCTAAAAATCTGAAACCACGGGAGAGAGCCACGAAAATACTTCTCTGCTGCCGCAAGCTTCTGTCTCTGCAAGATCCCATCTGGGGCATGTTCTGGTGCCCTGTCGGAGGGGGGGGGGATTCAGACATGGAGGGCTTCTTCATCAACACCATTGCCTCTCCGATGATGCATGAGTAGTTCACCATAGACCTTCGGGTCCATAGCTAGTAGCTAGATGGCTTCTTCTCTCTCTTGGATCTTCAATACAAAGTTCTCCATGATCTTCATGGAGATCTATCCAATGTAACTTTCTTTTGCGATGTGTTTGCCGAGATCTGATGAATTGTGGATTTATGATCAGATTATCTATGAATATTATTTGAGTCTCCTCTGTTTTCTTATATGCATGATTTCGTATCCTTGTAATTCTCTTCGAGTTATGGGTTTCGTTTGGCCAACTTGATCTATAATTATTGCAATGGGATAAGTGCTTGGTTTTGGGTTCATACCGTGCGGTGTCCTCACCCAGTGACAGAAGGGGTAGCGAGGCACGCATCATGTTGTTGCCATCAAGGGTAAAAAGATGGGGTTTATATCTATTGCATGAATTTATCCCTCTACATCATGTCATCTTGCTTAAGGCGTTACTCCGTTTGTCATGAACTTAATACACTAGATGCATGCTGGATAGCGGTCGATGTGTGGAGTAATAGTAGTAGATGCAGACAGTATCGGTCTACTTGTCTCGGACGTGATGCCTATATGTATGATCATTGCCTTAGATATCGTCATGACTTTGCGATGTTCTATCAATTGCTCGACAGTAATTCGTTCACCCACCGTAATACTTGCTATCATGAGAGAAGCCTCTAGTGAACACTATGGCCCCCGGGTCTATTTCACATCATATTTTCAGCCCTACACTTTTACTTTGTTGCACTTTCCGCCTTCACATCTCACCTTGCAATCAACCGTGAAGGGATTGGCAAACCCTTTGCAGCGTTGGGGTGCAAGTTTGCTGTTTTTGCGCAGGTACTTTGGAGACTTGCCTTGATACTCCTACTGGATTGATATCTTGGTTCTCAAACTGAGGCAAATACTTACTGTTACTGTGCTGCATAACCATTTCCTCTTCAAGGGAAAAACCAACGCAAGCTCAAGAGGTAGCAATGCTTAGCCTGTGAGTTTATTTATCTTGTGCCCTTATCTTTATGCTCACACGTTATACCTTGCTTCCTTGCTCAACGTTGTATCAGGTCATTGCAAGGAGTATCCGTCTATGCTTTCTCGGGGAGTGTTTTTCCTTGGATTGTGTGCCTTGCTGTTCATAGCACTACTTTAAACTTGTACACATCCAGGGGGAGCCAATATCTAATTCATAGACTTTGGGTTTGCATATGTCTTCATTATATTCTCTTTTGTACAAATCCGGTGTTGTCATCAATTCACCAAAAAGGGGGAGATTGTTAGGGCATATTTCGTCCTAAGTGATTTTGGTGATTGATGATAGTACCTCTGCGGACTAATTTTGTGCATAGAGCATTTCAGATAATACATGGCAAGGCACAAGACAATTCGTCGCCCCTCGATGGTTTCGAAGCACGGTGGATTCTACGGTTCTCTTTGGTGGTTTTGAGTCGTAGGAAACCCGTACTATTAAGAGGGGGTTCGCGTCAGAAAGGTTTGGGTGGAATCAACACACACACGCACACTTTTTCTTTCCACCACCTTTTCCTTGCAGCAATGGAGCTCCCACATGTTCTCTCCCTGTCTTTGCAAAAAGGTCCAGTGGTAGTACCGCTCGCTGAGCGGTAGTACCGCTTCGAATGGGCGATAGTACCGCTTCGGGACGGTAGTACCTCTCTCTCTGATCGGTTGTATTTCGTCGGACTTTTTGCGAATACTTTTCCAGCGGTGGTAGGCCCGATAGTAGTGTCTTTACTACCGTGGCTATGTTCCTACCAAGCGGTAGTACCGCTCCAGGCCTAGCGGTAGTACCGCTGGGGCTAGCGGTAGTACCGCTCCCTACCAAGCGGTAGTACCGCTAGGGGCAGCGGTAGTACCGCTACCCCCAAGCGGTAGTACCGTGCTGCGGGTGCTGTAAGAGGGGGTAACGGTTGGATATGTTTCCTTACTATATAAAGGGTTCTTCCACTCCAAGAACCCTACCTTTAACCTTCCAAGACTCCACTGTTGCTCCTAAGCTCATTCGTGCCTGATCTCTCTCCCTAGCCAATCAAACTTGTTGATTTCCTAGGGATTGGTTGAGAAGTCCAAGATCTACACTTCCACTAAGAGATATTTTATTCCCTCCACTAATCCCTTGCGGATCTTGTTACTCTTGGGTGTTTGATCACCCTAGACGGTTGAGGTCACCTCGGAGCCATATCCATTGTCGTGAAGCTCTGTGGTCTTGTTGGGAGCCTCCGAGAATTGTGAGATAGCCCCAACCTTGCTTGTAAAGGTACGGTCGCCGCCTTCAAGGGCACCAATAGTGGAATCACGACACCTCGCATTGTGTGAGGGTGTAAGGAGAATCCGGTGGCCCTAGTGGCTTATTGGGGAGCATTGTCCCTCCATACCACTCCAACGGAGACATACTTCCTGTCAAAGGGAAGGAACTTCGGTAACACATCCTCGTCTTCATCGGTTCCATTTTCGGTTATCTCTTACCTTTACTTTATGTATATTATTGTTGTTGTGTATTTCTTGCTTGCACTAGTTATCATGGTAGTTAGCATCATATAGGTTGCTCACCTAGTAGTTAATTTAGAGAACCTTTGTGTTTCTTTCTGTAACTTGTTAAGAAGTGCTAAAACTTGGTAGTTACCTATTCACCCCCCTCTAGTCAACCATATGGATCCTTTTAGCTGATAACCAAGAGGAAGTAAACGCTGAATTGGGTAAACTTCATGAAGAGATGGCTCAAATACAGCGCGAGATCGATGCGAAGAAGACCCAGATGGTGGATCAGCGGGTTCAGATCGACGAAGAGGTGGAGCGTTTGAAAGTGGAGGCATTGTGACTCGACTGCCAACGAGTCCCGTCGGACGTTGTCTATCAGAGAAGGCGTCAGAGTCGGGTCCCACCCAAACTTAATCCTACTCGCTTGTTGAGCAACCCGCAAACGCTCGGCGCAGACCATAACCCGCCACGCGAGAGCGATCCATAGGGTGAGATTGTCCAGCAGCCAATGCAGCCCCCATTGTACCCGCAGGCGGCTCAACACTTCCAAACACCTCAGGGTCACTTCTCCAACCCAGTGGATAATGCGCTAGCTGCGACCTACCACTTGGAGTCTCTACCTATTTATGGGAATACCGCGCTAGAAGTGGAGGCAAGGAACGCCATCGAGATGTTAAAAACGGCAGTGGTCCCGCAGGCGCAATTTTCATACAGTCGAGATTGTCTACATTCCATGCTGCAGGCAAGCCGCATGAAGAGTCGTCCAGATGATCCTCCAGCGATTTCGAGCGATGTCCATCGACACCAACCTCAGATCAATCCACCAGAGCCGCCAACATCAAATGCTCAGGCGCTTGTCAATGTTGCACGAGCCGCCCGGCAGGCCGATGCAGAGGTAGTGGGTGCATTGGCGGGTCAAGGAGTTCCACCTTATGCCCTACCGGTCCTCGATACAGTGGGCTAGGAGGATGGAACGTAGGGGTCTCCTGCCTATCTTTTGCTTTGCGCAATGAGCGCATGGCCAAAGACTTCTAAGGCCCCCGTAAGGTGCCCAACTATACTCCTGATCTTGAGCCGGGGGCGTGGGTTGAGAGTTATGAATTGGCTATGGATATGCTTGATGCTAGTGACGCGGTTTGTGCCAAGTATTTCACCATGATGTTGGAAGGGCCGACTTGCACGTGGTTGAAGAACTTACCACCCAACTCCATCAACACCCGGGCGGATCTCAATAAGCGTTTCATCAAAAAATTCGACGAACATGCAAGCGTCCGATAACCATCGTAGATCTCCAACACTGTTTTCAGCGGGTGGATGAGTCAGCTCACCATTGGACAAGACGGCTCGTGGAAATTACAACAGCTCAGGCCGTGTTGATCTTGGAGAAGAACTGTCATTTTCAGCCCCTGGCGTTGAAGCTTGGTCGCCTCCAGCGGAAGGTGCAAGATATGGGCGAGTTGATGGACACCCTCACCAGGTATGCTGAGTCGGACGACACAAAGGATGCCGATTCTGATGACGAGAAGGTTAGTAAAGTTAAAAGGGGAGATGGAGCTAAGGGTCAGTTCCAAAATTCTGGGCGCAATAACAACCAGGGAGGTCAAGGAAAAAGAAGGCAACACGATGGCGTGTCTGATTTTCTTGCTAACATCAATGCCGGACCGCGGAATCAATGACGGAACATGAATTAGGGCGGCTTTCAGGACCGAGGCTATAGTTGAACGAAGCCGCGCAATTATGAAGAGCTGCTTAAGGGACCTTGCCCTAAACATAGTACCCCAGGGGCCCCGTCTACTCACTCTTGGGAAAACTATTTTGTGATGCAGGAGATTCGCCTTCAGGCGTCCCGAGATCACCATGGAGGCAACAAGGGAGCCCAGCAGGGTCAGTTTGGCCCGTGCAGGTCACGAGATGTTTCATTCAGTGACTTTCCTAACCCAGGGCCTCAGGGGCGAGGCGGCTCGCATAATAATGGTGGACAATCATCAAGCCAAGGTAATCAGCAGTATAATGACTAGGGCGATTTCCAGCAGCCAAACAACGAGGGCGGTTTTCAGAGTAACCCTAAGCAGTTGAATGGTGGGCAATACCATGTCTTCACCACGGGCACCTATAAGAGAGATAAGAAGGTAAAGCACAGGGCCATCAACCGGTCGCCAGATACTTAAATTGGTCTGAATAGCCTGTCACATGGAGTAGAGCTGATCACCCACCTCAAATTGATAACCCTGGTGACTTCGTATTGGTGGTGGCGGCTCAGGTTGGTGGATACACGCTCTCTAAAGTCCTCATGGATGGAGGTAGCAATATCAACACCTTATACTATGACACCTTCCGGTGGATGAACTTTGATGAGAAGGACTTAATGCCCTCAACCACGGTTTTTCACGACATTGTTCCGGGCAAGTCGGCATACCCTGTTGGGCGGATCAAGTTGAATGTGGCTTTTGGTGATGAGTCCAATTAGAGGAGCGAGTCATTGACGTTTGAGGTAGTCAAAATTAAAAGTCCTTATCATGCTTTTTCGGGCGGACGGCTTATGCTCGTTTCATGGCCTGGCCTTGTTATGTGTACCTCAAGCTTAAAATGTCGGGTCTCAAGGGCACAATCACAGTCAATGGGAACCGAAAGATAGCTCACGAGTGTGAAGAAGGAGATACTGCATATGCCGAGTCGGCGTGCACTACCGAGGAGTTGAAGTTCCACAAGGCCAATGTGGATCCAGCTGACATGAGCCTGTTGAAAAAGCCGACGATTGATTCTGTGCCGCCCCTTAAGTTCAAACCGGTAGATGACACCAAGCAGGTTGATTTCGTCCCTGGCGACTCTTCCAAGCAGTTCAGTATTGGGACCGGCTTGGATCCCAAATAGTAACGCGCGCTCATCGAATTCATCCGTGAGAATCGGGACATCTTTGCATGGAAACCTTCTGACATGCCAGGCATATCGAGAGAATTCACTGAGCACCATCTCAATGTAGATCCCAAGATGAAGCCGGCTCGTCAGTACCTTTGTCGTTTTAATGAGGAGAGGCGCACGACAATTGGAAAAGAAGTCGCCCGGCTTCTGGTTGTCGGGTTCATCATTGAGGTTTTCCACCCTGAGTTGTTGGCTAACCCGGTCTTGGTTCTCAAGAAGAACGACATTTTCCGCATGTGCATTGACTACACGGAACTCAACAAAGCTTGTTCGAAAGATCCTTTTTCCCTTCCCTATTTCGATCAAATCATTGACTCTGCGGCGGGTTGTGAGTGGTTGTGCTTTCTAGACACGTATTCTGGTTATCATCAGATCAAGATGGCCAATGAGGATCAGGCAAGGATGACCTTTATCTCCCCTTTGGTGCTTTCTGCTATGCCTCAATGGCTTTTGGGCTCAAGAGCGCAGGGGCGATTTATCAGCATTGTATTCAGAATTGTATGCACAGCCAGATTGGACGTAATGTACATGCTTACGTCGATGACATCATGGTAAAGTCACAAAAGAAGGAAACACTTCTAGGTGACCTCAAGGAGACGTTTGACAACCTCCGGGTGTATGAGATGAAGGTTATCCCGACCAAGTGCGTCTTTGGGGTTCGTGCAGGACAATTGCTGGGATTCCTCGTGTCCGAGCGTGGCATAGAAGCTAACCCAGACAATATCAAGGCCATAACTTCTCTTGCGAAGCCGGCTAATATTAATCAGGTCCAGCGTATGGCGGGTCGTATCGCGGCACTGGGTCATTTCATAAGTCGCCTTAGTGAGAAAGCTATTCCTCTTTATTAGTTGCTCAAGAAAACATATCACTTTGTGTGGACCGATGCGGCTAATGCGGCTTTCAAGGCCCTCAAGAAGCAACTTGCTGAGCCGCCCGTGCTGGCAGCCCGGGTTGACAAAGAGCCAATGCTCTTGTACATTGCCGCTAATTCTAAGGCGATCAGTGTGGCGGTGGTTGTTGAACGTAAAGAAGAAGGCAAAGAATATCCTGTTCAGCGGCCGGTGTATTTCGTCAGTGAGGGATTGACCCTGTCCAAACAGCGTTATCCACATTGGCAGAAGTTGGTCTTCGGGATTTTTATGGCGAGCCGAAAGTTGAAGCACTACTTCTTGGAGCACCCAATCACTATGGTCAGTTCTGCGCCAATAGGAGACATTATACAGAACCGAGAACCACTAGGTGGATTGCTAAATGGGCGATAGAGCTTGGTCCTCATCATGTGAATTATATGCCTCGCACAACCATCAAGTCTCAGGCTCTGGTAGACTTTATCGATGATTGGACTGAGTTTTAGATTCCGGAAGATAGGCCTGATAACACATATTGGACTATCCATTTTGATGGCTCTAGGCAGTTGGAAGGCTCACGAGCTGGAGTGGTGTTATCATCCCCAAGAGGAGACAAGTTTTGTTATATTCTGCGGCTCATGTTTCCTTGCACAAACAATGCCTCTGAGTATGAGGATTTGGTTCATGGGCTTAGGATAGCTAAGGAGATGAACCCGAGCCAAGCCAGCTGCTTAGGCGACTCAGATTTAGTGGCTCAGCAAGTATCAGGAACCTGGGACTCTAAAGATCCATTGATGGCGGCTTATAGGCTAAACGTAACCGAGCTGGCGGGTTATTTCCATGGCTATCAGGTTGATCATATTGATAGTCAACAGAACAAGGCGGCTGATGCTCTCTCCCGACTCGAATCAGGACGTAAGCTCGTTCCCCCCAATGTGTTCTTGGATGTCTTACGTAACTCTTCTGTGAAGTTGCTGTCTGAAGAAGACATAGCGGTTACTGACCCGGAGTCACGGTTGGTGGGGGCTCTACGGGCAACCCCTGACTGGACGATACCCTACATGGATTATCTAGCTCGAGGCGAGTTGCCAGCTGATGAAGTTTTAGCTAGAAAAATCGTGCGACGGTGCAAGTCCACGGTTATACACAAAGGCGAGTTGCACAAACGAAGTACTTGCGGGGTTTTCTAGCGTTGTATCTCGCCGGAAGAAGGGCGAGATATTCTCAATGAGATACATGCGGGCGATTGTGGACATCACGCCGGGTCACGATCTTTGGTGTCAAAAGCTTTTCGTGCATGATCCCAATTACATGGCCTTTCGTAGTATGGGGGCTTGACATGGTCGGCCTGTTTAAGAAGTCTTTTGACAAAAATACCCATCTATCGTGGTGGTTGATAAGTTTACCAAGTGGGCTGAAGCACAACTGGTCAGCAATTGTGAAGCAGAGACGGTAGTCAAATTCTTCAAGAAGCTGATTTTCTGTTTTGGTTATACCCATAGCATCATTACTGATAATGGTACTAGTTTGTCTAAGGGGCCAATGAAGGAGTTCTGCCAATGAGAGCACATCCCGCTTGATGTATTCACAGTAGCTCATCCACAGTCTAACAGTCAAGCTGAGCGGGTTAACCAGGAAATCTTGCGTGGGATCAAGCACCAACTCATGGGTCCTCTACAACACACTCCGGGTTGTTGGGTCGAAGAACTTCCTTTTGTACTTTGGAGTATCAGAACAACGTCGAACAGATCTACTGGTTACACTCCTTTTTTCCTCGTCTATGGGGCGGAGGCGGTTCTCCCAAGTGGTATAAGGCATGATTCTCCCAGAGTCCCCGCATACATAGAAGCCGATAATGAGCAAGCACGACAGGATTCTTTGATGCTCTCGAGGAGGAGCGTGATTTAGCCGCATCACGATTGGCAATCTACCAACAAGATTTGTGTCGTTACCACAATCGATGAGTCAAAAGCCTGGTCTTCCAGGAGGGCAAGTTGGTGCTTCGACTGATTCAAGATCATACGGGTATGCAAAAGCTTTCACCTCCATGGGAGGGACCTTTCGTCGTCAGCCGAAACCTCCACAACGGCTCATATTACTTGATTGATCTACGCCCTGACAAGCCGATCACGGAGGAGGAGACAAACCGCCCGTGGTACATTGCGCATCTGCGACCCTATTATACTTAGATCCATTGGCTCCTTATCCATGTACATACTTAGTTAATTGTGTACTCTTTACATTACATCAATAAAGCAGGCGCCCATGAAATTCGGGGTCTTTGCCGTTTCAGCCTATATTCGAGTATGAGTCTTTATTGATTAAAATAAGCCGCCCAAGAGGACGAGTGGCCGCCAAGGAGAACATCCAAACATGGACGCTATTAGTATCAAAGAGAGTGAGTCGCCCTAATGTGATCACTCAAACATGGATACTAGTAAAGCCAAAGAGAATCAAGTGCCATGATGCACCGTTCAAACATAGGTGCCAATGTATGATCATGAACGATAAAAACCGGCTTACTTGGGGGCTACTAGTCCCCAGGTCATTTAGCAATAATAGCATTGTCTTCTGCTATCCTATGCCTGTTTTTCCTTGATCATAGGTCATTTGGGGGCTTCTGACTCATTGAGTCCCGCCTTACTACCCTCTTGGCTAGCGAAAAATTAACGCATTACAATGGTTATACTCGAATGTATGTTTTGCAACTCGCCCATAAGACCCGTGTACTCTTGGCTAGTCAATCCAATATTGGACCCTGAACTTCCAAGGTTAAAACATTGAGGTACTTGCAAGAGCCAGCATATGGAAAATAGACAAACCATGGGTTCACTAAACCTGCTTCACTGAATCTTGACTTCACCTGATCATCTAGTCTAAACACATAAAGTTTTTTGCCAAAACCTCTTAGGGTATGACTAGAGCCTTGCAAGCCCGTCTACCCGCCGTGACTGGTGTTATATTTTCAAGCAGAGATTCAACAGCTGTGTTGACTCATTCAAATTAGGCGATGATCAAGGAAGAAAGAACACAATACTTTCTAAACCGCCGATAGCCAAAACAAGGCGACTTACATCACAAGGTAACGCCAGGAAAGTTTGGCATCCCTTTTAATGCAAGTACACAAGCAGTTTTAAGTATGCTCAAAAGCAAATTACATGGCTCGTAAAGCCCAAAAGTATTTTCTATATTAACCCGGTGGCAAGTTTCCTCTGGGTTCAGTCTCTTCTTCAGGTTGAAGTTTGGAAGGTCGCCACGTCTAAGCCGCCTCGGGTCACCCTGTGCCGAGTTTTCGGGTTCTTGGATCTAGAAGTTATCCACATCCCAGATGCAATTGATTAAGGCATGAAATTCAGCTTCTTCTGTCAAGATGGTTGGCGGGTCAGCATGAGAGGCAAAAAGATGCTTTAGGCGTTGAGGAGTCAAGTCCATTGGTGCGAAACTGGGAGTCGCCACACGCTTACAATCATTATCATAAGCCGCCTGATATTTTGATAGATCAAGGCTCTGAGCAAGCCGGCTTGCCGTAGGGCGAACGTCCTTTACGCACTAAGCGTGGTCTTCTTGCGTAAACTCTGAGCCGTCAGCCTTATATTCAGGAAACCCCCCAGCTATATCATCCGGCTTCAGCTGTGGAGCATAGGATATTGATTGGCTCATAGCTACAATCAAGCCTTTCCATGTGGATGATTTCCTTATTTCCTCTATATGTCGGGGAATGGTTGGGAGCCGCCTTAGCATATCCTTGATATATTCCACTAGGTCTTTGTCCCCCATTCAGACTTGACGGTTAGTAAGCCGCCAGAATAGAGTTGCTCTGTAAGGGTATATATATCACCTTTAACTTCAGAACAGAATCATCCTAAAGATTGGCGGATCGAGGGCCTGCAAGGAGCAAGTGAGACATAAGTCGCCTGGCACCTTGTGTCCTTTACAAAAACTATAACAGGCACTATATCAAGGACTTACCAAAAATAACATTGGTCATATTGGAGATGCCTCGACGAAGACCAGTCAACTCTACCGTGACAAAACCACGACAGTTTGAATTGGCCTTAGTTTCAGCATGTTTCACCACGGTGGCTCTCTCAGCTTTAGTTGACTCTTTGTAACAAAGATGCTCAACCTTGACCTTTTGAAGTTCTGACAACGTGGCTCGAAGTTTTTCCTGCGCCACAGCCCTGGCGTCATGCTGACGTCCCAAACTTTTTTTCATCCGACTTAAGGATGCGTCAGTTTGACTTATAGTCTCCTACAAAATCAAGAAGGAAGGATCAGTGACTTTATCGCTACTTGGCTGCATTGATCGGTGGACATCAAGTCTCAAGCACATTGCAAGAAATAGACTTGACACTTGGGGGCTAATGTATTTGCTTCTCTAAAAAAGGGGGGAGATTATTAAACAAGACCCGGCTCATCTTCAAGAAGATGGCCCGACCCTTGGGGGCTACAAGTTGAAGTTTTTCAAGATTATTAAACAAGACTCGTCTCATCTTCAAGAAGATGACCCGACCCTTGGGGGTTATAGGTCGAAGTTTTTCAAGATTATTAAACAAGACCCGGATCATCTTCAAGAAGATGACCTGACCCTTGGGGGGCTACAGGTTGACGTTTTTTCATGATTATTAAGCAAGACCCGACTCATCTTCAAGAAGATGACCTGGCCCTTGGGGGCTACAGGTTGAAGTTTTTCAAGATTATTAAACAAGATCTGTTTCATCTTCAAGAAGATTACCCGACCCTTCGGGGCTATAGGTCCAAGTTTTTCAGGACTATTAAACAAGACCCGACTCATCTTCAAGAAGTTGACCCGGCCCTTGGGGGCTACAGGTTGAAGTTTTTCAAGATTACTAAGAAAGACCCGGCTCATCTTCAAGAAGATGACCCGACCCTTGGGGGCTACAGGTTGAAGTTTTTCAAGATTATTAAACAAGACCCGGCTCATCTTCAAGAAGATGACCCGGCCCTTGGGGGAAACAAGTCGAAGTTTTTCAAGATTATTAAAACAAGACCCGGCTCATCTTCAAGAAGATGACCCGACCCTTGGGGGCTACAGGTCGAAGTTTTTCAAGGTTATTAAGCAAGACCCGACTCATCTTCAAAAAGATGACCCGACCCTTGGGGGCTCCAGAGGGATATATGGGGTAATTTATTCCATAACAACATACCTCGTATATTTTCTTCATCATGTTCACCAGGCCATCTTCAAAGTCTCGGCTTACGGAAAGGTGGGTTAAATATCCTGCATGCAGCTCTTCAAAATTCAGCTTCTCGATGTTGGGGAGTTCAAGTGCATATTTTCCTTTGACCATCTTAGTTGAGATGTCTTCGGCGGTATGTTTTGCCAAAACGTTACGGACGGGCGTTGTATGACCCGTCGCAATAATGACAACAACATATTCTTCAGGCATGGCGTCTTTGGATGACTTCAGGGGACTTGGCGGGTTGAGATTTTCTTTCTGACTCGGATCCATGGTCATATCATGAGTTTTTGGCGGATTGGCTTGAACATCAGGGATATTATCCATGGCAGTGCTTTCTGGAGGGTCAGTATAAGTTCCAGTTGGTTCATCTGGAATATCGTGGATAGAGGCATCTGTTTCTTCCACTTCAGGCTTTTCAATATTTGGAGCTGACCCACCGGTTTTCCGTTTCTTTGCTTGAGCTCTAAAAAATGATAGGTTAAGACATATATAATGACATGTGAATGACATATGAAGTATTGAAACAAGGGTTCGTAAAGAGAATAGTAACATACCCTGCGAGACGAACAAGGGGTGGCAATTTTGAGGATGCTGAGTCGCTAGATGAAGCAGGAGACACCTATTACAGTAGAAAAAATTGGTGAGTTTGAGCAAGTTGACAATATACTTGATAAGGAAAAAGAAGGTACCTCAGTGCGACGCTTGCGGACGGATGTTTTTTCAGGCAAACCCGCCATAAGATCACCTGAAGTGCTAAGGGTGTGGCGTTTAGGAGGATACAGAGCCTTCTTCAAAAGGAATTTAGGATCCAAATGAGCATCTGGGTGATTCATAGGGACTTTCCTACAAACCTTCCTTTGAGGTCTTTCCAAGGAAATATTTGAGTCCGAAGATGTTGAAATTACCTCAGCATCTTCAGCGTCACTTTCAATGTCATCCCCATGAGAATAAGATAAATGGTTAGAACAAGCGTATGATACAACAAAGGGACAATCTAGACATTTACCTCAGACAATTCTCCAACATTTTGTGACTCGCCCATGAAAGATGACTCGCCCGCACCTGTCTTGGCTTTCTTCTTCTTGGCGAGAGTCTTGACCCTTTTTACGGGAAACTTTACTATCCTACGTTTCCAGAAGGGCGTGTTTTTGTACAAGAGGGGAAGTTAGTTCTACAAGAGAGCAAAGGAAAATACCAAATATGACGGGTAAAGGATGAATTTATCTACCTCAGGAGCTGGATTCGCGACACAGAACGGTTTCAAACCAATTTTGGAACAAGCTTATTTGGGTTCACCACATAATTTCTTCACAAGACTGTTGACTTCTTCATAGTCAAGCATTACGTTGGTGAAACGCTAAGCATTGTTTAAATCGCCGTCATAATGACACATCAGTCCATCTCGGCGACTTAGGGGCATGATGCGCCATTCTACCCAGCATCGGATTAAATCAATCCCAGTCAAACCATTAGCATTCAAAGCTCTCAGCTATGGCCAAAAAAATTTGTGGGCGGCTCGTTCAGGTACTTGGGTCAGAGCCTCGGGGAGTTGGAAGTCCATTGGAAGACGCTCTTCTCTGTAACCCGACAAAGGATTTTTCCTGAGCTGATGCAGTATTCTTGCAATAAAACCAGGTTTTCCCCAGCCTTTGGGATGGCTGGGTAAGGTCGCAGCAGGAAAGCCAATTTCACGTCGCCTCTAGATTGTGACTCCACCAAGTTCTAAGCTGGGGCCGTCAGCCCATTCTGTTTGGCGGTTTAAATAGAAGAATTCCCTAAACAAGGGAACAGTGGGTTCTATTCCTAGATATGCTTCACCAAATACTTGAAACTGACATAAGTTGCTGATAGAATTGGGACCTAGGTCTTGGGGTGAAGGTTGAAAAAGTTGAGGGCATCCCGAAATAATTTTGAGCCGGGAGGAGTAAAGCCTCGTTCTAGATGGTCTGCAAAAACCACTACTTCCCCTTCGGCTGGTTGAGTTCACACTTCTCCGATTTTGGCTCTCCATCCAAATATTTCTTTAGAAGACACGGTCCCCACTGACACGAATAGTTGCAAGGCAGCTTCATCAATGTCATAAGGTACCCAGTCACACTTTGATGGTTTCGACATGATTTTCAGAAAACGGAAAGAGGCAAGCTGCATAAGCATGATTTGTGGGTTATTCTAACGAAATAAAAATTGTTGAGAAGCAAGAAGTTCAAGAAATAAGCAGTCAAGAAGTTCATTATACTTGAGTCGCGTGACTACAAGGCGGATCACAAAGGTGGCGAGTTACAAAAATATGTAACTCGGCCTATGAGAAGGTAACACTGGATCACGAAGAAACTATGATGTTAGATTTAATGAAGTGTTGGAAAAACAGTTTTCTATCAAAACACAGAGAAAGATGGATCTACCAGTAGTACGCAAAAGAAAATTTAATGGCTCCGATAACATTGAAGCATGGAGGTGGCAATAGCTAATGACCGCAAGGTTCTCGCAGAAATATCTATGAAGTCTGTGAGAGATTTATTTCATGTCCATTCCGCAACTTAGTGATGCGGAGTATTTGCTAAATGAATCAGATGAACTCATGCTATTAATGGCGTCGCGGCGAACCCTAAGAGCTCAGGTGAGCCATGGTGAGTGATCTAAACAGATCTACTATAGGAGATGAAGATGTACCTCATGGCGTCGACGGAGGCGGAATAAGGTTGCGGCTCGGTGCAGAAGACGTGCGGCGGGGAAACCCTTCTGTTGGAGTGTTCGCCACAGGAAGTCGCAGCGGCGGTGCATCATGGACTGAAGGCTCGAGGTAGAAGAAGAAGAGGAGCTAGGGTAAAAGTAAAAAAGAGATTCTCCTATCGGTATTTAAAGACCGAGGGGGAAATGGAAACGGCAGGCCGGGATTTTAGGGGGCATCGTAAATTTTGGAATTGATGGTACCTCGATTCTCGAGCCGGACAGATAAGACCAAAAAATCCGTTGGCATGACGTCATGAAGATTCATGAAATTTCGGAATAGGCTGACGTCATTAATTTCTGCAGCATAAAATTAAGACAACCTTATAAGCCGACTAGTCCTCCATTGGGAGAAGGTTGAGTTTTTAATTGAGCCGCGAGACGAATAAGAATTTTTTATTGATCTGAAAAAAATTCAAGTCAATATGGGGCCTAATGTTGGGGATATTATCCTGTCATGAGACCCGCCTTAGGGGGGCGGGTCGGGATAAATGGCGGCTCAGTATTCCATATTCAAGATGGGCGATGACTTATGAAGCGAAATACATAAGGCGTATACCGTGAGAGCCAGGTAAAGCCCAAGACACGAAGAAGGCGACTTACAGCGCATATGGGAAAGGAGTCGCATTGAGTTTCCTTGCAGAAGAGACAAGGCGAGTTAGAGAAGTATCGGCTCATGAATCGTAATATGACCCGAACTCTTGTAAAACTAGAGCCTCGACTTGTATATAAAGGCGAGTCTCTAGGGTTGATAGGGATAAATTAACATCAATCGAGAGCTAGGTCAGGCGAATCCGCACCCTTGTAATCGATTTCCAAAGAAATATACACATAGCAGGACGTAGGCTTTTACCTCAATCTGAGGGGCCGAACCTAGGTAAACTCGTATCCCGTTTCTCGAACAACCCCTTTGAGTCGCCACATAGTTGCGATGGCTTCACCACTAAGTCCTTTCACGAGGACATCTGCCGTGACAAAACCACGACACACTTGGAGCACAAGAACTAGATGGAAAAATCTGACAAGAACACATCATATTTTAATGTGTATGCATCCGCTAGGAAAAAGATGAACCACATCAGCAAACTAAAAAAGAATATGGAGGGGTGGTTGAGGAGGCAAGGATGGCGGCGGAGATGACTAACTATTTTCATTCCCTCTTTACTACACATGTTGGTGATTGTATGTAGGAGCTCTTGGATCAAATGTTAACCCGAGTGACAGTAGTTATGAACAAGTTCTTAATGAAGGAGTTCACAAGTGAGGAGGTGAGGAGCACCTTGGATAGTATCACTGACCTCAAAGCCCCAGGTGCGATGATATGTCGGATGTGTTCTTCAAACGACATTGGGAAATAGTGGGTGAACGGGTCACAAATGAAGTCTTGCATGTGCTAAATGGTGGGAGCATCCCACGAGCTTTTAATGAAACGTGTGTGGTTGTAACCCAAGGTAAAGAAGGTGAAAAGTTTGAAATATGTGTGTCCTATTAGTCTTTGCAATGTAGTGTAAAAGTTGATTCTAAAGAGATTGCAAGTCACTTTAAATCCATTCTGCATGAGATCATTGCTCCTAACTAGTGTGAATTTGTGCCAATTTTCTAATCATAGACAACATTTTACTTGCTTATGTAGTCACGTATTACATGTAAAATAAGAGGGCAAACTCGGTTGATTATGCAGCTTTGGAACTTGATATGAGTAACGCATATGATCGTGTTGAGCGGCAATATTTTGAAGGGATGATGATAAAGATGGGTTTCGTGGAAAGTTGGGTAGCCACTGTCACGAAGTGCATTAAACAATGAAGTTCATATTCAAGTTTAATGGAACTTTGATATCAGAGATCATTCTAGGTAGAGGCCTCAACCAAGTAGATCCAATCTCCCCTATCTCTTTTTAATTTGTGCATACACATTTTCCCGTTTACTTAACATAACTGAAACTAATGGAGACTTAAGAGGGGGTCAAGTGTGTTCGGATGCCATGAGTTTTAACCATATATCATTGTAGTTGACTTGCTAACTCTTGTGAGAGTGAACAAAGAAAGTATGCATCATCTACAAAATATCCTTCATCTTTATGAGGTTTGCCTGGGATAGACTGTTAATGTTGATAAATCCTCTTTATGTTTATTAAGAACACTCAGCAACATGACAAGTTTCATATGCTGCAGCAACTAGGAGTTCAAAAGGTGGCTCAATCTAAAAGATATTTGTGCTTACTCGTGTATGTGAGGCAATCGAGGAAAATGTATTTTCTTATTTAAAGGGCCGAATATGGGTGCGCATCCGAGGGTGGATGGAGAAACTCCTATCTATGGTCGTTGAGGAATTTTTTGTAAGAGCTTATGCATGAGGAATACCCACATTTGCAATGTCTTGCTTTGATTTAACTAAGGGCCTTGTGAGCATGTTAGTATGATGCTTTGAAGATATTTTTGGGCACACCAAGAAAATGAAAACAAGATGCATTGGATAAACAAGGAAAATCAATGTCATTCAAGAGGGCTCACAAGGAGTGTTGTAAAGTAGGGTGGTGATCCAATTTGGGAACTTGTACGGGAAGCCTCTTTTTTGAAGGATATCAATGATTTACTCCCAACGCACCGAGTCAAAGGCCTTGCAAATGCCAAGCTTCAAGAGCATGGAGGGGTTGTTTCTCTCGTGAAGACATCGTGCAAAGTTCTTCACATACATGAAGTTAACATCGATGCTCCTTGTTTTTTTTTGCACGTATGATCACTCCTTTTTTTAATGTAAACACTTCGTGTGTTAGAGGCAAGGGCATGCATGTGAGGTCTAAGACCGATAGAAAGGACATTTGCAATGATTTTGGCCATTACATGGGTGAGACTAATAGGCATTTAGACAAAGGTCTTCCCTGCCCCATCCTCCTTGGGGATAATCTCAATATTTGGGGAGTTGATTCAATGGAGGTTTGCAACATTAATCTTGCCAAAGAGATGAATAGATCTCATAACACCATTTTTGAAAATTCCCCAACACCTTTTGAAGAACATCCCTCCCATCTCGTGTGCCTTGTCAGATGGCCTTTGCATGATGACATCCCTCACCTCCTCCTCCTTGGTGAAGAGGTCCTCAAGGTCTAAAAAATCGTGGTCCTCAAGGTTTAAATTATTTCAATTGAAGTGCATTGATCTTGTGCTTCCTTTTTGCATCGCATCGGAGAAGAGGGCATGAGCGATTTCTTCCTTTGGGTCATGCTTGGTGACACAATCATGATCGTGTTTAAGGCTATGATATGGTTCTTCCTTCTTGTAGCATTAACCCAATGGGGGAGAATTTGATGTTTGCATCATATTCTTTCAAGTTAGCCATTAGGTCACATTGCTTTTTCGTGCCCTCTCAAGCATGGCCAAGCTAAAAACTCTCCACTTGAGTCTTGCTCTAAGATCATGCTCTTCCGAAGAAAGGTGAGAGTCCTCCTGGGCCAAGTCAAGGTGGATGATAACCAAAAGGGCAAAATGGAGGTGGATCTTTGCTTTGAAGATGAGCCCTCTACTCCACTTGGATGTGAGAAGACCGGCCTTTTTAAGCTTGTGGGAGATATTATGTGGGGTTCGGTGTGCTCATTCCAAGCTTGTTACACCACATCAACGGAATACGAGAGAGGTTAAAAGTTCTCAAGCACGAACCCTCGTGGCCTTCAAGATTCACTTTTTTCAAGAGCATGCATTGTATGTCATAGCTTCAGGCAAGAACTTAGGCAAGCTTCCATCACATACCGATGGGAGGCAAACACCACACCAACTAGAACGCACACAATACAACTGAAGTGCAAAAGGGCCTACACTAAAGTGAGCAACAAACCCACATCTCAACCAATGTCGGACACCTCCAACTCAAAAGAACTTTTCTTGTCGATGCACCGACCACCCTTAATTGCCTAAAATAGGTGGTAGGTGGATGTCGGGACTCGGACAAACCCGTGAAATCCATATAGCACCCCTCATGATCAATCAAGAACAACGACGAGCACCATTAGAATGCAAACTAGGACCTCCAAGTCATGTCTCCAAACAATACTCCCAACAAAGGAACGACGTCGAGGACGCCGCCATCACCGTCCCGGAACCTTACCTAGGCTTTCGCCCAAAGACAACCGTTCAAGTAAGAGGTGACGAGGTTGTGACACACCACAACAACGCCTCCAAGGAGGGTAACAACACCCATGGGCATCATCATGGCTGACGGCGAGCAAAGACGGGCATGACTTTCATCTAAATCGCCGCACACCTACACCTTAGCCCACTGAAATGGGGCACACCTGTTGGGGAACATTGCATGGAAAACAAAAAAATTCCTACGCACACACAAGATCTATCCATGGAGATGAGCATCTACGAGAGGAGAGATCGGATCCACATAACCTTCTAGATCGCTAAGCGGGAAGCGTTAAGAAATGCGGTTGATGTAGTCGAAAGTCTTCACGATCCAAATCGCAAGCCGTCCTATGATCCAGTCACGACCTAGTGTTGAACAGATGGCACCTCCTGTTCAGCACACGCACGGCCCGATGACGATCTCTGCCTCCTTGATCCAGCAAGCGAGCGCGGAGAGGTAGATGAGTTCTCTGGAAGCACAACGGTGAGGTGGCAGTGGTGGTGAACTAATCTGGTAGGGCTTCGTCGAGCTCTACCGAACTAATCTAGAGGAGAAGGACGATCTAGAGAGGAGAGGGCAGCACGTGGCTTTTCACGTGTTGGGCTGCCCTCTAACCTCCACTGTATATAGGAGGAAGGGGTGGGAGGAGGCGCCCTAGGGTTTCCTCTAGGGACATGGTCGTTGGCCAAGAGGTGGAATCCACCTCCAATAAGGAGGTGGGGCACGGGGGAGGAGTCCTACTCCAACAAGGACTCTTCCCACCCTCCACCTTTTTCTCTTGGGCGTATGGGCCCTCATGGGGTTGGCCTCCCAGATCACCACGGGATGGTGCGCCACCACTTGGGCCCATGTGCCCCCCGGGGTGAGTGCCCCCCCCCCCTCGGTTTACCCCCCAGAACCCATTCGTCACACCCGGTACACTACGGGAAATACCCAAAACTTTTTCGGAACCCAAATACCACTTTCCTATATATAAATCTTTACCTAGGACCATTCCGGAGCTTATCGCGACGTCCGGGATCTCATCAAGGACTCTAAACAACCTTCGGTCACCAACATACATAACTCAATGATACTGAAACGTCACCGTACGTTAAGTGTGCAGGCTGTGC
This sequence comes from Hordeum vulgare subsp. vulgare, assembly GCF_904849725.1. Taxonomy (NCBI): domain Eukaryota; kingdom Viridiplantae; phylum Streptophyta; class Magnoliopsida; order Poales; family Poaceae; genus Hordeum; species Hordeum vulgare. The sequence continues at coordinate 372,407,837 of NC_058520.1, read as the reverse complement.
GGGTTCGGTAACTATGTAGACATGACCGAGACACCTCTACGACCAAATAACCAGTAGCAGGACCTGGATGCCCATATTGGTTCCTACATATTCTACGAAGATCTTTATCGGTTTAACCTCTATACCAAGGATCCAGTTAACCCCGTACGTTGTTCCCTTTGTTTATCAGTATGTTACTTGCCCGATATTCGATCGTTGATATCCCCATACCTAGTTCAATCTCATTACCGGAAAGTCTCTTTACTCGTTCTGTAATACTAGATCTCGTGGCTAACTCTTTAGTCACATTACTTGCAAGCTTGTTGTGATACTTAGTGGGCCTTGAGATACCTCTCCGTCACATGGAGTAACAAATCCCATTCTTGATCCATGCCAACTCAATAGACACCCTCAGAGATACATGTAGAGCACCTTTATAGTCACCTAGTTATGTTGCGACGTTTGATACACACAAGGCGCTCATCTGATGTCAATGCGTTGCATGATCTAATGGTCGTAGGAACAAATACTTGATGACGAGTTGATGTATATACTTCTCGATCCTCGTTGGTTACCCTAAGTGGAAGGTGGAGATGTAGTCAGTAGCAAATTTCCCTTACATGGGGACTGTAAGGTTTATCGAAGGAGGACTCCAAGGATCAACAAGTAGGTGTCTGCCGCTCTGGCGCTAGCAGAAGACGTGGACCTGCACACACAACAAATAACTTTGCTCCCAACGAGTTCAGAGAGGTTTTCAATCTCTCCGACCTTGTAGTTTGCAAAGGATCAAAACACAAGCAGGAATAGTGATAGTGATTGCAATGGAAAAGTAAATAAAAACAGTAAATGGTGGAGGTGTAAAAAATGGTGGTGGTATGGACCAAAGTCCCATGATGTTCACTAGTGATGTCTCTCTCCCAAAATACGATAAACAACTATGTTGGGTAAACAAATTACAGCTGGGAATTTACAGAATTATAAACGCACCGGAATGCTAATCATGCTACTAGAAAGTTAGAGACTCAAAAGTAATGGGCAGTACGCCAAGACAAGTAGACCGTTTATCCATCAACATCTACTCTCTAATCATCCATCTTGAGATAACTATCTAGAAAATCTCGCTGGTATTAAGTTGCAAGCCCCACCCAAAGTGTAAACTCAAAGCAACGGACAACTGCATTAATGAACTTTGCGTAAGGTAAACAATCCTTGCAACCGTGGTCACAAGCACCGTTGTTTTCTCCCAGACGGCAACAACACATCCCCTAGTATCATGTTTCTGTCACTCAAGCTAGACATCAGGGGCATGAACCCACAATCATGCATAACACTCCCTCTTGGAGTTACAATCTACTACTCGCCCAATGCAATAAAAAGTAGTGGAGAACATGCATGAATTACTCAAGAACATAATATAAAAGGAGAACCAAATATATAACTCATCACAATCTGAATATAATCTCATAATCCATCGGATCCCAGCAAACCAAGCATAGCAACAGAAGGTAAATTACATAGATGCCTTGATCATGTAGGGCAGCTCACAAGGGCTAAACATTGAAGCACAAGATTGGAAAGAAGACATCACATAGCTACTGGTCATGGACTCGTGGTCCAAGGAGGACTACTCACGGCACGTCCGGAAAGCCTCCATTATGGTGGAGAAGCTCTCGCAGGTCAATCCTCCCTCCGGCAAGGTGCCGGGAAGTGGTCTTCTGACGCTCCCGATCTCAGAAGCGGTGCGGCGGCGGAACGATGGAGAAATTAGCGATCCTAGATCTTATTCCACGGTTTCCCGTCGAAGAGGTAAATATAGGCTGAAGGAGGGCACCAGAGGATGTGGGACCCACCTACGCGACCTGGTGGCGCGACCAGGAGGGGGCCCATGCAGGGAGGCCGCCTGGGCAGGGCCTGGCGCCCCTCTGGCCCACCTTGGTGCCTTGTGAAGCTTCCGTCACGTTGATTTTTATATATTTTTCTCGGGATTTTTGGGGCTATGTAAATTGCGGTAAAAGTCTTTACAAAAAAGACATCAGCAAACAGAAACTGGCACTAGGTGCACTGAGTTAGTTGGTTAGTCCAAATATGTGTAAAAAGGTATAAAAGTGTAGCAAAGCATATAACAATGTCACCCAAAAGAGCATGGAACAAACAGAAATTATAGATACGTTTGGGACGTATCAACATTCCCAAGCTTAATTCCCGCTCTTCCTCGAGTAGGTAAATGATAACACAAATAATTTTTGTGGTGACATGCTAACACACATATAAGAACTTCAAAGTAAAGCAAGTAAGATATGCAATTCAAGTCAAGACAATAACAAGCAAGAGTCTATATTTAGTATTGAAAACAACAAAGTAAGAACATAAAGGTGCAAGAGCTCTCGCTGTCCGTGACTCGAATGTCTCCAAATGGTGTTTGCGTGCAAGAAGTGGGAGATGGGTTTAGAGCATAATAATATTATATAGTTTAATTGAGAACTCAATCTACCAAAACTTCACACTTGGTCTCCTTCGTAATCTTATTTTGACTCATCCCCAGACCACTAGTCAGGCACAAGTCAAAATGATCCTCTCCCTTTCGACTTTGGGCACTCATGCAATGGATGAGCGCAGGCAAGATATGTTGGCACATAGGATGGCAAAGATAATATTGATGGGGAAGGAAGACAAAAAAGTGTGAAAGGCTCACATCAACGAGGACAACCATAGGCGAGAGGAAGCCACATGATAGATATGATGTGAGGAGTAGGGATTGCCATGCAACGGATGCACATATGAGCTAAGGTAAGCTCCCCAATGGAACTAGTGGGGGTGCATCCAACTTGCTTGCTCATCAAGACCTAGAGAACATTTGAGGAGTCTCATCATTGGAATATACAAGCCAAGTTCTATAGTGTAAGGGTCCTCACATAGTTATGCTTGAATGATAATCTCCATGGAGTACAAATATAACAATGTAGTACGAGTGTGGATCTTTCAAAAGGAATAGTAGTGTTGCCCCCTTATCTCTCTTTTTTTTATTTTTTGTGTGGCCTCTTTGGCTCTTTCTATTTATCTCTCATTTGTCCTCTTTGGGATCTTTTCATGTGTCCTCTTTTGGGATCTTTTAATTTGTCCTCTTTAGGATCTTTGCCTCACTTAAGGGCAACACTCTATATTTTACAAGAATAAAAAGAATATCTTCACACTTTATACGAAGTACTCAACATAAATACAAATGAAAACTATCATGATGTATGCAAATGTATGCCTCTGCCAGTGTAGCAGGATATGCAATGATACTAGCACGTCCTGTAGCAATAATAAGGGGAATGCCCAACTAGCATGCGACTCCTTTATTAAGAAAATGCATGTATGACATGAAGATCAAATCATGAGATGGTGGATGTTGTATGGCAATGTATCTCGGAAAGGCTATGGAAATGCCTTAATAGGTAGGTATGGTGGTTGTTTTGAGGAAGGATATAATGAGGTTTATGATGACAGAGCGTATCATGCCAAGGGTTTGGATGCACCGGCGAAGTATGCACCAACTCTCAAGATGAGAAAGGGCAATGCACGGTACCGAAGAGGCTAGGAAAATATGGATGGTGGAAGTGCCAACAATCGAATACTCGCATTAGTCCAAAGAACTCATGCACTTATTATTGGTAACTCTCTATCTAGTCACGAGATTCACAAGGAAACAAGTACCCCGACGAGGAGTGTTTGGGGGTTTGGTTATCCTTGCGCATCCTCGACCCATGGTAACGTGAGGTTACTCTATATATTCCAACGCCTCCAGAGGTTAGCGATCCATCTAGTAGCTAGAGTTCTCAACTAATTTTTTTAGTTTTTGAAAATACACATGAATTTCCCAAAATACGACACCTATCAATAATAGGCTCAAGCTCTTGACACCAATAGTCCAAACATTACTCAAATCAATACCTCAAAACTATTGCAAGTTACTACTATACTTAAATAGCAACCTCAATTAGCTACTCATGCAAGACACACAACTTAGTGCAACAAGACAACTATCTAAATAAGATAAGCATGATAACTCCAGAGTTTTCCAAAAACAACCTAAATAAAAGCTCTTGAAAAGATAAAACATGAAAACTAAGAGCTAAGCATGACAACAACTATGAAAAGATAAAGAACACACACACAAGATAAGCATGAAAACCTATGTTGTGTTCTTGGGAGGAGTGGAGCGTGTTTCTCTCCCAAACAAGGAAGGCTAGGTTCCAACTTGTTATGAACAGCAATCAAAACTAAAACAAACTAAAAAGTAAAGAGCGGGACTCTCCAAGAATAGCACATAACATATGAAGTGATAAAATATAGCATGGAGAAGGACGAACTGATGATTGTTGATGGAGAAGGGGATGCACGGGGGCATCCCCAAGCTTAGACGCTTGAGTATCCTTGAATATTTCTTGGGGGTGCATGGGGGAATCCCCAAGATTGAGCGCTTGACACTCCTGGATCTTCTTTCATCATCTTGCAACGCATACTTGAAAACTCCCTTCATACGAAACTGATCATAAGCTGATTAGAGTGGTTAGTGCCCATAATAAAATAATTTATTCTCTACTGGAAATAAAGATTTTCAGGAAGAGCTACTGTTTCTCAAGATTTCCAAAAGGTTTTTGCAAATAAAAAGCAAGCTTAAGATTTGCAAAACAATGAAAATACAAAGCAGGGCAGAATCTGGGGAAAACAGAACAACAGATAGTAAATAATTTTTTCGTGGCACTTCTGCAAGTCAAATAAAAAAATCAGAACATACACAAGAAAGAAAATTATATAGAGAATACTGTCAAACAAATTCAGATCAAAAATATGACATGGTGATTTTTGTCGAATTGTTCCTCAGGCAGACATAATCTGTTTCTGGGCAGCATGTCACAACTTTTGAACTTTCTTGCAATCAGAGGCTAAAAATTGGCACAAAGCTTGAAAATAAAGATAAAATGATGTTGCTATAGTAGTAACAAGCATCAAGACCACTAAGAGTGAAAGTAAAAAAACAAATTGGGTTGCCTCCCAACAAGCGCTTTCTTTTATGCCTTTGAGCTAGGCATGATGCAAAAAGATCAAGTATTATCAACTCCAAAAGAATAACTTGCCCGAGTAACACACTCATAAGGTAACTTAATCTTCTTTCGAGGGAAGTGTTCCATTCCCTTTTAAGGGGAAATTGGAATGTAACGGTCCCTTATTTCATGTCAATGATAGCACCAACGGTGTGGAGAAAAGGACATCCCAAAATAATTGGACATGACGGATCACACTCAATGTCCATAATAAGAAAATCAAGGTGAACATAATTATCTTTGACAACAATAAGAACATCATCAATTCTCCCTAAAGTTTTCCTTATGGAAGAATCAACAAGACGAACACCAAAAGAACATTGATCAAAAGGTTTCAAATCAAGCATATCATACATTCTTTTGGGCATAACAGAGGCACTAGCTCCAACATCACATAAAGCAAAGGAAGAGAAATTATTCAATTTAATCTTGACCATAGGATCCCAACCATCTTCTGGTTTTCTAGGAATAGAAGTCTCTAGCTTGAGCTTCTCCTCCCTAGCTTTGATAAGAGCATTGGTAATATGCTCGGTGAAGGCAATATTGAGTGTACTAGTGTGGGGGTCTTTAGCCATTCTTTGCAAAAAGGTGATAACTTTGGAAAGACTAAAATTATCAAAATCAAGATTACTACCATTAATTAAAGTGGTGGTGATGTCATATAATCTCATTCTTTTGGTAGTCTCTAAGTTCAAAGGACCTTCTTGTCCTAAAGTTGAGGTATTAGCATCACCATTAATAGGTCCATTGGGACTAGGGATGTTATGGGTGCTAATAGTTTTGAGATCCTCAACAGCTTGTATAGTAGCAAGGGTAGTGTGTGTATGAAGGCTCTTAATCCTATCTTCCTCTTCTTTTTCTCTAGCCCATCTATCCTTAAGTTTGGCTAGCATTCTTATGTTCTCATTAATTTGGACTTGGATAGCATTCATGGGTGTGGTTTTCCTTTCCTCGAGGGGGGAAAGTTCTAATTTTAAGCATCTCTACATCATGAGCTATGCTGCCTTCCTTCAAAGAGAGACTATCTAATTTTTCTAATTTCTCTTCTACACTCTTGTTGAAGGCTTTTTGAGAAGTGATAAAGTATTTAAGCATGCTCTCTAATTTAGAAGTGGAGTTTTTGGTGCTAGGATAAGTGTTGTTGTTCCCATAGTTGTTGGATGGAAATGGTCGAGGATTGCTACCAAAATTACTCCTATGGGCATTATTATTAAAGTTGTGCCTAGAGATGAAATTAACATCAACTTGCTCTCTTTATTGAGCAACCAAAGAATTTAAAGGAACATCATGAGGATCAATAGGAGCTTGCTTAGTAAGTAAAGTCATTATCATGTCAACCGAGATCTCCTCAACAGAGTTTACCTTCCTACATGTTGGAGCTCTCTTGGTGTGCCATTGAGAATAATTTGTCATCATCTCGTCCAATAGTTTCGTGGCAACATGAAGTGTAGTTCACATAAAGGTTCCTCCCGCTGCCGAGTGCAACAGTTTCCGCGAGGTAAAGTTCAATCCTGCATAGAAAGTTTGTATAACCATCCAAGTAGTCAAACCATGTGTAGGGCAATTCTTAACAAGATATTTCATACGTTCCCAAGCTTGGGCAACGTGTTCATTATCCAGTTTCCTAAAATTCATAATGTTACTTCTTAACTCGATAATCTTAGCAGGCGGGTAATACTTCCCAATAAAAGCATCTTTGCACTTATACCAAGAATCTATGCTATTCCTAGGCAAAGATTGAAGCCACACTTTAGCTCCTCCTCTCAAGGAGAAAGGAAAAAAGCTTAAGTTTAACAATATCACCATCTACTTCTTTGTACTTTTGCATATCACAAAGCTCAACAAAATCATCCAAGTGCAAAGCAGTATCATCTCCAGCACCGAAGAATTGATCTTTCCTAACAAGGTTCAGTAAAGCAGGTTTAATCTCATAGGAGGTCGCCTTAGTGGCGGGAGCAGCAATAGAAGTGCGGATAAACTCATTGTTGTTGTGACTAGTGAAGTGACACAACTTGGTGTTCTCAGTGGAACCCATAGCAGTAGCAACAAGCAAGAACAAAGCAACTATTTTTTTTGTGGTTTTTGGTATAAGACTCTAAAGAAAAAACTAGAAAGCAAACTAACAAGACTAAAAAGCAAAGGTAAAAGATAGTGTGCAACTCCCCTATCTTGAAGACTGGAGTCCCTGGCAACGGCGCAAGAAATTTTCTTGATGATGAGTTGATGGATATACTTCTCGCCCCTCATTGGTTACCCCAAGTGGAAGGTGGAGATGTAGTCAGCAGCAGATTACCCTTACACGGGGACTGTAAGGTTTATCGAACCAGGAGGACTCCGAGGATCAACAAGTAGGTGTCCGCTGCTCTGGCGCTAGCAGAAGACGTGGACCTGCACACACAACAAATAACTTTGCTCCCAATGAGTTCAGAGAGGTTGTCAATCTCTCTGGCGTTGTAGTTTGCAAAGGATCAAAACACAAGCGGGAATAGTGATAGTGATTGCAACGGAAAAGTAAATAAAACAGTAAATGGTGGAGGTGTAAACCATGGTGGTAATATGGACCAGAGTTCCATGACGTTCACTAGTGATGTCTCTCTCCCAAAAGACGATAAACAACTATGTTGGGTAAACAAATTACTGTTGGGCAATTGACAGAATTATAAACGCACCGCAATTCTAATCATGCTACTAGAAAGTTAGAGGCTCAAAAGTAATGGGCAGTACGCCAAGACAAGTAGACCGTTTATCCATCAGCATCTACTCTCTAATCATCCACCTTGAGATATCTATCTAGAACATCTCGCTGGTATTAAGTTGCGAGCCGCACCCAAAGTGTAAACTCAAAGCAACGGACAACTCCATTAACGAACTTTGTGAAGGTAAACAATCCTTGCAACCATTGTCACAAGACCGTTGTTTTCTCCCTCGTGGCAACAAAACATCCCCTAGTCTCAGGTTTCTGTCACTCAAGCTAGATAGCAGCGGGCATGAACCCACAATCATGAATAACGCTCCCTCTTGGAGTTACAATCTACTACTCGGCCAAAGCAATAAAAAGCAACGAAGAACATGCATGAATTACTCAAGAACATAATATAAAAGGAGAACCAAATATATAAGTCATCACAATCTGAACATAATCTCATAATCCATCGGATCCCAGCAAACCAAGCATAGCAACAGCTGGTAAATTACATAGATGTCTTCATCATGTAGGACAGCTGACAAGGGCTAAACATTGAAGCACAAGATTGGAGAGAAGACATCACATAGCTACTGGTCATGGACTCGTGGTCCAAGGAGGACTACTCACAGCACGCCCGGAAAGCGTCCATGGTGGTGGAGATTCTCTCGCAGGTCAATCCTCCCTCTGGCAAGGCGCCGGGAAGAGGTCTTTTGGCGCTCCCGATCTCGGAAGCGGTGCGGCGGCGGAACGATGGAGAAATTCGCGATTCTAGATCTTATTCCACGGTTTCCCGTCGAAGAGGTAAATATAGGCCGAAGGAGGGCACCCGAGGAGGTGGGACCCACCCAGGCGACCTGGTGGCATGGCCAGGAGGGGCCACGCAGGGAGGCCGCCTGGGCAGGGCCTGGCTCCCCTATGGCCCACCTTGGTGCCTCATGAAGCTTCCGTCATGCTGATTTTTATATATTTTCTCAGGATTTTTGGGGCTTTGTAAATTGGGGTAAAAGTCCCTGCAAAAAAGGCATGAGTAGATAGAAACTGGCACTAGGTGCACTGAGTTAGTAGGTTAGTCCAAATATGTGTAAAAAGGTATAAAAGTGTAGCAAAACATATAACAATGTCACCCAAAAGATCATGGAACAATAAGAAATTGTAGATACGTTTGGGACGTATCAATACTTGACATGCAGAAAATAGTAGCATTAAACAAACACAATCATATGCTACATTCATAGTTTCGGTCTTCTCCATCACATCATTCTCCTTATGATGTGACCCCGTTATCAAATAATAACTCATGTCTATGGCCAAGAAACCTTGGCTATCTTTGATCAATGAGCTAGTCCTTTAGAGGCTCACTAGGGACAGTGTATTGTCTATGTATGCACACATGTGTTCGAGTTTCCAATCAATACAATTCTTGCATGGATAATAAACGATTATCATGAACAAGAAATATAATAAGAACCACTTTATTGTTGCCTCTAGGGCATGTTTCCAACAGTCTCTCACTTGCACTAGAGTCAATAATCTAGCTCACATCACTATGTGATTTACATTGTAATGAATCTAACACCCATACAGTTCAGGTGTTGATCATGTTTTTATCATGGAAGAGGCTTAGTCAACGGGTCTTCAACATTCAGATCTGTGTGCACTTTGCAAATACTTATGTCCTCCTCCTTGATGTAATCGCTGATGGAATTGAAGCGGTGCTTTATGTGTTTGGTCCTCTTGTGAAACCTTGGTTCCTTGGCTAGAGCAATGGCACCAGTGCTGTCAAAGAATAGAGTCATTGGATCGAGTGCAATGGGCACAACTCCATGATCTATCACGAACTCCTTCATCCAGACACCTTCTTTAGCTGCGTGTGAGGCATCTATGTACTCCGCTTTGCATGTAGAATTAGCTACCATGCTTTTCTTGGAACTGCACCAGCTTACCGCTCCCCCATTGGGAATAAATGTGTATCCCGTTTGAGACTTAGAGTCATCTGGATCAGTGTCAAAGCTTGCATCGACGTAACCCTTTACGACAAGCTCTTGATCACCTCCATACACGAGAAACATTTCCAAAGTCTTATTCACATACTTAAGAATATTCTTGACCGATGTCCAGTGTTCCATTCCTGGATCACTTTGAAACCTACCCTACCATACTTATGGCAATACTGACATCAGGTCTTGTGCACAACATTGCGTATATGATAGAGCCTATGGCTGAAGCATAGGGGACGACACTCATCTTTTCTCTATCTTCTGCAGTCACTTGGCATTGAATCTTACTCAACTTCACACCTTGCAAAACACGCAAGAACCCTTTCTTGGACTGATCCATTTTGAACTTCTCCAAAACTTTGTCAAGGTATGTGCTCTGTGAAAGTCCTATTAAGTGTCTCGATCTATCTCTATAGATCTTGATGCCTAATATGAAAGCAGCTTCTCCTAGGTCCTTCATTGAAAACTCTTATTCAAATATTCTTTTACGCTCCCCAAAATTCTATATTGTTTCCAATCAACAATATGTCATCCACATATAATATTCGAAACGATATAGAGCTCCCACTCACTTTCTTGTAAATACAAGCTCCTCCATAAACCTATATAAACCCAAATGCCTTGATCACCTCATCAAAGCGTTGATTCCAACTCCGAGATGCTTGCACCTGCCCATAAATGGGTTACCAGAGCTTACACACCTTGTCTGCATTCTGTGGATCGACAAAACCTTCCAGTTGCATCATATATCCGTCTGCCATATTTCATAATGGAAAAATGCAGCTATTGCAAACATTATTCTGACAGACTTAAGCATCTCTATGGGTGAGGAAGTCTCATCGTAGTCAACTCCTTGAACTTGTGAAAAACCTTTGCCACAAGTCGAGCTTTATAGACGGTGATATTACCGCCCGCGTCCGTCTTCTTCTTAAAGATCCATTTATTGTGAATAGCCTTTTGCCCTTAAGGTAATACTTCCAAAGTCCATACTTTGTTTTCATACATGGATCCTATCTTAGATTTCATGGCCCCTAATCATTTATTGGAATCCGGAACCACCATTGATTCTCCATAGCTCGTAGGTTCATTGTTGTCCAACAACATGACTATTAAGACAGGGTTACCGTAACCGTGAGGTGTGCCCTTGTCAACCTATGAGGTTCGATAGAAACTTGATCCGAAGCTCCATGATCATCATCATTAGCTTCCTCTTCAATTGATGTAGGCTCCATAGAAACATCTTTCTATGTTGCACTACTCTGTGGTTGAAGTAAAAGTTCAACAACCTCATCAAGTTCTATCTTCCTCCTAGTCAATTCTTCCAAGAAAATTTCTTTCTCAAGAAATGTTATGTTCTTAGCGATAAACACTTTGCCTTCGGAACTGAAATAGAAGGTATACCCAACTATCTCTTTTGGGTATCCTATGAAGACGCATTTCTTCGCTTTGGGTTCCAGCTTTTCAGGCTGAAGCTTTTTGACATAAGCATCACATCCCAAACTTTAGGAAACGACAACTTTGGTTTCTTGCCAAACCATAGTTCATACGGCGTTGTCTTAACGGATTTAGATGGTGCCCTATTTAAAGTTAACCAGTTGTCTCTAACGCATAACCCCAAAATGATAACGTCAAATCAGCAAGAGACATCATAGAACGCACCATATCCAATAAAGTACGATTATGACATTCAGACACACCATTACGTTGTGGTGTTCCAGGCGCTGTCAATGTTTAAACAATTCCACGATCAGATCATAGGAATTTAATCTTCTTGTTACGATGATTCTCAAGTTCACTCTGAAATTGCTTGAACTTTGCACACATTTCAGACTTGTGTTTCATTAAGTAAATATACCCATATCTACTTAAGTCATCGGTGAAGGTGAGAAAATAACGATATCCACTGCGCCTCAATGCTCATCGGATCGCACACATTAGTATGTATGATTTCCAATAAGTCACTTGCCCGCTCCATTATTCTAGAGAAAGGGGTCTTAGTCATCTTGCCCATGAGGCATGGTTCACATGTGTCAAGTGATTAAAAATCAAGTAACTCCAAAAGTCCATCAGCATAGAGCTTCTTCATGCATTTTATACCAATATGACCTAAGCGCCAGTGCCACAAGAAAGTGGCACTATCATTATTAACTTTACATCTTTTGGCATCAATGTTATGAACATGTGTGCTATCACTATCGAGATTCAATAAGAATAAACCCCTCACATTGGGTGCATGACCACAAAAGATATTACACATATAAATAGAACAACCATTATCCTATGATTTAAATGAGTATCCGTCTCGCAATAAAAATGATCCAGATATAATGTTCATGCTCAACGCAAGCACTAAATAACAATTATTCAGGTTCATCACTAATCCGATGGTAATCGAAGAGCGAGCATGCCGACAACGATCGCATCAACCTTGGAACCATTTCCTCGCATCGTCACTTCGTCCTTCGCCAACCTCCATCTATTCTAAGGTTCCTGTTTTGAGTTGCAAATTTGAGCAACCAAACTAGTATCAAAATACCCAGGCACTACAACGTGAGTTGGTAAGGTACACACCAATAACATGTATATCACATATACCTTGTTTGGTGTTGGCCGCCTTCTTGTCGGCCAAATACTTGGGGCAGTTCCACTTCAAGTGACCAGTCCCCTTGCAATGAAAGCACTCAATATATGGCTTGGGTCCAGCCTTGGGTTTCTCCACGGGAGAGGCAGCTGGTTTGCCACTATTCTTAGATTTACCATTCTTACCCTTGCCATTTTTCTTGAAACTTGTGGTTTTATTGACCATCAACACTTGCTGCTCCTTCTGAATTTCTGACAAAGCAACTTTCAGTATCGCAAACATCTCGGCGGCTAATTTGGAGAAACCTCTCCCTCATCATCGTTATCACCATCATAATCCTGATTTTGCTCAGCCACAAAAAACCTCAGTAGTAGCAGCAGAAGCAGCAACATGAGAAACAACACCAGAATTATGTGCTTGCCCGGAAGGCAATGTCGCGCTCTGCTACTTCTTGAGCTTGCGTTGGTTTTTTCCTTGAACAGGAAAGGGTGATGCAGCAAAGTAGAGATAAGTATTTCCCTCAGTTTGAGAACCAAGGTATCAATCCAGTAGGAGTATCAAGATGAGGTACCAAGGCACCCGTGCAAAGACAAACAAACTTGCACCCAACGCGATAAAGGGGTTGTCAATCCCTTTACGATTACTTGCAAAGTGAGATCTGATAGTGATAATAGGTAAATATAAATAAATAAATAAAAGTGCTATAAGGTAATTTTGGTATTTTTGTATGTAGATCTGAATACATAATGTGTAAAATAGACCCGGGGGCCATAGTGTTCACTAGAGGCTTCTCATAGCAAGTATTACGGTGGGTGAACGAATTACTGTCGAGCAATTGATAGAATCACACAAAGTCATGGCGATATCTAAGGCAATGATCATACATATAGGCATCACGTCTGAGACAAGTAGACCGATACTTTTTGCATCTACTACTATTACTCCACACATCGACCGCTATCTAGCATGCATATAGTGTATTAAATTCATAACAAACAGAGTAACGCCTTAAGCAAGATGACATGATGTAGAGGGATAAATTCATGCAATATGATATAAACCCCATCTTTTTACCCTTGATGGCAACAACACGATGCGTGCCTCGCTACCCCTTTTGTCCCTAGGTGAGGACACCGCACGGTATGAACCCAAAACCAAGCACTTCTCCCATTGCAAGAATTATAGATCAAGTTGGCCAAACGAAACCCATAACTCGAAGAGAATTACAAGGATACGAAATCATGCATATAAGAAAACAGAGGAGACTCAAATAATATTCATAGATAATCTGACCATAAATCCACAATTCATCAGATCTCGGCAAACACATCGCAAAAGAAAGTTACATTGGATAGATCTCCATGAAGATCATGGAGAACTTTGTATTGAAGATCCAAGAGAGAGAAGAAGCCATCTAGCTACTAGCTATGGACCCGAAGGTCTGTGGTGAACTACTCACGCATCATCGGAGAGGCAATGGTGTTGATGAAGAAGCCCTCCGTGTCCGAATCCCCCTCCGGTAGGGCAACAGAACGGTCCCTAGATGGGATCTCGTGGAAACATAAGCTTGCGGCGGCGGAAAAGTATTTTAGGGAATTTATAGGCGAAAGAGGTAGGGAAAAGGAGGCACGGGGGGCCCACGAGCCTGCTAGGCGCGCCCCCCCTGGGGCGCGCCTAGGGGGCTCGTGGCCTCCTCCGTGGCCCTCTGCCTTGGTTCTCAAGTCTTCTGGATCCCTTATGTTATGGAAAAAATTATCTCGAAGGTTTTATTCCATTTGGACTCCATTTAATATTCTTATCTGAAAAAGGTTAAAAACACAGAAAAAACTAAAACTGGCACTGGGCACTGAGTTAATAGGTTAGTCCCAAAAATGATATAAAATAACATATAAATGCATATAAAACATCCCAAGTTGATAATATAGTAGCATGGAACAATCAAAAATTATAGATACGTTGGAGACGTATCACGCTCGCCCCACAAAATTCGGGCCCCGTTGCTATCGTTGTTGTTTTTGTTGTTGGAGAGGGACAAAAGCTGCGGCTGGTGCTGGTAGATGGCCAAGCACCTCATTGAACTAGGCGTCCATCTTGGTGTCGAATGTCTTCCCCAAACCGTCTAGCTTCTCTATGGCCTCTCCAAAGCTGGTCACAAAGTCTTGTACCTTGTCACCCATCATTTGCTGAAATTTATCATGGCGCTCCCGGTTGGTCAGGCTCTCCCAGTCGATCTCGTCGGCTTGTGATCCTCGCATGGTTAGCAGCAATAGGAACAGATAAGAATATGAACCTACAGACTACTAGGAAGTGGTGGTGGTGGTGGTGTGTGTGTGATGACCCACAAGTGTAGAGGATCTATCGTAGTCCTTTCGATAAGTAAGAGTGTTGAACCCAATGAGGAGCAGAAGGAAATGACAAACGATTTTCAATAAGGTATTCTCTGCAAAAACTGGAATTATCGGTAAGAGATAGCTTTGTGATAAGGTAATTCGTAACGGGTAGCAAGTACCAAATGTAACAATGGTGCAGAAAAGTGGTCCAATCCTTTTGTAGCAAAGGACAAGCCTGGACAAAGTCTTATATAAAGCAAAGCGCTCTCGAGGACACATGGGAATTTCTGTCAAGCTAGTTTTCATCATGCTCATATGATTCGCGTTCGTTACTTTGATAATTTGGTACGTGGGTGGACCGGTGCTTGGGTGCTGCCCTAACTTGGACAAACATCCCACTTATGATTAACCTATCTCGCAAGCATCCGCAACTACGAAAGAAGAATTAAGATAAATCTAACCATAGCATGAAACATATGGATCCAAATCAGCCCCTTACAAACCAACACATAAACTAGGGTTTAAGCTTCTGTCACTCTAGCAACCCATCATCTACTTATTACTTCCCAATGCCTTCCCCTAGGCCCAAATAATGGTGAAGTGTCATGTAGTCGATGTTCACATGACACCACTAGAGGAGAGACAGCATACATCTCATCAAAATATCGAATGAATACCAAATTCACATGAGTACTTATAGCAAGACTTATCCCATGTCCTCAGGAACAAACGTAATTACTCACAAACATATTAATGTTCATAATCAGAGGAGTATTAATAATCATTAAGGATCTGAACATATGATCTTCCACCAAGTAAACCAATTAGCATCAACTACAAGGAGTAATCAACACTACTAGCAACCCCCACATACCAATCTCAGGTTCTGAGACAAAGATCGGGTACAAGAAATGAACTAGGGTTTGGAGAGGAGATGGTGATGATGAAGATGTTGATGGAGATTGACCCCCTCTCAATGAGAGGATCGTTGGTGATCATGATTGCTTTGATTTGCCCCTCCGGGAGGGAAGTTTCCCCGGCAGAATATCTCCACCGGAGCTCTAGATTGGTTCTGCCGAAGTTCCGCCTCGAGAAGGCGGCGCTTCGTCCCGAAAGTTCTAATATGATTTTCCAGCTCAAAACCCTTCATATAGCATAAGATGGGCACCGGAGACGTGCCAGGGGGGTAGGTCGCGCCCCTGGCTTTTGGCCACCTGTGGGTCCCCTGATGTATTTCTTTCTCTCGGTATTTTTTATATATTCCAAAATAATTCTCCGTAAGATTTTAGGACTTTTGGATTTGTGCAGAATAGGTATCACAGATTTGCTCCTTTTCCGGTCTAGAATTCTAGGTGCCGGCATTCTGCCTTTTCATGTAAATATTGTAAATAAGAGAGAAAAGGCATAAGTAATGTACCATAATGTGTATTGACATCCCATAATGCAATAAATATCGATATAAAAGCATGATGCAAAATGGACGTATCAACTCCCCCAAGCTTAGACCTCGCTTGTCCTCAAGCGAAAGCCGAGATCGATAAATATGCCCACATGTTTAGAGATAGAAGTGTCGATAAAATAAAATAAGGACATGAAGGCATCATGGTTATCTTTAGAACAGAAAAACATATTGACATATAATTTCTTATGCTAGAGTATCAATTCATTCACAAGGTAAAATATGAATCAAGAACTCTATTGAGAACTAACAAACTATGATCGCAGTCACTGAAGCAATTCCAATTTATCATAACGTAGGAAAGTGTCAATATAAGAGCTTGTAAAGCAAATCCACATACTCAATCATCTTATGGTCTTTCATAATTTCTAACACTCACGTGGTACCTATGAGGTCAAAGCTTCAACCGTACATAGAGAAAGATAGGGGCTTGTAGTTTTGCCTCCCAACTATTTACCTCAAGGGTAATGTCAACAATAATAACTCATGATCACCCACATCCGCATAAAGGTAAATACTAGAAAGATCATTCCCCAACACATGACGCTTGCCAAAAGATAAAATTAAAATAAAGGAAATGGTGAAGATCACCACGACTCTTGCATAAAGGTAAATACTAGAAAGTAAAGGTAATAGATAGGCCCTTCGCAGAGGGAAGCTGAGGTTGTCATGCGCTTTTCTAGTTGGATGCACAATCCCTTAATGCAAAAGAATGTCACTTTATATTGTCTCTTTTGATAAAGAACTTTATTATGCAGTCTGTCGCTTTTATTTCTTCTGTATCACAAGTTCGTATAAGTTTATTTTCCTCACACTAATAGATCACACATATTTAGAGAGCAATTTTTATTGCTTGCACTGATGACAACTTACTTGAAGGATCTTACTCAATCCATAGGTAGGTATGGTAGACTCTCAAGGCAAAACTGGGTTAAAGGTGTTTGGATGCACAAGTAGTATCTCTGCTTGGTGCGGAAGTTTTTGGCTAATAAGGGGTGGAAGCAACCGACACATGTCGAAGGATCTATAACCATATAACTTCTATTCGGAAATAAGCAAACATCACTCATTATGTTGTGTTCCTTGTCCAACATCAACTTCTTAACATATAATATTTTAATGAGTGCTCACAATCACAAAAGATGTCTAAGATAATATATTTATATGTGAACCTCTCTTTCTTTATTACTTTCTTTTAATTGCAACAATGACCAATAGCTTAGTTTGTCAACTGACAACAAATTTCAATCGACATACTATTTATATGCGAAGTCGTCACTCCCCATAACATCATTATATATAATCTTTGCTTTTATTCTATATTTCTTTCTATTTTTATTTCTTAAGATCATAGAAAGCAAGCAAAGCCCTCAACTCAAAACTACTCTTTATTATATAACTCTCGGACTTGCTTACATAGGGGGAACATAAAGCAAAACTCAAAACTAGATCACACTAAAACTTTATTCTACTATATCAAGATATAACCAAAAGGATCGAAAGAAGAAAAACAAAGAAAGTAAAAGATGTGATGGTGATACTTTACCGGGGCACCTCCCCCCAAGATTGGCACAAGCCAAGGGGAGTGCCCTATACCCATGTGTTTAGTTATCTTTCTTCTGAGGTAGTGGTGTTGGAGTTGTTGGTGAGGTTGGAAGTTATCCTCCGTCTTCCAAGCCATGGGCTCACCATTGTAAAAAGATGAATGAGTCTCTGGGATCCTCAAATCTATAGCCAAACTCATTCTATTAAATTTGTATTCATACTCACAGTTTTGGTTTTGCATGTCATAGATTTGGGCTTGGAGATGCTTGATTTTCTCGTTAAGCTTGAAGACATGATCCCAGATGTCCTTGGCATCTAGCTTGTGCTGATGGGTAAACTCTGCGATCATCATGTGATTGGAATTGAGTCCTCGTTCCACCATCGCTTGGCACTTGAAGACTTGTTGCTCCATTGCTTCGAGCCTTGTCTCCACGCTTCCGGTCTTCTTTGGCCCCTCAACATCACGGATGTGCAACACCCCCTCATGCATCTCAATGGTTTGAGGGTGTTGCGGCACCTCCACATGGTAAGGGTTGATGACCCTCTCAAAGAACTTGTCCTTCAAAGCACGTGAAAATGTAATGTTCATCTAAATCTGCTGCAGAAACAACTCAAAACGTGAAGAAGAGATATTGTCGTGATACGAAGGTCAAAACCTTTGGGAAATTATATAATGAATTTTTGCTGACCCGAAAGAGTATACCACAGGAAAACGGAGTCCGGAGGGTACACGGTGTCGTGGGTATAAGTCTGACAGTAGATGTGTAGGGTACGAAAGGATGGGCAGAGCCTTAGCTACGACGAGGTTGTATGAGTTCAGGCCCCTCTACGGTGGAGGTAAAAGCCCTACGTCTCAGTGCTCTTGGAGCTTGATGTCGAGTGTAATATGGATTACAATGAATTGCTAACCCCTGCACCAGTGGGGAAGGGCGGCTTATATAGAGTGTGCTGCCCTTCACAACGGTTCGGTGCACAGGGGTGGAGTAGTGGCGAATAAATGCCTACGTTACAGGTAACGTATGTCTTAAATGCTAATAAAGGTACATCGAAACGTATGACCATTGCCCTCCAGGGGGTTATGATGTACAGAGTGGAATCCAGTCGGTAAGTTTGATACGCTCCGAATGCTCATCTCCGACTGGATGGTGGAGGAATTGTCACCGACTGGATGATGGGTAGTCCTTAATTCAGTCGGAACTGACTAAGGGCCTTATCCTTTATGAAGGGTAGTCCTTGGGTAGGACCCATAGGTAAGGCCTATGACCCTACCCTAGGACTATAACCCCATCATTAGTCCCCGAATGGATTGGGGTTGGAACGACGAAGCGATGCTTGGAGTACGGATCCGACTGGTATGGATGCGACTTTGGCATTGTCTGCCTCGATCCATTTTATCTTCTTGACCAGTGATCCGAGTGGATGTATCTGTGAAACGAACCGTCAGGGACCGAGTGCTTCCGTGGAATCTTTTGACGTGACCAGTCAACTGACAGCGGCGGATTTACTGGGATCCTCAAATTTCGGTTGCCGCGCGCTAAGCGGGGAAGACGACATCGCAATCGAGTAGTATTTGCTGCCTCGATTTCCGCGCCTTCATCTTCTCCACTAATATCGCAGCAACCGGTCGGGGGATAAGATTTCGGGGCCACCTGCTAGTGACCCAGTCAGAACCTTATTTAAACCTCTACAGCGAGGGTTTTTCGTTGCACTCGCCTGATAGCTCGCACTTGTATCGCTTCTCTCGCGATCTCCTGCGCATCCCAAGCTCCTTCTTTCCCCTCCTTCCCCGCAGATCTACACCCTCCACCATGACGAAGGGGCAGACGAGCAAACTCGAGGCGCGGAAGAAGAAGAATGCGGCGGCTCCTGCTCAGCGGCGGCAGCGAGCACTGCCGGCGGGTTGGATCCAGGGGGATTTCCTCCCCTCCACGGTGACGAAGGAGGACATGCTGGAGCTGGTGGAGCAAGGCATGATCGAGCACAAGACATGGAGGCTGCCGGTGGAGGGCGAGACGGAGCCGGCGCCCTAGGAGGGGGAGCGCGTCCTGCTGCTCAGTCATGTGTACCGAGGCTTCTCTCTGCCTCCTCATCCCTTCTTCAGAGGTATAATGAACCACTTCGGGGCGCAGCTCCACCATTTTCCTCCCAACGCAATAGTTCATCTCTCTGCCTTCGTCATGTTGTGTGAGTGTTTTATCGGTTGTCCTCCCCATTGGGGGCTCTTCAAGCACATCTTCTCTGCTAGATCTCAAACCATCAAAAGACTTAGCCCGTCGGACGACAAAACTCACCTCCTCCAGCTCTGCGAAGGCTTAGGCTTCCAAAAGAAAAGTAAAAGTAGCTATCCCGCTCTTCAGTTGTCTGAATCCGTTAGGAACTAGCAGTCGACTTGGTTCTACTGCCAGGACGTTGCGTGTCCGAATACAGCAACTGGACTGCCACCTTTTAGCCTAGACCGTCCGGCTCCGCCTAGGCAGTTTGCCCTCACGAAGATGGAGAAGATCCAGATCCAACCACTGGTCGATGCGCTGGTAGAGGTCGTCCGAAAGGGAGTCACTGGCATAGATTTGCTGGAGATTTTTCTGGGTCGGCATATCCAGCCTTTGCAAGCTCGACACCACGCCATGTGGCACTACTCGGGGCCTGAGGACTCCACTCGGACTAACCCCGAGTGCGTGACCGGGGAGCTTGTGACGTCGTGGGTCCGCAACATCACAGGCGCCTGCGACAACCCCAGAGCAGCCCGGCGAGTGAAGCCCTTCCGCACGGACAACCCTCCTCTGAATGAGGTGAGTATAACTTGTCGAGTGCACACAATAGTCTTAGATTTATCTCTTTTTCTTCTATCATTGTCTGACGTCTGATGTTGTCGACTGTATCTCGTGCAGGCGTGGACCAACTCGTTTTCTCCCGTCTCGAACGGGAATCCGGCTGAGGAAGAGGAAGGCAGCCAGGAGGGCAGCATGGAGAGCGTCGAGTACGTCTCCGACAGTGGGGAGATGGAGGAGGAGTCCGAAGAAGAAGAGGGAGAAGATGAGGAGCAGAACTCGCCACCCCCACCACCAGAGCCTCGAACTAAACGCCGCCACGAACCCGTGGCTCCGTCGGCTCCTCCAGCGGCCTTTAGTGCCCCGCCAGCTCCTCCTGTGGTTCCGAGTGCCTTGCCAGCTTCTCCCGTGGTTCCCAGTGCTCGGAGCACAAAGAGGACCAGGGACTCTGCTGCTGAGCCCGCGGGCCAGCCCTCTAAGGTGGCCAAACCGAGTGGATACAAGCCTCGGAAGGCTTTGCCGCGGATGAGGATCGTTGTTCCCGTCGCCTCAACGTAAGTGTATTGTTCTTCTATCTTCTTCCAGTATTTGATTGAACTCATGCTTATTGGTCGAGTGAATTTTACTCGACAGAGTTGCCACCTCCGCCACTTCTCTGCCACGCTAGGGGGACGATCCCATGGATACGGACAACGTCATCACATCCCAGCAAGGTACGTCGTGGCGACTCCGAGAGCTTACATTATTGTTTCACGAATTCTGTCTTTGGTCTTGCCTTTTTTCTGTGGTCTCACGTCGTTCAGTCGGGTTTCCTTTAGAGGTGATTCACGTTGAGGAGGAGGACCAGAAGAGGTCCGAGCAAGCTGCAGTGACTGTCCTTGAGGCTGTTCCATCTGTTACCACTCCCGCCATGGACGCGCCACCAGCCGAGACGATGTCGTCGACTGAAATGGCGCTCATCGCTGCTGAGCCGACTGGGGCAGGACTTGGGATGCCCAAGGAGTCTCTTGTGGTGCCAGGTCCGTCGACCGTCCAGTACGATGTCCAACGCCTCCCAGAAGATCAGGTGGGAGCTGCTAAGGGGGCCATGGTGCAGGCGGAGTTGATGGCGGGTGATGCCAAGAGAGCGTATGACTCCATCGCATCTGTGTACAAGCGAAGCTTGGAACTCCGGGAAGATATCCGAGTAAGTGGGCTAGTAAGTATTTACTTTCCTCTTGTAACCCACTGGGTGTTTAAGCAATATACTCGGACGCAGTATGATTATTTTGCAGTGGGTTCACTCTTAGTGAACCCAGTGGGTGTAGTCCCCGAGACTTCTGTCGAGTGCTTGCACCGGCAGTTGTCTTTATATACATTTTCTTTAAGTTGCTGAGATCAAACTAATCTGTTCGAATGTTACCGGTGGGGGCACTCCGAGTGCACCTACTGGATTAGTCCCCGAGAGTAATTTTACTCAGGTCGGGTAGTAGTAACCTCATAGGCTTGTTTTTGTTATGTATCTCAATAGGGCGGACCTGTTTGAGCTTCATACCAGTGGGGTCACTCTTAGTGAACCCACTGGGTGTAGTCCCCGAGACCGCTGTCGACTGCTTGCATCGGCAGGGGTCTGAAGAACTTCGAGTTTTTGTTGCTTTCCTTGCTGAATTTGTTTGATCGTCTCTTCGCGCTGACTTGCAGAAGACTTGCGAGATGGGATCGGCGTACGACACTATGTAGGCTGAAAAGATTCAGTTTGCTGCGGAACTGGATGCAGCAATGCTTGCCTTGGCTGGTCTGAAGGGTGTTTTGGCTGAACGAGAGAAGTCCTTGGAGGAGTCCCGTGAGGCAAACAAGGCATTGGTGGCCGAAATGGAGAGAATGGGGAAACAAAGAACCGAGCTGATGGGGCAGATGAGGTGATTAACAGGCGGTGCATATCACAGGAGAAGTACGTCAGTGACTAGGCAAGGAAGATGATTGCGCTTCTCAGTGGTAAGCTCTGTTTTTCCGAGTGCTTCTTGACTGTGTATTTCATTCTGCGCTTACTTTCTGCTCGTCTTGTCTTTGCAGATTTTTGTATGGACGCTGAAGCTGAAGCAGCTGACGTTGAGCGGTTGGTTATTCCGAACGTTCCACTCGGCGAGGACGCCAATCGAGACCTGCTCCGAGCGCACATTCGCCTGGGTAAAGTGGGACCTTTCATCGATCGACTGACAGAGGTCGTCGGCAAGAGATGGAAGGGTTGATGACTCGGCTGGAGGACGTCCCGAAGCGAGTGCAGGCGTGGAAGAAGTCTGTTGCTCGCTATGATGCGGACGTGGCGCTGTCGCTGGTCCGATGCACTGCAAGGAGGCTCGCGAAGAGAAGCTGAAGGCGCTGCAGGTCGCAAACACCAAGAAGCTTCGATTCGAAGATTTCATGGAGACCTTCCTTGAGAGCGCCACTCACATCGCAGACGGGATCGACCTCGACACTTTCGTGGAGCCTGCCAGTCCCAGTGCTAGTCCTGACGACGCTTGAGAAAACTTTTACCTCGGTATGCCGAGTGTTAGTTGTATGAAACTTTGGCCACTGCTGTTGGCCGTCACATTCGTGGTTTGGTGTGGATAAGGTTGATCTACACCAAACCAACTATCTTTAGACAAACTTTGAATTTGAATCGAATCTTTTGCTCTTCCTTTGCCAAAGAGTTGTTGACATGATTTTGGCTCGTGGTTTTTGTTTGGCGTTCTTGGTGAGGCCAATGGCAAACATGCGGAGCATGTAATTGTCAGTTGTCTTGACATCTGCATGAGCCTCACTGGGGGCCTGCTGAGTCTCCGAGTGGATCTGTAGGATACACTCAAAGGCAATTGTGTACGTAGGCGATTCGTGATCGCGGCTAAGTCTTCGAGTGCGACTGTAAGGTCGTACTCGGAGCGAGTTGTTACTCATGTAATTGTCAGTTGTCTTGACATCTACATGAGCCTCAATGAGGTTCTCGTACTCATGTAATTGTCTGTTGTCTTGACACCTACATGAGTCTCAATGATGTTCTTGCTACTCATGTAATTGTCAGTTGTCTTGACATCTACATGAGTCTCAATGAGGGTCTGCTAAGCCTCCGAGTGGATCTGTAAGATACACTCGAAGGAAGCTTTCTACTTAGGCGATTCTTGGTCGCAGACAAGTCCCCGAGTGCGACGTTTAGTGAACACTCAGAGAAAGCTAATTCTTAGGCGATTCTGGATCGCGACTAAGTCCCCGAGTGCGACGTTTAGTGCACACTCGGAGAAAGTTTGTACTTAGGCGATTCTTGATCGCAGCTAAGTCCTCGAGTGCGACGTTTAGTGCACACTCGGAGAAAGTTATTACTTAGGCGATTCTGGATCGCAGCTAAGTCTCCGAGTGCGGCATTTAGTGCACACTCGGAGAAAGTTATGACTTAGGCGATTCTGGATCGCAGCTAAGTCCCCGAGTGCGACGTTTAGTGCACACTCAGAGAAAGTTAGGACTTAGGCGATTCTCGATCGCAGCTAAGTCCCCGAGTGTGACGTTTAGTGCACGCTCGGAGAAAGTTATTACTTAGGCCATTCTGGATCGCAGCTAAGTCCCCGAGTGCGACGTTTAGCGCACACTCGGAGAAAGTTAGGACTTAGGCGATTCTGGATCGCATCTAAGTCCCCGAGTGTGACGTTTAGTGCACACTCGGAGAAAGTTATTACTTAGGCGATTCTGGATCGCAGCTAAGTCCCCGAGTGCGACGTTTAGTGCACACTTTTTTTTAAGACCGGAGTCTGCGAACGCGGAAGGATTTTGAATCTGCAAAAAACTCAATCTGCTTTGTATTACTTCAACGATACTTGTTCTTTACATTGCTTCAGTCGACGGTCACGTGTAGAAACGCTTCAGGAGATCTCCGTTCCACGCTCGCAGCTCGTCCGTTTCCCTCTCGAGGTTGTAGAGTCGATATGCTCCGTTGTTCAGCACCTTGGAGATGATGAAGGGTCCTTCCCAGGCAGGAGCCAACTTGTGAGGTCTCTGCTGATCCACTCGGAGCACCAGGTCACCTGCTTCGAATGTACAACTCCTGACGTGTCGCGCGTGAAAGCGCCGCAGGTCTGGTTGATAAATGGTTGAGCGAGTCAGTGCCATCTCGTGCTCCTCCTCTAGAAGATCCACTCAGTCTTGCCTTGCTTGCTCTGCTTCAGCTTCGGAGAAGAGTTCAACTCGTGGAGCGTTGTAAAGCAAGTCACTCGGAAGAACTGCCTCTGCTCCATAAACGAGGAAGAACGGGGATCGCCGTGTAGATCTATTTGGGGTTGTGCGGAGACCCCAAAGCACCGAAGGCAGCTCGGTGACCCATGCGCCGGCGGCATGTCCCACTTCTCGCAGGAGTCGAGGCTTCAAACCTTGCAGAATAAGTCCATTCGCCCGCTCTCCTTGCCCGTTTGTTTGGGGATGCGCCACAGATGAAAAATCCACTCGGATACCTTGGCCTGTACAGAAACCTTTGAATCTGTCCGAGTCAAAGTTTGTTCCATTGTCGGTGATTATGCTGTGAGGTACCCCGAATCTGGAGATGATGTCCCTGACAAACTTGATGGCCGTAAGGGCGTCGAGCTTTTTGATGGGCTTGGCTTCAATCCACTTTGTGAACTTGTCGACTGCCACTAACAGATGTGTGAATCCCCCTTGGCCTATCCTGAATGGACCGACTGTATCTAATCCCCATACTGCAAACGGCCAATCAAGAGGGATTGTCTTCAACGCAGATGTTGGTTTGTGGGACTTGTTAGAGTAGAACTGACAACCTTCACATCGGTCGACCATATCTTTCGCCATTTCATATGCCTGCAGCCAGAAGAAGCCAGCTCTGAATGCTTTGGCGGCGATTGCCCTTGAGGAGGCCTGATGACCGCAGGTTCCCGAGTGAATTTCTTCCAGGATTAACTGTCCCTCCTTAGGGGAGATGCATCGTTGACGGACGCCTAAAACGCTTTCTTTGTACAACTGGCCATCAATGACAGTGAACGACTTTGACCTGCGGACGATCTGTCTGGCTTGGACTTCGTCTTTTGGTAATTCTTGCCTCAGGATGTGTGCAATAAACGGCACAGTCCAATCGGGGATGATAGCAAGAATCTCCATGATCAAATCAACCACAGCAGGGACTTCGACTTCAGTCGGATCTGTCGAGCTCTTTGGTTGTACTGGTTCCTCTATGAAAGGATCTTCTTTAACTGAAGGAAGGTGGGGATGCTCAAGGCAGACGTCACTCGGGACTGGTCTCCGAGTTTTGCCAACTCATCAGCTGCTTGATTTTTGAGTCGCGGAACATGGTGGAGTTCCAGACCTTCAAAAAATTTCTCGAGCTTCCTCACTGCGTTGCAGTATGTGGTCATGGTGGGGTTCCTGACGTCCCACTCCTTCATCACTTGATTAACCACCAAATCCGAATCGCCATAGACCATCAGGCGACGGACGCCGAGTGCGATGGCCATGCGCAGTCCATAAAGGAGAGCTTCATACTCTGCCTCGTTGTTGGAGGAATCAAAGTGTATCTGCAACACATACTTGAGTTTGTCACCTTTTGGCGATATGATCACAATGCCAGCGCCGGAGCCATTCAACATCTTGGACCCATCGAAGAACATTGTCCAATGAGCCGAGTAGACGTGGGTCGGTTGCTGTTGTTCTACCCGTTCTGCTATGAAGTCAGCCAGAGCTTGAGACTTTATAGCTTTCTTGGCCTCGAACTTGATGTCGCAGTATAACATCTCCATTGCCCACTTCGCCACTCGTCCCCATGCGTCCCGATTGTGTAGGATTTCCGACAACGGAGCATCAGAAATGACGGACACCGAGTGGTCTTGAAAATAATGAGCCACCTTCTTCGCAGTCATGTAAATCTCGTAGATAAGTTTTTGATAATGGGGATACCTCTGCTTGGAAGGAGTCAGGACTTCGGAGACATAATACACTGGCCGTTGAACCTTGTATGCTTTGCCTTCTTCTTCCCGTTCGACTGTGAGAACAGTGCTGACGACTTGATTTGTAGCCGCGATGTAAAGAAGAAGGGGTTCTTTACTGAGCGGAGCAGTAAGAACCGGCTGGGTGGAAAGTAGGACTTTGAGGTCGTCGAATGTGATTTGGGCTTCGTCTGTCCACTCGAAAGTATCTGATTTCTTCATGAGTCGGTACAGAGGAAGTGCCTTCTCGCCGAGTCGACTGATAAACCTGCTCAAAGCCGCTAGGCAACCTGTGAGTCTTTGAACATCGTGTATTCTGACCGGCCGCTCCATTCGGACGATGGTACCGATCTTTTCGGGGTTGACATCGATCCCTCATTCGGAAACGAAGAAACCGAGTAACTTTCCGCTGGGAACGCCGAATGAACACTTGGCTGGGTTGAGCTTGATATCGTACCTACGAAGGTTGGCGAATGTTTTTGCCAAGTCAGTCAGCAGGTCGGAACCTTTGCGTGACTTGACTACGATATCATCCATATACGCCTCCACATTCCGACCGATCTGGTCGAGGAGGCATTTTTGGATCATGCGCATAAAGGTTGCTCCTGCATTCTTCAAACCAAATGGCATAGTGATGTAGCAGAAGCACCCGAATGGGGTGATGAAGGCTGTTTTTAATTCATCGGGGCCATACAGACGGATCTGATGATAGCCCGAGTAGGAATCAAGGAATGACAAACGCTCGCAACCCGCAGTCGAATCGACAATTTGATCGATGCGGGGGAGCGGAAAATGGTCTTTCGGACAGACCCTATTGAGATGCTTGAAGTCGATGCACATTCGGAGCGACTTGTCTTTCTTGGGCACCATGACAACATTGGCGAGCCACTCGGAGTGGTGTACCTCGCGAATGAAGTTGGCTGCCAAAAGCTTAGCCACCTCTTCTCCGATTGCCTTCCTCTTGTGCGCGGCGGACCGACGCAGGCGTTCTCGGACAGGCCGAGCGGCAGGATCCACATGCAGTCGGTGCTCAGCCAACTCCCTGTGTACACCTGGCATGTCAGCGGGCTTCCATGCGAAGATGTCCCAGTTCTCACGGAGGAATTGGATGAGCTCGGCTTCCTATTTAGGATCGAGGGTGGTGGAGATGTTCGTCGGGGCAGCGGTGTCGTCCGTCGGGTGGATGCTGACCTTCTTCGTCTCTCCCGCCGACTAGAATGCGGACTCCGAAGCTGGCTTCTTTGAACGCATCAAGTCGGCGGGGTCGACTGTTTTCTTGTACTCGTCAAGCTCGAGGATAGCCATATGCTGATCGGCAATCCTCGATCCTTGTTGCAGACACTCCTCGGCCCGCTGCCGATTGGCGGTGATAGTGATCACACCTTTTGGGCCTGCCATCTTTAGCTTCAGGTACACGTAACATGGACGGGCCATGAAACGTGCATACGCCGGGCGGCCAAGAATTGCGTGGTACGCACTCTGGAAGTCCACCACCTCGAACGTCAGCTTCTCCTTGCGGAAGTTCTTGTCGGAGCCGAACACGACGTCCAACGCGATCTGGCCGCGTGACTTGGCCTTTCGTCCAGGGACGACTCCATGGAACTGCATGCTGCTCTCGCTAAGTTTGGACATCGGAATGCCCATCCCCTTGAGAGTGTCAGCGTACGTGATGTTCAGGCCGCTGCCGCCGTCCATGAGGACTTTGCACAGTCGGACTCCTTCCACCACCGGGTCGACGACCAGGGCCTGCCTCCCTGGGGTGGGTACGTGTGCTGGATGATCCGACTGGTCAAAGGTGATCGCAGTCTGAGACCATTTGAGGAACGTGGGGTTGGTCGGGGTGGCCATGTTCACCTCCCTGTTCACCAGCTTCAGTCGACTCTTGCTTTCAATGTCAGCAAAAATCATCAGTGTTGCATGGACTTGGGGGAACAGATCTTCCTTGTCCTCCTCATCCTGTTCATTGTCCTTTTCACTCGGCTGCCCTTCGCCGAACCCCTGGATCAGGAGGCGACATTACCGAGTGGTATGCTTCGGGAGTATGGCGTTGCCCTCTTCATCCATCTTCATGTGAATGGGACATGGCTGGTCCAGGATGTGGTTTCCGAATTGTTTCTTCTTGGGGGTGAACTGAGCCTTCCCCTTGCCCTTGAATTTGGCATTGGTAACGGCTGCGGCCTCTGCCTGTGGAGTAGATGGAGCTTTCTACTTCTGCTTCCGAGTGTTGTTCCCATCTCCATCGGCGACTGCTTTGTGCTTGCCGCTACGAATGCGGTCCTCTTCTTCGCCATTTGCATAGTGTGTCGCTATCTCCATCATCTTACTCATGGAGATGTCGCCTGTTCGACCGAATTTCACGTACAGATCTCTGTACCGCACGGCTGCCTTGAAGGCGCAGACTGCTTGGTGCTCTGTGACGTTCTCCACCGTGTGGTAGAGGGTCGTCCAACGCTGAATGAAATCGCGTAGGGGCTCATTCTGCTTCTGGACATAGTGCTGGAGCTCCACGAGACCAGCAGGGCGTTTGCACGTCCCTTCGAAGGTCCTGATGAAGACTCGGGCCAGATATGCCCAGTTGTAGATGCTTGAGGGAGCCAACTGGTTCAGCCACGTTCGTGCCGAGCCGTCGAGCATCAGACGGAGGTGTTTCATGGCGACGTGGTCGTCCCCTCCTCCGATCTGGACTGCCACTCGGTAGTCGTCTAGCCACGTTTCTGGCTTGGATTCTCCTGTAAACTTGCTGATCCCCGTCGCCAATCGGAAGTTGGGAGGGATGTCAGCCGAACGGATGGCTCGACTGAAACACTCGGGACCAGAGACGATGGTCCTGCTTCGACTCGGACGGTCCATGTCGTGGCCATCGCAGTGGGCCCGGCCCCTGTCGACCCTCCTCTGGGCGATATGCCCCCTTGCGTCGGGCCTTGGATCATAAGTGTCACCGACCGAACGCCGATCATCATGATGTCGGGGCCCGTAGGGCCCACCCCGCGGAGGGGTGCATGAATGGCGACGATCTTCGGGATTCATGGAACGGTTGCCTCCCCTGTGTCGCTGATGAGAACCGGGGCTGTGAACTGACCGATGTGTGTTCTTGCGAACAGAACTATTGTGGATCCTGTTGTGTGACTGGGAGACCGCCGAATTTTGCTGCTGCGCCGTGTGCAGCAGGGCACGGATCTGCTCGATCGCTCTGCCAGCCTCTGAATCAGTCGGCTGGAGGGAATCGGCTATCATGGCGGCGGCGGCCAGGTTGAGGACGGGTGTGCGGAACACCTCCACGTTGCTCTGAGAGTGCGCCGACTGGCAGAACGGCGAGGCTGACGGCGAGCGCCGGAGGTTCTGCCGACCTCGTGCTCGTTCCGGCCGGTTTGGCGGAGACTTTCATGGGAGCTGGCCATGTGCACTTCGGCTGCAAGCCCGCGACCCACGTACTCAGAAGGAAACTCAGTCGGAACTGAGTCCGAGCGGTGGGACTGCGGCGCTACTACAACCGACTCGAGGACCGCCACTTGTGAAGACGCACTCTGGCGCGCCTGGGCATGTTGCACCCAACGCTGGAGCCGCGGACGGTGAGACCGCTTGTTGCGGCGCGCGACAGGGGCGAAGGTCGACACCGGGGCCGACTGCTGGAGAAGAAGGATGCCGCGGGCGCCGGCACGGAAGTGCGTAGCCCCGCGACTGGGGAGCGCCTCGACGTCGAGAGGAGCATCCCGAATCCATGCCGAATCGTCGATGATGAAGGAGAGAGCGCAGAAGAGGATCTCGCGACCCATGCTCAAATCTCCACCGGTCGACATGACGAAAAGATGTAGTCGCAAAACTCCCCGAAAAGTCACTTAGACGCCTGCCCCACGGTGGGCGCCAACTGTCGTGGGTATAAGTCTGACAGTAGATGTGTAGGGTACGAAAGGATGGGCAGAGCCTTAGCTACGGCGAGGTTGTATGAGTTCAGGCCCCTCTATAGTGGAGGTAAAAGCCCTACGTCTCAGTGCTCTTGGAGCTTGATACAAGTGTAATATGGATTACAATGAATTGCTAACCCCTGCACCAGTGGGGAAGGGCGGCTTATATAGAGTGTGTTGCCCTTCACAACGGTTCGGTGCACAGGGGTGGAGTAGTGGCGAATAAATGCCTACTTACAGGTAACGTATGTCTTAAATGCTAATAAAGGTACATGGAAACGTATGACCGTTGCCCTCCAGGGGGGTTACGATGTACAGAGTGGAATCCAGCCGGTAAGTTTGATACGCTCCGAATGCTCATCTCCGACTGGATGATGGAGGAATCGTCACCGACTGGATGATGGGAAGTCCTTAATTCAGTCGGAACTGACTAAGGGCCTTATCCTTTATGAAGGGTAGTCCTTGGGTAGGACCCATAGGGCAGGCCTATGACCCTACCCTAGGACTGTAAACCCATCACACGGGGTGGCCACAAGCTTGTAGGACGCGCCCAGGGGGTAGGCCGCGCCCCTCTGGCTTCTCGGCTCCTCGTGAACTCTTGAGATTGCTTTGAATTTTCCTATTTTTTAAATATTCCAAAACTCGTAAAAATTGCCATTGGAAAAGTTTTGGAGTCGGTTTGCTTACCGTAACACATACCTATTACTTTTCAGAGTCTCAAATGTTCTGATAGGTCTCCCTAATGTATTCCTCCGGAGTTATGGTATTGATAATGTTACTTTAAGAGATGGCAGAAAAGGTTAAAGAAAACGGGATGCAAAAAATCAAAACCCCACACATGAAATGGTTCTATAACAAGAGAGTAATTCATATGCATTTCCTGACGTCTACTAATATTACCAATTTTTTGACATTCATCACAAGACAAGACAAACTTACGAGCATCCTGGAAGAGAGTAGGCCAATAAAAACCAGATTGTAATACCTTGTATGCAGTTCTATCTCCGACGTGATGTCCTCCATAGGCCTAGGAGTGACACTTGTGTAGGATCTGTCCCTGTTCATGCTCAGGTACACAACGCCTAATAATACCATCTACTCCTTCTTTATAAAGGCGTGGATCGTCCCGAAAGTAATGTCTTAAATCATAGAAGAGCTTTTTATTTTGTTGGTATGTGAAGCTAGGTGGTATAAATTTAGCAACACTGTAGTTAGCATAATCAGCATACCAAGGAGCACTGCATGAAGTATTTATGACAGCTAATTGTTCATCAGGGAAGCTATCATCTATATGTAGTGGGTTATTAAGAACATTCTCTAGTCCAGACAAGTTATCTGCTATGGGGTTATCAATACCCTTCCTATCAATAATATGCACATCAAATTCTTGTAGCAGAAGAACCCACCTAATAAGTCTAGATTTAGCATCTTTCTATTCCATAGGGTATTTAATAGCAGCGTGATCAGTGTGAACAGTTACTTTGGAATCAACAATATAAGGTCTAAACTTATCGCAAGCAAACACAACTACTAAAAATTCCTTTTCAGTGGTAGCGTAGTTTCTTTGAGCACTGTTGAGGGATCGATAGAAGATGTGTCTAGAGGGGGTGAATAGACCACTTGTCAAGATAAAAATTCTTGCCTAACCTAATTTCTAGGAGGACGGAAATCTAGCAGTTGTAACAAGTCTAGGTCACCCTACACACGCAGTTCTAAGAGTATAGCAGCGGAAAGTAAAACATGCAAGTGTTATGTAGAGGAGTAAGGTAGGGAGATCTAACGCATGAGGTTGACACGGTGATTTTTGGCATGGTTCCGATAGGTGGCCCTATCGTACGTCCATGTTAGTGGAGACTTCAACTCACGGAGGGTAACGGTTGCGAGAGTCGAGGGAGGGCTCCACACACGGAGGGTCCACAAAGAAGAGGCCTTGTCTATCCCATCACAGCTTCCGTCCATGGAGGACTAGCCTTACTCATAGTAGACCTTCACGAAGTAGGCACTCTCCTTGCCCTTACAAACATCTTGGTTCAACTCCCCAACACGAAGTAGGAGGCTCCCAAGCGACACCTAACCAATCTAGGAGGCACCACCCTCCAAAAGGTAATGGATGGGGTAGATCAATGAACTCCTTGCTCTTGTGCTTCTAAAGATAGTCTCCTCAACACAAATCACTCTCTCACAGAATATGCATGGGTAGGAGATGTTGATTTGGTGGAAAGCAGTTTGGGGAGGCTAGAGATCAAGTTTAAAATGATTGGATTGGAATATCTTGGTCTCAACACATGAGTAGGTGGTTCTCTATCAGAAAATGGATCTGCAAAGGAAGTGTTTGTTCTGAGTGCTTCTCCCAGAAAGAGAGGTGTGTGAAGGGGTATATATAGGAGCAACCAAAATCCAACTGTTACACACAATAGAGTAAACTCGGTGACACCAAAGTTGGAAACTCTGTGGTACCGACTAGCACTAAAGGTATGAACTTTTGAATCTCGGTGAGACCGATATATACAACTCGATGGCACCGAAAAGGTGACTAACGATTAGATGGCTAAGTCGGTGGCACCAATACTCAAACTTGAAAATTCTGATTTTGTGTATCTTGGGAACTGAATGTTGGTCACCCTAACTTGGTAGCACCGATGCAGTTTCGGTTGCACCGATTTGGTGCGAATGGCTAGGGTTCTGTCTGAGGTCAAACTCGGTGGGTCCGATATGGAAATGTTTTTGACACCGAATTTGTGAATGTGGAATTTGACAGAGTGGAAATGTGGGAAAAATGACTGGGTGTTTGGGTGGCTAACTTTGAGTGTTTGAGCAATCAGTTCATTTTACTGCCTCACCCCCTTTTAATAGTATTGGCTTTACTATGGACTCAAAAGTGATTTCTCAAAAATGTAAAATGAAGAGTCTTCTACCTTGAAGCTTGAGCCAATATTATTCCTTTCTTGCATCCAGGGGTATCTCCATATAATCCTTAAGCCATAGCTCTCCATGGACTAATCCTGAAATATCTAGGTAATAGTGTTGGTCCAAGAGACAATGTATGTTGTCATGATTTATCAAAATCACCAAGGGAGCATATGTGCTTTCAACTTTCTAGAGTTTTACTAGCGTAATGGATGAAATTTAATTTCTAATCAACTCTTTGCCTAGAACAGCACCAACAGCATAATCACTCAAATCACACATAATTTCAAACAGTAGGTTCCAATCAGGTGGTTGAACAACACGTGTAGTGATCAAGGCTCTCTGAAGAATTTCAAATGCTTCTACAAAATCATTGTAAAAAACAAATGGAACATCCTTTTGCAAAATATTAGTGAGAGTCTTAGAAATCTTAGAGAATTCTTTAATAAATCTCTTATAGAAACCAGCATGACCAAGGAAACTTCTTATACCTTTGATATATGTTGGACACGACATTTTTTCAATAGCATGAACTTTAGCTTCATCAACTTCAATCCTCTTTTGGACGTTTTGTGTCCCAAGACAATGCCTTCATTAACCATAAAGTGACACTTCTCCCAAATCGAGACAAGATTAGTTTCTTCACATCTATGCAAAACTCGATCAAGGTTGCTCAAGAAATCATCAAAAGAAGTTCCGTAAATGGAAAAATCATCCATGAAAACCTCAACAATATTTTCACAAAAGTCAGAGAATATAGCCGTCATACATCTTTGAAAGGTAGCAGGTGCACTGCATAAACCAAAAGCCATACGTCTATAAGTAAAGATACCGAAAGGGCAAGTAAAAGTGGTCTTCTCTTGATCCTATTTTGACACAGGTATTTGAGAGAAACCAGAATAACCGTCTAGAAAGCAAAAATGTGTATGTTTGGATAGTATTTTTAGTATTTGATCAATAAAAGGTAGCAAATAATGATCTTTCCTAGTAGCCTTATTTAATTTCCTAAAATCAATTACCATTCTATATCATGTAACAATTCTTTGCGGGGTCAATTCATTTTTATCATTAGGAACAACGGTAATACCTCCTTTTTTAGGGACACGGACTAACCCATCTACTATCACCAATAGGATAAATTATACCTACCTCCAGAAGCTTTAGTATTTCCTTCATTTTAGGATTTAATCGTCGTTGGTGATCAATAACTCGTTTAGCATCAGGCTCCATATTGATTTTGTGCTGACATAGAGTTGGACTAATGCCCTTAAGATCATCAAGAGTATATCCAATAGCAGCACGGTGCTTCCTCAAAGTTTTCAATAATATCTTTTATTCATGCTTTGAAAGGTTAGCACTAATAATAACAGGATATATATATATCTTTTTCATCAAGATAAGCATACTTCAGAGTATCAAGTAATTATTTAAGCTCAAACACGGGATCGCCCTTGGGTGGAGGAGGATCCCCAAGTATTTTAACACGCAGGTTGTTTTTTAAAATAGGTTGTTGATCAAAGAAAATCTTATCTATTTCATTCATATGCATATCATTTTTCATGATCTAGCAAATATTGTTCTAAGGGATCAGTAGGAGGCACCGTGATAGAAGCGAGACCAATAATTTTATATTTACTAGGCAATTATTTGTCATGGGGTTGTCTACGAAATTTAGAGAAATTGAACTCATGAGACACATCCCCAAAACTTACAGTAACCGTTTTTTTCTCACAATCAATTTTAGAATTAACAGTATTCAAGAAGAGTCTACCGAATATAATGGGACAAAAATCATCTTGTGGGGAACCAAGAACAAGAAAATCAGTCGGATACTTTATTTTCCCACACAAGACTTCGACATCTCTAACAAACCCAATTAGTGCAATAGTATCTCTATTAGCAAGCTTGATGGTAACATCAATTTCTTCTAATTCAGCTGGTGCAATATCATTAATAATTTCTTGGTATAAGGTAAAGGGAATTGCACTCACACTAGCACCCATATCACATAAGCCATGATAACAATGATCTCCTAATTTAACAGAAACAACAGGTACACCAACAATAGGTCTATGTTTACCTTTAGTATCAGGTCTAGCAATTCTAGCAGCTTCATCACATAAATGAATGACATGCCCATCAATATTATCAACCAAGAGATCTTTAACCATAGAAACATTAGGTTCAACTTTAATTTGTTTAGGAGGTATAGGTGTTCTAGTATAACTGTTACGAACCACAGTTGAAGCTTTAGCATGTTCCTTTATTCTAACAGGAAAGGGTGGTTTCTCAATATAAGCAGTAGGAATAACAGGATCAACATTATAAATAATAGTTTGTTCTTCAACTTTAATAGGTTCAACCACTTTAACTTCAATGGCATGATGATATTTAAACCATTTCTCCTTGGGGAGATGAACATGAGTAGCGAAAGATTCATAGAATGAAGCTACTACCTCAGAGTCAAGTCCATATTTAGTGCTAAAATCACGAAAAGCATCGGTGGCTATAAAGGATTTAACACAATAAAACATAAGGCTTATACCTGACTCATTACCTTCGTCGAGTTCCCAATCTTCAAAGTTGCCTTTAATTCTTTCCAATAAGTCCCATTTGAATTCAATGTCTTTCTTCATAAAGGAACAAGCACAAGAAGTATCGAGCATGGATTGATCATTACGAGAGAGCCGAGCATAAAAATTCTAAATAATAATTTCTCT
Organism: Hordeum vulgare subsp. vulgare; assembly: GCF_904849725.1. Taxonomy (NCBI): domain Eukaryota; kingdom Viridiplantae; phylum Streptophyta; class Magnoliopsida; order Poales; family Poaceae; genus Hordeum; species Hordeum vulgare. The sequence continues at coordinate 372,371,943 of NC_058520.1, read as the reverse complement.
CGGGAGCTCATGATTGAAGCATGAATATAACATTGACTTAATCCTCCCCCAAGCTTGAGATATCTTTCTCCTTCACGAGGCCAAAAATTATAAATATAATTCTGATCACGATGAACCAGATGCATAGGATAAAACTTCTGATGAAATTCCAATTTCAATCGGTTGTAGTTCCATGATCGAATATCATCACATAGTCTATACCATGTCAACGCCTTCTCCTTCAAAGATGAAGGAAAGACCTTCTTCTTGACATCATCCTCGGGCATACCTGCAAGCTTAAATAATCCAGAAACTTCATCCACATAGATTAGATGCAAATCAGGATGTAGTGTTCCATCTCCTTCATAAGGATTAGCTATCAGTTTTTCTATCATACCGAAAGAATTTCATAATAAATATTTTCAGTAGGTGCAACAGGTCGAGGAGCATCTCTTTGTGCTTCCGGTCGGGGTGAATATACCCCAAACAAGCCCCTCAAAGGATTATTTTCCAAGTGATAAGTGACAATAAATTTCAGCACAGTATATAAGTTTTTCCTTACCAAGTTCCACACACCAAAGGAGATCCACTCCTCGGCAACGGTGCCAGAAAAGAGTCTTGATGACCCACAAGTGTAGGGGATCTATTGTATTCCTTTCGATAAGTAATAGTGTCAAACCCAACAAGGAGCGGAAGGAGATGACAAGCGGTTTTCAGTAAGGTATTCTGTGCAAGCACTGAAATTATCGGTAATAGATAGTTTTGTGATAAGGTAATTCATAACGGTTAGAAAGTAACAAATGTAACAATAGTGCAACAAAGTGGCCCAATCCTTTTATAGCAAAGGACAAGCCTGGATAAACTCTTATATAAAGCAAAGAGCTCCCGAGGACACATGGGAATTTCTGTCAAACTAGTTTTCATCATTCTCATATGATTCCCGTTCGTTACTTTGATAATTTGGTACGTGGGTGCACCAGTGCTTGGGTGCTTACCTTACTTGGACAAACATCCCACTTATGATTAACCTCTCTTGCAAGCATTCGCAACTACGAAAGAAGAATTAAGATAAATCTAACCATAGCATGAAACATATGGATCCAAATCAGCCCCTTACGAAGCAACACATAAACTAGGGTTTAAACTTCTGTCACTCTAGCAACCCATCATCTTCTTATTACTTCCCAATTCCTTACCTAGGCACAAATAATGGTGAAGTGTCATGTATTCGACGTTCAAATGACACCACTAGAGGAGAGACAACATACATCTCGTCAAAATATCGAACGAATACTAAATTCACATGATTACTTATAGCAAGACTTATCACATGTCCTCAGGAACAAACGTAATTACTCACAAAGCATATTCATGTTCATAATCAGAGGAGTATTAATAATCATTAAGGATCTGAACATATGATCTTCCAATAAGTAAACCAACTAGCATCAACTACAAGGAGTATTCAACACTACTAGCAACCCACAGGTACCAATCTGAGGTTTTGAGACAAAGATCGGGTACAAGAGATGAACTAGGGCTTGGAGAGAAGATGGTGCTGATGAAGATGTTGATGGAGATTAACACCCTCTCAATGAGAGGATCGTTGGTGATCATGATGGCTTCGATTTCCCCCTCCACAGTGGGGAGTTTCCCTGGCAGAATAGCTCCACCGGAGCTCTAGATTGGTTATGCCGAAGTTCCGCCTCGAGACGGCGGCGCTTCATCCCGTAAGTTCTGATATGATTTTTTCCAGGTCAAAACCCTTCATATAGCAAAAGATGGGCACCGGAGACGTGCCAGGGGGCCCACAAGCCTGCAGGGCGCGCCCAGGGGGTAGGTCGTGCCCCTGGCTTGTGGCCACCTGGTGGGTCCCCTGATGTATTTATTTCGCCCAATATTTTTATATATTCCAAAATAATTCTCCGTAAGTTTTCAGGACTTTTGGAGTTGTGCTGAATAGGTCTCTTAGATTTTCTCCTTTTTCGGTCCAGAATTCCAGTTGCCGGCATTCTCCCTCTTCAAGTAAACCTTGTAAAATAAGAGAGAAAAGGCATAAGTATTGAACCATAATGTGTATTAACATCCCATAATGCAATAAATATCGATATAAAAGCATGACGCAAAATGGACGTATCAGTGTGTCACAAATACGTCAAGCAAATCTCCAATTCTTACCAGTTCTTACCCAACAGTAGGTGGTGATCGACAACCGGTGTAGTCAAAACTCTCAAAGCTTGGATAGACTCATTGCCAGGTGGTGTCAAACACATGATGTATATGTTTGTGGATCTAGAAAGGCTTATAATATGGTAGCAAAAAGGGTCAACAATAATCAGTTCAGAGATGCGAAGTTGAAAGGATGCTCAACGATAGTACCATGCTGGTCCTAGGCTAGACCGTACTAGAGACGATGTTAGAGCATATTTCTCTATATGTGGTTTTGATAATTGATGACAATCCCTATGGAATAATGGTTGCATTGAGTTATATTTGAAGGATTTGTCCATAGGCACTTCTTGAAGTCCATCTGTTGGTTTCAAGGAGTTTATTTGATGACCAAGGTGGTATTCCAAGTAATATCCGAAGATTGGTCATAGATACACAAGGTTGATCAAGACTAAGCAAATAGTAAATCAAGATGATCAAAACACAAAGTGTACAAGATGTACCGAGAGGGATCAAGTGATCCCATGGTATGGTAAGCATTGTCCATACTGCTTTTGTGTACTAACCCATGGTCTTCGTGACAGTTCTATGTGGGGTTAGGTGTGTTTCCATGGGTTTGCGTCAAGAGGAAGATCTCATTCAACCTATGAAGGATGACATCAAGTGGTGATCGTCATCAAGATTGCGGTGTGCAAGTTCAAGTGGAGCATCAAGAAGATATCATCCTTGAAGCTTGTCGTCCATTGTGGTGGCAATGGACTTGTGAAGATGTGCTAAGAGTGGCTCACCCATAGTGAGTATGGGGGAGCAATCAACTAGTCTTCATCAAACCAACGTAATCAAGAAAGGTGGTCCATCTTGAGCAAGCCAAGATCATCGTCATCTAGCTCAAGAGGGCTAGGTGCAAGGTATAGGTTTGCCCTTGATAGGTATTTCTATTGTAGGATAGATTGCCGTACTATCACGGGGGGCTCTCAAGTGAGTAGCTTGATCATGTCGTTCGTTGAGAGCTCAAACCATTTGCATCCTTGCATCATATTTCTTGGTTCTTGGTTGGTGTTTCTCTTTGTGATTTTTAGAGCTTATGGTCATCTACATGACGAGCTCGAGTTCACCGAAAACGGAGTCCATATGCATCTTCTATGATGTTTTCGATGTTGGAAGTTTTTGTCGGTTTGTCATTCGTAGAGGTTTCACATCTCTATATCATTGGCATTTTCATTGCTGCATGTTCTTAAGATTGGATACCTTTTGTCATCTTGAATCCAACAAGCTTGAGTTCGCTCGATTCAGAGCTCGTATGCGAAAGTTATGGCAGTTTCAGTGGCCAGCGGTAGTATCGCACGTGCCAACGGTAGTACCGCTCTTGGAGCGGTAGTAGTTTTTTACTACCGCTCTCTAGCGGTATTACCGTCCGGTAATACCATGCCGCCGGACTTTTGCAAAACCGCAGCCTCGGCGGTGGTAGGCACAGAAGTAATTTTTTACTACCGTGGTTGGTGAACCTACCGTGCAGTGGTACCGCTCCTAGCAGTGGTAGTACCGCTCTGCTCGAGCTGTGAGTTGGGGTAACGGTTGGATTCTTTCCCTCACTATATAAAGGGGGTCTTCTTCCCCATTGGACTCAATCCACCCATTGAGCTCGTGTTCTTCCCCCATTGTTGACCTTCTTAGAGCTTGCTAACTCTCAGTCCCTCCAATGATTCTTGCTAGTTCTTGAGGGAAAAGAGAGAGGAGATCTAGATCCACATCTCCACCAATCACTTTCTCATCTATGTGAGCTCCTTGTTCTTCTTCTCATATTTCTCCATAGTTTTTGTTGTTGTGGAGGGATTTGGGTGTGAGGGACTTGACCACTACGTGTGTTCTTGCCATTGCATTAGTTGCATCGGTTTGAGTTCTCCACGGTGATACGTGGAAGTGAGAAGTTGACAAGCTTATTACCCTTGGGTACTTGGTACCCCTAGAGATTTTTCTTCATGGATGCTTTGGCATCCTAGAAGCTTGGTGGTGCCTCGAAGCTCAATCATTGTGGTGTAAAGCTCCGGGAAAGCGTCGAGGTCTCCAATTAAGTTGTGGAGATTGCCTCGGGCATTTGTGGTCACCTCGAAGCCATATGCCATTGTGGTGAATCTTCATGGTGTTGTTGGGAGCCTCCAATTAAGTTGTGGAGATTGCCCCAACCTTGTTTGTACGAGTTCGGTGACTGCCCTCAAGGGTCCCTTAGTGGAATCACGACATCTTCCATTGTGCGAGGGCGTGAGGAGATTACGGTGGCCTTAGTGGCATCTTGGGGAGCATTGTGCCTCCACACCGCTCCAAACAGAGATTAGCATCCGCAAGGGTGTGAACTTCGGGATACATCATCGTCTCTGCGTGCCTCGGTTATGTCTTACCCGAACCCTTTACTTATGCACTTTACTTTGTGATAGCCATATTGTTTCTTGTTATATATCTTGCTATCACTTAGTTGTTTATCTTGCTTAGAATAAGTTGTTGGTGCACATAGGTGAGCCTAGTTGTTTTAGGTTTTGTTCTTGACATAATAAATGTTAGTTTTATTCCACATTTGTTCAAGTCTAAACCGTAATTATTTTAAAGCGCCTATTCACTCCCCCCCCCTAGGCTACACGTAATCAAGGAAAGAGCCACTCTGATTTTTTATCCTTTTTTGCGCTCTTTTTTCTTCTTCAAAAAATTACTACAATGGCGAGTGTCTCAAAACACTTCTGAAGGACTAAAAACAGGATAGACACGATTTTTTTGACTATTTTCTTGGGAGTGATTCGGGGCTGCGTCAACCAAAAATTGCGACAAAAAATTGCTATGATGGCGAGTGTCTCAAAATGCTTTGGAAAACCTAAAACATGATAGGGGAACAAAATTCACCCACTGAAATTTTGGCCTAATGGCTGCTCTGAAAACTGTGCCAGACTCTTTTTTTTAACCTACTAAGGCAAGAAAACGCGAAACCGAAAACAAAGGAATCTCGAAACGACACCTAATATGTAAAGGACTCGGATTGTTGGCGGATATGTGGTGCGATAGATGGTAATAATGACGGTAATAATGAGTGATGTTATATGGCACCTGTGATGATAGTGGTGGGTTGCAGCGAGATCGAATATGGGGAGGCGACAGGTGACAACTTGTGAATAGAACTCGAAACTCTAAAGGACTAGACTCTAAGACAAGGAACTCGACACGACTATGCAACCACAAGTTCAACAAAGCAAAATACCAAACACAAAATTGCAAAAGGCTCAGATTGGTTCGGATAGGATGAACTAACCCTAATTGTTTTGGATTTTTTGATGGACTATAGGTATGAAGAACATATGCGATCTAAACTAGAAAAAACTAGTAAAATCTCACCGAGCAATGAGGAACTCTGATACCACTTGATAGAGGCAAAGTTGTCCCTGTCTTTCGATGAGATGGTGGCTATCGTTTTTGGTGCAGTAGACTTTGACGATCCGGCTATGAACGTGCAAAGACGTCGCGCCTTAGCAATCGCTAAACCAACTCCGAAAGGTTATTGACCACGCAGGAGCACGATCAACCTGACCACGAGAGTCTGTCTCCTGCAAACGAAGAACAAGCAAGAAACTAAAATTACAATCTAGATATTGTGAATATAAGAGGAAAGCTTTACTTATGAAAGTGGGGTTTTGTGACCTCTTGGTCTGGTCATAGAACACAAACAAATGACGCGAAGTTGCAGCTATGGCGAACTTGTAATCTAAACAAAACCCAAGTCTAAACGGTGCCCTAAGGGCTATATATATGATGGAATAGATAGAGATTTTCGTGACCCTTGGAGGAGGGGTCCAAAAACGACCCTAAACTCGGTTTCCCCACACATACGGACTCTAAAAACAGCCTATGTGGTAGTATTTCAAAATTACATGGGCCTAGCCCAAAAATAAGGTGAAGCAGCACTATAATAGCCTATGGACGAAACTTATGAAGTAACATCTTGTATATTTCGTCCAAGCCTTCATGTTTTCCTTATGGTGGCTTCAAAGACCAAAAATCACCACCAAAAGCTCCCTTGTTCTTTCTCGCATGTGCACCTTCCCCTCCATGATTGATCCCAATCCAATGGTCATCCTCCTTGTCCATGCTACGTCCTTCATTCATAAGCAAAACAGAAGTATCTAACTGAGGCAGCATCATATGTTCATAAACATTAGAAGGATTTCCAAGAAACGAAAGTACGTGGTAATTCAATTGGCATGCTCGAGCTCTAGTAACTGGTCTAGTAGGTATAGCAGTTGTAACAATGGTACCAATATCATCATCAGTGCTTGTCCTTTAGAGGCTCACTAGGGACAATGTGTTGTCTATGTATCAACACATCTATTTGAGTTTCCAATCAATACAATTCTAGCATGGATAATTGAAAGGATCGATATGGTTGACTAGAGGGCGGTGAATAGGCAACTAACAAATTTTAAGCTATTCTTTAAACAAATTAGGTTTAGCAACAAATAGGTTGTCTAGATATGCAACTAGGTGAGAAACCTACATGATGCTAACACAACATTAATAAGAAAAGAGTAAATACAAGTAAAGGTAAGAAATAACCACAAGTGGAATTGATGAAGATGAGGGTGTGTTCCCGAAGTTCCTTCCACTTGAGGGGAAGTACATCTTCGTTGGAGCGATGTGGAAGCACAATGCTCCCCAAGATGCCACTATGGCCACCGTATTCTCCTCACACCCTCACACAATGAGAGGTGTCGTGATTCCACTAAGTGATGCCCTTGAAGGTGGCAACTGGACCTTTACAACATGATTGGGGCTCTCTCTCCACAACTTAATTGGAGAATCCCAACAAAACCACGGAGCTTCACCACAATGGAATGTGGATCCAAGGTGACCTCTTCTGTCTAGGGTGCTCTGATACGTCTCAAACGTATCTATAATTTTTGATGGTTTCATGTTGTTATCTTGTCATCTTTGGATGTTTTATGTACCTTTTATATCTTTTTTGGGACTAACTTATTAATTCAGTGCCAAGTGCCAGTTCCTATTTTTTCTATGTTTTTGGCTCTTTTCAGATCTAATTTTGGAACGGAGTCCAAACGGAATAAAATCCCCGAAATAAATTTTTCCCGAACGGAAGAAGATCAGGGGGCTTGAGGGCCAAGCCAGGAGGGCTACAGGGGGGCCCACAAGCCCCCTAGCCGCCACCAGGGGGCGGCGGCCAGCAGGCTTGTGGCCTCCCTGGCGCCCCCCTGACCTAACTCCTTCGCCTATATATTTCCTAAAATACAAAAAAAATCAAGGGATCCACGAAAATACTTTTCCGCCGCCGCAAGCTTCCGTTTCCGCGAGATCTCATCTGGAGACCCTTCTCGGTTCCCTACCGGAGGGGACTTTGGAGTTGGAGGGCTTCTACATCAACATCATCGCCCCTCCAATGACTCGTGAGTAGTTCACTTCACACCTACGGGTCCGTAGTTAGTAGCTAGATGGCTTCTTCTCTCTCTTGGATCTTCAATACAAAGTTCTCCATGATCTTCATGGAGATCTATCCGATGTAATCCTCTTTGGCGGTGTGTTTGTCGAGATCCGATGAATTGTGGATTTGTGATCAGATTATCTATGGTATATATTTGAGTCTTTGCTGATTTCTTATATGCATGATTTGATATCCTTGTCAGTCTCTCCGAGTCTTGGGTTTTGTTTGGCCAACTAGATCTATGATTCTTGCAATGGGAGAAGTGCTTGGTTTTGGGTTCTTACCGTGTGGTGACCTTTCCCAGTGGCAGTAGGGGCAGCAAGGCACACATCGGGTAGTTGCCATCAAGGGTCACAAGGTGGGCTTTGTCGTAGATATGAGATTGTCCATCTACATCATGTCATCTTGCTTAAGGCGTTACTCCGTTCTCTTGGACTTAATACACTAGATGCATGCTGGATAGCGGTCGACGTGTGGAGTAATAGTAGTAGATGCAGAAAGTATCGGTCTACTTGTTTTGGACGTAATGCCTATAGATATAATCATTGCCATAGATGACGTCACGACTTTGCGCGGTTCTATCAATTGCTCGACAGTAATTTGTTCACCCACCGTCTACTTGCTTTCATGAGAGAAGCCACTAGTAAACACTACGGCCCCGGGGTCTATTCACATCTATTGTTTCCACTTTTGCTTTTACTTTGCTTTGTTACTTTGTTGCTTTCGGTTCTCACTTGGCGAACAATCTATAAGGGATTGACAACCCCTTCATAGCGTTGGGAGCAAGTTTTTGTGTTTGTGCAGGCACTTGAGATACTCCTTCACTGGATCGGTACCTTGGTTCTCAAACTGAGGGAAATACTTACCACCGCTGCGCTACATCACCCTTTCCGCTTCGAGGGAACACCAACACAAGGCTCCAAGGCCACGGGGGAAATCCTTTGCATATTTTCCTAGGAAGTCCCTTAAGGCGTAGCCGTAGCAGAAGGATTCCTGGTGCTGTAGCACGTTTCTGGCGCCCTTGGAAGGTATTTTGTTGCAGTAGCAGAAGTATTTCTGGCGTCGTTGCCGGGGAAGGAGATCTATCCAAGTAGGTCTCATAAACTCATCTCTTGCATTTACTTTTTTGCCAGTTGCCTCTCGTTGTCCTCTCCCCCACTTCACATTTGTCGTTTTCATTTGCCTTTCTCCTTTGCCGTCTTCTTTTGCCTTTCGCCTTTTTGCCGTTTTTCTTGCTTGTTTGTTTGTTGAAGTCATCATGGCTGAAAACACCAAACTTTGAGACTTCTCGAGCACTAATAATAATGATTTTATTAGTACTCCGATTGCTCTCGCCACTAGTGCGGAATCGTATGAAATCAACACAGCTTTGCTGAATCTTGTTATGAAAGAGCAATTCTATGGCCTTCCTAGTGAAGATGCCGCATCCCATCTCAATACCTTCATTGAGCTTTGCGATATGCAAAAGAAAAGAGATGTGGATAATGACGTGATTAAGTTGAAACTTTTTCCTTTCTCATTGCGAGATCGCGCAAAAACTTGGTTTTCTTCTTTGCCTAAAAATAGTATCAATTCTTGGGATAAGTGCAAAGATGCTTACATATCCAAGTATTTTCCGCCGGCTAAGATCATCTCCTTACGTAACGATATCATGAATTTCAAGCAACTTGATCATGAACACGTTGCACAATCTTGGGAGAGGATGAAGCTTATGATTAGAAATTGTCCCGCTCATGGCTTGAGTTTGTGAATGATTATACAAATCTTTTACGCTGGCTTGAATTTCGCTTCTCGCAATATCTTGGACTCCGCCTCAGGTGGAACGTTCATGGAAATCACGTTAGAATACGCTACAAAACTCCTAGACAATATCATGACCAACTACTCTCAATGGCACACTGAAAGGTCGCGTGCTAGCAAAAAGGTACACGCTATAGAAGAAATTAACTCGCTTAGTGCTAAGATGGACGAGTTGATGAATTTGGTTGCTAGTAGAAACGCTATTGTAGATCCTAATGACATGCCACTATCTTCCTTGATTGAGAGTAGCAACGCTAGTTTGGACGTGAATTTTGTTGGTAGGAACAATTTTGGCAACAACAATGCTTTTAGAGGAAACTATGTTCCTAGGCCTTTTCCTAGTAACTCCTTTAACAATTATGGCAATTCCTACAACAACACTTATGGAAATCACAACAAATTACCCTCTGATTTAGAGAGTAATATCAAAGAGTTCATCAACTCTCAAAAGATTTTCAATTTGTCCATAGAAGAAAAACTACTCAAAATAGACGATTTGGCTAAGAGCGTTGATAGGATGTCTTGTGATATTGATGCTTTGAAAGTTAGATGCGCTCCTCCAAAGGTCAACTTGGTTGAAACTTTGAAATCTATGCGTGTCTCCATGAATGAGAGCAAAGAAAGAACCGCCCAAATTTGCGCTAGGCATGAATGGTTTAAAAGGGTGCGTTCTAGTGATGCAAATCACGAAGATCTTAAAATGCTTGGTGTCTCCTCTTGAATCTTTGTTTTCGCGTGTCAAACCTATTATTGAAGGGGTTGGATACGAATCCACTTTGGTTGAAAAACTCCCCAATGATTTGAAGTCTACCCATCTTGATGATAAAGGTGTGGAGAGTGGAGTAGAAGAAATCAAAATTTTGGGTGGTAATGACACTCCCACTTTGGATTTCAAGGAATTCAATTATGATAATTGCTCCTTGTTTGAATGCATTTCTTTGATGCAATCCATTGCAAACTCTCCACATGCTTATAGCCAAAGCAAAGCCTTTATCGCGCATATCGTAGATGCTATGATGAAATCTCTTGAAGAGAGGCTCGAATTAGAAGTCTCTATACCTAGAAAACTTCATGATGAGTGGGAACCTATTATCAAAATCAAGATCAAAAACTATGAGTGCAATGCTTTGTGTGATTTGGGTGCTAGTGTTTCCGCGATTCCAAAGTCTTTATGTGATATTCTTGGTTTTCATGAGATTGAAGAGTGTTCTCTTAATTTGCATCTTGCGGATTCTACTGTCAAGAAACCCATGGGAAGGATCGATGATGTTCTTATTGTTGCAAATAAGAACTATGTACCCATGGATTTCATTGTACTTGACATAGATTGCAATCCTTCATGTCCCATTATTCTTGGTAGACCTTTCCTAAGGACTATTGGTGCTATCATCGATATGAAGGAAGGGAATATTAGATTTCAATTTCCTTTAAAGAAGGGCATGGAGCACTTTCCTAGAAAGAAAATAAGATTGCCTTATGAATCCATGATGAGGGCTACTTATGGTTTGAGCATAAAAGATGACTATACGTGATTCCATCACCTTTTGCCTAGCTAAGGGCGTTAAACAAAAGCACTTGTTGGGAGGCAACCCAACGAATCTATCCTTTTTCTTTCAGTTTTGTGTTTTCTACACTTTCATAATTCTGTTATGATTGTGTTTTTTGTGTTTCTTTTTGCGTTTGTGCCAAGCAAAACCGTTATGATTAGTCTTGGGGATGATCGTTTGGTCATGCTCGAAAAGACAGAAACTTTCTGCTCAGGAAAAGAATTTTCATTTTTTTTCTTCTGTAAGAGCTTTTGAGTTGATTCTTTTTTCTTCTGATTTCTACGGAAATTCTTCAGACTGTCATAATTTTTCAGAATTTTGGAAGTACCAGAATTATACGAAGTATACAGATTGCTACAGATTAGTCTGATGTTAACAGATTCTGTTTTTGTTGTGCTGGTTGCTTATTTTGATGAAACTATGGATAGTATCGGGGGGTATTAGCCATGGAAGATTGAAAATACAGTAACCCAACATCAGCATAAGTAGAATTTAAGTTTGCTACAGTACCTAAGGAAGTGGTGGTTTGCTTTCTTATACTAATGTTATCACGAGTTTCTGTTTAAGTTTCGTGTTGTGAAGTTTTCAAGTTTTGGGTGAAGTTCTTATGGACAAAGAGATAAAGAGTGGCAAGAACTCAAGCTTTGGGATGCCCAAGGCACCCCAAGATATTCAAGGAAGTCGTAAAAGCCTAAGCTTGGGGATGCCCCGGGAAGGCATCCCCTCTCTCGTCTTCAATCCATCGGTAACGTTACTTGGGGCTATATTTTTATTCACCACATGTTATGTGTTTTTGCTTGGAGCGTCTTGTATCATAGGAGTCTTTTATTTTTGTTGTGTCACAATCATCCTTGCTGCACATCTAGAGAGAGATACATGCACTCACCGTGATTTTGTCGATCTTCACTTATATCCTTTGGTAGACAATTCAGCTCACATGTGTTTCACTTATATATTTTGAGCTAGATACTTTTGCTCTATGTGCTTCACTTATATCTTTTAGAGCACAGCGGTGCATGGCTTGCTAGTTGATATATGCTTTGAAAGTAGTCTCAAAAGGGGTAGTTATCCAAAGGGATACAAAAACTTCCACCTTCATGTGCATTGAATAGTTAGAGAAGTTTGATTCATCTCAATTAGTTTTGAGTTGTGGTTTTGGTAATATTGAAGTTATGCTAGTAAGGTGTTGTGGGTCTAGAAATACTTGTGTTGAAGTTAGTGATTCCCGTAGCATGCACGTATGGTGAACCGCTATGTGATGAAGTTTGAGCATGATTAGTCTTTTGATTGTCATCCTTTGTGTGGCGGTCGGGATCGCGCGATGGTTTATACCTACCAACCCTTCACCTAGGAGTATGCGTTAAATGCTTTGTTTCGATTACTAATAAAAAATTTGCAACAAGTATATGAGTTCTTCATGACTAATGTTGAGTCCATGGTTTAGATGCACTTTCACCTTCCACCATCACTATCTTCTTAGTGCCATGCAATTTTCGCCGGTGCACAAAACCCACCATTAGTCTCCCTCAAAACAGCCACCATACCTACCTACTATGGCTTTTTCAAAGTCACTCCGAGATATATTGCCATGCAACTACCACCATGATATGTGCCACCACGTCTACATTGCCATTGCATGATCGTAAGATAGCTAGCATGATGTTTCCATTAATGTCTATGCCATGCTAGATCATTGTCACGGTACACTACCGAAGGCATTCCATATAGAGTCATCGTTGCTCTAAGTTTTGAGTTGAAAGTGTGATGATCATCATTGATGGAGTATTGTCCCATGTGAGGAAATAAAAGAGGCCTAAGATTCCCACCAAAATAAATTAAAAAAAGAGGCCAAAGAGCCCACCAAAAAAATAAAAAAAATTGAGAAAAAGAGAGAAGGGACAATGCTACCACCTTTCCACACTTGTGGATATTAAGCACCATGATCTTCATGATTGAGAGTCTCTCGTTTTTTCACCACCATATAGCTAGTGGGAAATTTTCATTATATAACTTGGCTTGTATATTCCTTATTTTGCCTTAGGTCTTCGTGAGCAAGCAAGTTGGATGCACACCCACTAGTTTTCTTTAAGAGCTTTCACATACTCTTAGGTCTAGTGCATCATTTGTATGGCAATCCCTACTCATTCACATTGATATCTATTGATGAGCATCTCCACAGCTCATTGATACGCCTAGTTAATGTGATCATCTTCTCCTTATTTTGTCTTGCAACCTCCACCACACTCCACACCACTTATAGTGCTAAAACCATGTCTCACGCTCATGTATTGCGTTAGAGTTGAAAAGTTTGAGAAAGTAAAGGTGTGAAACAATTACTTGGCCAATACCGGGGTTGTGCATGATTTAAATTAGTCGTGCAATAATGATAGAGCATAGCCAGACTATATGCTTTTGTAGGGATAACTTTCTTTTGGCCTTGTTGTTTTGAAAGTTCATGATTACCTTGCTAGTTTGCTTGAATTATTATTGTTTCCATGTCAATATCAAACTATTGTTTTGAATCTAATGGATCTGAACATTCACGTCACATAAGAGGGGTTACAAAGGACATCTATGCTAGGTAGCATGAAAGCATCAAAAAAATCATTCTTTATCACTTCCCTACTCGAGGACGAGCAGGAGTTAAGCTTGGGGATGCTTGATACGTCTCAAACATATCTATAATTTTCGATGGTTTCATGTTGTTATCTTGTCATCTTTGGATGTTTTATGTACCTTTTATATATTTTTTGGGACTAACTTATTAATTCAGTGCCAAGTGCTAGTTCCTGTTTTTTTTTGTGTTTTTGGCTCTTTTCAGATCTGATTTTGGAACGGAGTCCAAACGGAATAAAATCCCCGAAATAAATTTTTCCTGAACGGAAGAAGATCAGGGGGCTTGAGGGCCAAGCCAGGAGGGCTACACGGGGCCCACAAGCCCCCTAGCCGCCACCAGGGGGCGGCATCCAGCAGGCTTGTGGCCTCCCTGGCGCCCCCCTGACCTAACTCCTTCGCCTATATATTCCCTAAAATACAGAAAAAAATTAAGGGATCCACAAAATACATTTCCGCCGCCGCAAGCTTCCGTTTCCGCGAGATCCCATCTGGAGACCCTTCCCGGTGCCCTGCCGGAGGGGACTTTGGAGTTGGAGGGCTTCTACATCAACATCATCGCCCCTCCAATGACTCGTGAGTAGTTCACTTCAGACCTACGGTCCGTAGTTAGTAGCTAGATGGCTTCTTCTCTCTCTTGGATCTTCAATACATAGTTCTCCATGATCTTCATGGAGATCTATCCGATGTAATCCTCTTTGGCGGTGTGTTTGTCGACATCCGACGAATTGTGGATTTGTGATCAGATTATCTATGATATATATTTTAGTCTTTACAGATTTCTTATATGCATGATTTGATATCCTTGTAAGTCTCTCCGAGTCCTGGGTTTTGTTTGGCCAACTAGATCTATGATTCTTGCGATGGGAGAAGTGCTTGGTTTTGGGTTCTTACCGTGTGGTGACCTTTCCCAGTGACAGTAGGGGCAGCAAGGCACACATCGTGTAGTTGCCATCATCGGTAACAAGGTGGGCTTTGTCATATAAATGAGATTGCCCATCTACATCATGTCATCTTGCTTAAGGCGTTACTCTCTTCTCTTGGACTTAATACACTAGATGCATGCTGGATAGCGGTCGACGTGTGGAGTAATAGTAGTAGATGCAGAAAGTATCGGTCTACTTGTTTTGGACATGATGCCTATAGATATAATCATTGCCATAGATGACGTCACGACTTTGCGCGGTTCTATCAATTGCTCGACAGTAATTTGTTCACCCGCCATCTACTTGCTTTCATGAGAGAAGCCACTAGTAAACACTACGGCCCCCGGGTCTATTCACATCTATCGTTTCCACTTTTGCTTTCACTTTGCTTTGTTACTTTGTTGCTTTCAGTTCTCACTTGGCGAACAATCTATAAGGGATTGACAACCCCTTCATAGCGTTGGGAGCAAGTTTTTGTGTTTGTGCAGGCACTTGAGATACTCCTTCACTGGATCGATACCTTGGTTCTCAAACTGAGGGAAATACTTACCACCGCTGCGCTACATCGCCCTTTCCGCTTCGAGGGAACACCAACGCAAGGCTCCAAGGGAACGGGGGAAATCCTTTGCATATTTGCCTAGGAAGTCCCTTAAGGCGTAGCCGTAGCAGAAGGATTCCTGGTGCCGTAGCACGTTTCTGGCACCGTTGGAAGGTCTTTTGTTGCAGTAGCATGCTCAAACACCCAAGAGTAACAAAATCCACACAAGAACTTCGGGGAATCAATTTTCCTTTGGTGGAAGTGTAGATCTAGGTCTCCTCCTTCAATCCCTAGCAAGGCAACAAGTTTGGATGGCTAGGGAGAGAGATCGGGCAGGAAAGCTTCAGTGCATCAATGGAGGAGAGATAAGGGGAGGAAGAAGAACACCCCCCTTATATAGGCCCCCCAGATTTCTAATCGTTACAGCAAAAATTGCACTGGGCGGTACAACATGTTGCTAGGCGGGTACAACCGGTGTTCCTATTTTAACGGAATAACCGGTTAACCACCGCCCTACAACCGGGCCAAAACAGGAAGTTGTCCGAGAGGCATGGCTGCTGGGCATGGCTAAGTCCCAAACGGTACAACCGCTTCGAACACCGGTAGTACCTTCTATATTTAATATAGTTGTACAACCGGGCCACCACCGCCCAACAACCGCAGTGAAACAGAACTGTGTGCGGTGGTGACCCGGTGCACGACCGATACAACCGCCCAGCAACTGAGCGGTACAACCGCCCATAGCACTGGTACAACCGGTTTGTATAGAAAACTGGGGTTCCTCTCTCTCAAAGATGTGATGGAACACGACGGGTGCAACAGTTTTAGAGAGGAATGATTCACCCATAGACTTCCAATGTGGACTCCCTCTTAATAGTACGGGATCCCTACAACCAAAGAAAATAAACACGTTGGGAACACGTCTCCGATCTTTTCCGTCTGGAGGGAATGCCTAACCGTCTTGTGTCTTAACAAATGATACATGCATACTTGACACCCAGTTAGATAACATTGTGAGTTGTCATCATCACCAAAACACTTAAGCAGGAGAATACCCTTACAATCTCCCTCTTTTGGTGGATGATGACAAAAACACGATTTGCATCGATGATCTCTTAAGTAGAAGTGGAGCTCCCCCTCACTGAGTGCCCCAGATGAGACACAGCGAGGATTGGAGCTCCCCCTTGGTGTTAGAGACCATCCACATGGTACATACAGAAATTTAACATTGAGGAGCATATGTACGAGATAACGAGTAGAGCTTGAAATGATACGGGAAATTAATAAACAAGGTCTCCATAAAAACGCAAATAGTCTCCACACTATAGATTCAAGACCAACTAACAAGAAAATAAGAGTTCAATTTTGAAAAACAACACGAAAGATACAAAATGACTGCAAAGCCCCCCATGTAAATCCCGTCAAGCTATAGCTCTCTCCCCCTTTGGCATCAGGACACAAAAAAGGAAAAGAACGATGCTAGCGCCCCGGTGCTCAGTATAGATCATCAAATCCGTTAGACTCCTCAGAATCATCATCATCACCACTAGCAGACTCCTCATCAGCACCATCATCACTATCAGACTCCTCGAGAGCAGCACTAGCAGAGGAGGTAGCAGGCTGACCTGAGACCTCATCATCTCTCCAAGAGCTATGACCATGGATCCACTTCTCCTCGAGGGTGATGGACTGCTCAGAACCACTAGAAGCCTCAAGCTTGAGAGCCCTCATAATCTAAATCTGTCGGCACCGAGCAAGCTTATCATTGACATGGGCTTCATATAGCTTCTGCTGAACATGAGCTTGGAGGCAGAAGGTCTTCTTCAACTTATCTGAGAACTTGGATACCCAAGAGGGCTTGGCAGCTGCATGAAGCTCAAAGTCACTATCATTGGAAGTAGCAAATACATCCTTAGGAGCATCATTTGGGAAACGAGGAGCAACATGCTTCTTCTTTCGGAGTTGCTTGACCTCATGCTCAATGAGATTCTCACGAGAAGAGATAGGCTCGCCAAGCTTCTGAACTGCCCACATAGAGTTGACGAAGCACATAATAAACAGAGCACACTTGGGGACCAATTTGTAGTGAACTGTGGAGTAGAGCTCCTCCCATAACCATTTTGAAGCATCAAATGTGGCCCCAGTGCCAGCCATCTCCTTCATAGCATAAAAACAGATCAACAAAGTAACCATGAATCTCATTTTGGTTGTCCACCTTGGGTAGGAGAATATTCCGGCAAACAGGGTGCAAAATATCATATACAGGTAGCACGTCCTTAGAGGAGCCAACAACCCCACACCTCGGAATGTATAAGGGAGCAAGCTTGACCTTCTCCATTGGATGGGGCCTATCATGAGGTCGAATGTCACCATCTCCAGTGAGACCAGTATCATCATACCCAAGAGCATTGCATAAGGCACGCCACAGGATGCATCATACCCAAGAGCATTGCATAAGGCACGCCACGGGAACTCGAAAATCTCATCACGACACATGAAGGTAAGGGTGCGAGCGCCATCAGTGCCAAAGTGAACCGTGGCATAGAACTGGTGAATGAGCTGCACTTCAAAGGGACAATTGAGCATCATGAGCTTGAGAAGGTCAAATTCCTCACACAGAGAGTAATCTTCTCCAAAGTAGCCCATGTTGTTCTTCTGGTGCTAAATGTCAATAGTCCACTGCTTGGCAAACTTGTTCTTGTGATAGTCATAGAGCTCATGCACAATGCGCATCTGGAGTGCATTCCGGAACTGGGGGGTTGTCCAAGAGGGAACAATGGGAACCACATATGAATTGTGAAAGCGAACGTGCTCCCAATTAGCTTGCTTTCATTTGTGAATTGGCTTGGCAGATTTCTGGTTGGCGGCCAAGGCTTTTGCACAGCGAGACGGATTGGTAGGTATTACCACTTCCTCGTTCTTAGAGTCGTCCACGAGCCAACACCTGTGAGCACGCTTCTTGGTGTTCTTTCGAGGAGCAGAGCGAGAACCAGAGCCTTCTGCGGACACACACCAGAAAAACACACATATAAAACCCCAGAAAAGATGAGAGGATTGTACGCATCAGCAAGAATATATTAGGTATGCAAAGTAAAACAAAGAAGTAGTGGCATTGGAACCAGGCATGCCGGTTATACCGGTCACACGGGCGGTTGTACCGCTGTCTAAGGAAGACCGGTTCATCCGGATCTGAGACCGATGCGAGTGATTCTAGTTTCTAATAGCATAACTAATAGGAATTATATAGATGATCTCCTCCTACCAATAGTTTATCCATCACAAACGCGGGAACCTAGCAATGCTCTAAGAAGAAGGAGATCCAATGAGGAGGATCCAAAAACAAGAAGGAGGAAGGGCATTACCGGTGTACATTGGAGGAGATCAGGGAAGGGAGGGCAACCACAGAGTGAATCCGGTGGGCACCATATTTGGGGCGCCGGAGGCACGCCGGCGTGGTGAAGAAGGTGGCACGCAACGAGGGCACCGAGGGGGGAGGTTGGGCACAAAGGGGAAACATAACACCCCTTTGGTCTGACCCTCCCTTTTAAGCGTCGGTTGCCGCACCGGTTGTACCGCTCCGAGGAGTGGTTGTACCGGTCCAGTATAGCCTGGAGGTGAGTGGTAGAACCACTAATTGTCACCGGTTGTACCACTGGAAAGGGGGCAACGGGGATTAGCGGTTTGTACCGCTTGATCCACTGGTTTTAACGCCCTGCCTGAGTCTCCACTACAGAGAAACAAAGCGTATAAGGGAATGGAGAGGGTTTGAGGGTGAGGAGGGCTTGGGACAGAGAGCAGGCAAGGGAGTATGGTGGGGAAGTCCCAAGGTGACTGAGAAGAGCCACGGAAAGAGGAAGAAAGGCAAAAAGATGCAACGAAAACTTTAGAAACACCAAGGGTAAAGTCCTCACTAAGAGGTGGCACAAACACCATCTAAAAATGGCGAATGTGAAAGATTTGATTGTTTTATGCATAATAGGAGGATGGATAGTTCATTGAGAGAACTAGACTCCCCCTAAATTCATGCCTACATCTAAACAGAATATAATGATGAGAGTGGTGGAATGTGCCAGGTATCAATGTGCATTGCTCAAATCAATAATATTTAGCTCATGCCTTAACTCGCGAAACCTTGTTTAGTTCAAAGGTTTTGTCAAGATATCTGCTAGCTATTCATTAGTGTTGAGGTAGATGAGGTCAATCTCCCCATGCTTGATATTCTCCCGGATGAAATGATGGTGAATACTGATGTGCTTCGTCTTGCAATGTTAAACCGGGTTGTTGGAGATTGAGATGGCGCTAATATTATCACAAAAGAGGCACTTTGTCACAGGTGACACTATAATCCTTTAAAGTTTGCCTCATCCAGAGCAACTGGGCATAGCAACCTGCAGCAGCTACATATTCAGCCTCGATGGACGAGTGAAAAACACAATTCTGTTTCTTGGAAGACCAACTTACCACAGAGCGGCCTAGGAATTGGCAACCTCCGGAAGTTGACTTCCTATCCACCCGGTCTGCCGCCCAATCCGAGTCCAAAAATCCTGAGAGATGAAATGAAGCCCCTTTGGGATACCATAAGTCAAAGTTTGGGGTATGAGCCAAATATCGGAAGATTCGTTTGACCGCCACATAGTGACTTTCCTTGGGAGCGGATTAAAAACGTGCACAAATTCCCACACTCAACATAATATACGGTCTAGATGCACAAAGGTAAAGCAGAGAACCGATCATAGAACGGTATACCTTTTGATCCACACCTTCACCATTGGGATCGAGATCAAGATGGCAGTTGAGAGGCATTGGAGTGTTGGCCTTGGCAGGTTTGAGATCATCAATCTTGAACCTTTTGAGCTTGTCTTGAGTGTATTTTTATTGATTGACGAAGGTGCCTTGACTTTGTTGCTTGACTTCGAATCCAAGGAAAAACTTCAACTCTCCCATCATAGACATCTCAAACTCTTTAGTCATTAGAGCAACAAATTCTTCATTAAAAGCTTTGTTAGGAGAACCAAAGATAATATCATCAACATATAGTTGGCATATGAACAAGTTCCCCTTGACCTTCTTAGTAAAAGAGTGGGGTCGATTTTCCCAACTTCAAATCCTAGGTCATGTAACATCTCGGTAAGGTGCTCATACCACGCACGTGGGGCTTGTTTAAGGCCATAGAGTGCCTTGTCAAGAACATACACATGATTAGGGAACTTGGGATGCTCGAACCCCAGGGGTTGTTTGACATAAACCAACTTGTTAAGGGGACCATTAAGAAATGCGCTCTTCACATCCATTTGATATAATTTGAAGTTATGATGAGATGCATATGCAAGCAACATGCGAATAGATTCAAGGCGAGCAACAAGAGCAAAGGTTTCACCGTAGTCGATACCCTCGACTTGGGAGTAGCCTTATGCTACCAATCTTGCCTTGTTCCGAGTGATGACCCCGTTTGCATGTTGCTTGTTCTTAAAGATCCACTTTGTCCCAATAACATTGTGGTTCTCCTAGAGTCTTGGCACCAGTCACCACACTTTGTTGCGCTCGAAGTTGTTGAGTTCTTCATGCATGGCATCAACCCAGTCCATGTCTTCGATAGCCTCTTGTACCTTTAGTGGTTCAATGCAACAAAAAAACGCATGATGGGCACTAAACTTCGATGATTGACGATGAGTAGTTACCCCTCTCTGTAAGTTGTTGTAGACATTCTCCATCACATGAGAAAGATTTTTGAGCGTTTTGGCATTTTTGGCAGCGCATCTTTCTTGAATCTCCTTAGGGGTAAGATGAGAAGCATGTATACGAACTTTGCCACCTTTTTTAGTTGGCCCCTCATCTTGAGATTGCTTTTGTTCATGTGCTTGCTCTTGATCTTGAGCATTCTCAGAGGGGCGAGCAGGATCAAGGACATGAGTTGGTGCAGGACTATCTTGAGGTGGATCTTCTCCTTGATCGGTATTACGAGAATGAGGGCATTCAGAGTGTTCTGCGGAAGCATGTGGGTCTTGCGTCGGTGATGGTTCCACATGAGTGGAACATTGTCCTTCTCCTTCAGTCATAAGGGGTTCCTCAACGGGAGGAAGTATCCCACGCCCATTATTCTTATGGCTTGGGGAGGAATTTCATCACCTACATCACAAATACCACTTTGCTCCACTTGGGAGACATTATTCTCGTCAAACTCCACGTTACACATCTCCTCAATGAGTCCAAGGACTTGTTGAGGACACGGTAAGCATGAGAATTTGAAGCATAACCAACAAATATGCCCTCTTGAGCTCTAGGTTGAAATTTGGACAAACGAGCACCTTTCTTAAGAATGAAACACTTACAGCCAAACACCTCAAAGTACTTGAGGTTGGGCTTGTTGCCGGTAAGAATTTCATACGGAGTCTTGTTCAAACCTTTCTGAAGTTATAGCCGATTAGATGCATGACATGCGGTGTTGATGGCTTCATCCCAAAAGTTATACGGAGATTTAAACTCCGCCATCATGGTTTTTGTCTCATCCATCAACGTTCGGTTCTTCCTTTCCACCACACCATTTTGTTGAGGAGTGTAAGGAGCAGAGTATTGATGCTTGATTCCTTCATCACTCGGAAATTTATTTAGGGTGTAGTTCTTGAACTCGGTGCCATTGTCACTTGTGATCATCAATATCTTTGCATTGTGTTGGCATTGAGCTTCATTAGCAAAGTCGATGATGGTTTGTTGAGTCTCACTCTTTCTCTTAAAAAAGTATACCCAGGTGTATCTTGAGTAATCATCCACTATCACCAAGCAGGACTTTCTTCCCCCAAGGCTATCATAGGATGGAGGACCGAAGAGATCCGTGTGGAGGAGCTCCAAGCTCCTTTTGAGTAGATGATAGTCATGGGGCGGTGGGCTGTCTCATGAATCTTTCCTTCAATACATGCACTGCAAGCTCGATCTCGGGAAAAACTCACATTAAGTCCAAGAATGTGATCCCCTTTGAGGAGACTTTGCAAAGATCTCATATTGACATGGGCTAGTTGTTGGAAATATGCCCTAGAGGCAATAATAAATTAGTTATTATTATATTTCTTTGTTCATGATAATCGTTTATTATCCATGCTATAATTATATTGATTGGAAACACAGTGCATGTGCGGATACATAGACAAAACAATGTCCCTAGTAAGCCTCTAGTTGACAAGCTCGTTGATCAAAGATGGTCAAGGTTTCCTGACCATAGGCAAGTGTTGTCACTTGATAACGGGATCACATCATTGGGAGAATCATGCGATGGAGTAGACCCAAACTAATAGACGTAGCATATTGATCGTGTTATTTTGTTGCTACTGTTTTCTGCGTGTCAAGTATTTGTTCCTATGACCATGAGATCATATAACTCACTGACACCGGAGGAATGCTTTGTGTGTATCAAACGTCGCAACGTAACTGGGTGACTATAAAGATGCTCTACAGGTATCTCCGAAGGCGTTCGTTGAGTTAGTATGGATCGAGACTGGGATTTGTCACTCCGTGTGACGGAGAGGTATCTCGGGGCCCACTCGGTAATACAACATCACACACAAGCCTTGCAAGCAATGTGACTTAGTGTAAGTTGCGGGATCTTGTATGACGGAATGAGTAAAGAGACTTGCCGGTAAACGAGATTGAAATAGGTATGCGGATACTGACGATCGAATCTCGGGCAAGTAACATACCGAAGGACAAAGGGAATGACATACGGGATTATATGAATCCCTGGCACTGAGGTTCAAACGATAAGATCTTCGTAGAATATGTGGGATCCAATATGGGCATCTAGGTCCTGCTATTGGATATTGACCGAGGAGTCACTCGGGTCATGTCTACATAGTTTTCGAACCCGCAGGGTCTGCTCACTTAAGGTTCGACGTTGTTTTATGCGTATTTGAGTTATATGGTTGGTTACAGAATTTTGTTCGGAGTCCCGGATGAGATCACGGACGTCATGAGGGTTTCTGGAATGGTCCTGAAACGAAGATTGATATATAGGATGACCTCATTTGATTACCGGAAGGTTTTCGGAGTTACCGGGAATGTACCGGGAATGACGAATGGGTTCCGGATGTTCACCGGGGGGGCAACCCACCTCGGGGAAGCCCATAGGCCTTGGGGGTGGTGCACCAGCCCTTAGTGGGCTGGTGGGACAGCCCAAGAAGGCCCTATGCGCCATAGGGAGAAAATCAAAGAGAAAAGAAAAAAAAAGGGGGGGAGGAGGTGGGAAAGGGAAGAAGGACTCCACCTTCCAAACCAAGTTGGATTCGGTTTGGAAGGGGAGACCTTCCCCCCTTGGCTCGGCCGACCCCCTTGGGGCCTCTTGAGCCCCAAGGCAAGGCTCCCCCTCTTCCCCCTATATATACGGAGGTTTTAGGTCTGATTTGAGACAACTTTGCCACGGCAGCCCGACCACATATCTCGACGGTTTTACCTCTAGATCGCGTTTCTGCGGAGCTCGGGCGGAGCTCGGGCGGAGCCCTACTGAGATTAGATCACCACCAACCTCTGGAGCGCCGTCACGCTGCCAGAGAACTCATCTACCTCTCCGTCTCTCTTGCTGGATCAAGAAGGCCGAGATCATCGTCGAGTTGTACGTGTGCTGAACACGGAGGTGTCGTCCGTTCGGCACTAGATCGTGGGACTGATCGCGGGACGGTTCGCGGGGCGGATCGAGGGACGTGAGGATGTTCCACTACATCAACCGCGTTTCTTAACGCTTCTGCTGTGTGATCTACAAGGGTACGTAGATCGAATATCCCCTCTCGTAGATGGACATCACCATGATAGGTCTTCGTGCGCGTAGGAAAATTTTTGTTTCCCATGCGACGTTCCCCAACAGTGGCATCATGAGCCAGGTTCATGCGTAGATGTCTTCTCGAGTAGAACACAAAAGTTTTTGTGGGCGGTGATGTGCGTTTTGCTGCCCTCCTTAGTCTTTTCTTGATTCCGCGGTATTGTTGGATTGAAGCGGCTTGGACCGACATTACTCGTACGCTTATGAGAGACTGGTTTCATCGCTACGAGTAACCCCGTTGCTCAAAGATGACTGGCAAGTGTCAGTTTCTCCAACTTTAGTTGAATCGGATTTGACCGAGGAGGTCCTTGTATAAGGTTACATAGCAATTCATATATCTCCGTTGTGGTGTTTGCGTAAGTAAGATGCGATCCTACTAGATACCCATGGTCACCACGTAAAACATGCCACAACAAAATTAGAGGACGTCTAACTTGTTTTTGCAGGGTATGCTTGTGATGTGATATGGCCAACGATGTGATGTGATATATTGGATGTATGAGATGATCATGTTGTAATAGATAATATCGACTTGCACGTCGATGGTACGGCAACCGGCAGGAGCCATAGGGTTGTCTTTAAACTAACGTTTGTGCTTGCAGATGCGTTTACTATTTTGCTAGGATGTAGCTTTAGTAGTAATAGCATGAGTAGCACGACAACCCCGATGGCGACACGTTGATGGAGATCATGGTGTGGCGCCGGTGACAAGAAGATCGTGTCGGTGCTTTGGTGATGGAGATCAAGGAGCACGTGATGAAGGCCATATCATGTCACTTATGAATTGCATGTGATGTTAATCCTTTTATGCACCTTATCTTGCTTAGAACGACAGTAGCATTATGAGGTGATCTCTCACTAAAACATCAAGACGAAATTGTGTTCTCCCCGACTGTGCACCGTTGCGACAGTTCTTCGTTTCGAGACACCACGTGATGATCGGGTGTGATAGACTCAACGTTCACATACAACGGGTGCAAAACAGTTGCACACGCGGAACACTCGGGTTAAGCTTGACGAGCCTAGCATGTGCAGACATGACCTCGGAACACATGAGACCGAAAGGTCGAGCATGAATCTTATAGTTGATATGATTAGCATAGAGATGCTTACCACTGAAACTATTCTCGACTCACGTGATGATCGGACTTGAGATAGTGGATTTGGATCATGTACCACTCAAATGACTAGAGAGATGTACTTTTTGAGTGGGAGTTCTTAAGTAATATGATTAATTGAACTAATTGTCATGAACATAGTCTAATGGTCTTTGCGAATTACGATGTAGCTTGCGCTATAGCTCTACTGTTTTTATATGTTCCTAGAGAAAATTTAGTTGAAAGTTGATAGTAGCAAACTTTGCAGAGGATTGTCCTCGTTGCTGCGCAGAAGGCTTATGTCCTTAATGCACCACTCGGTGTGCTGCACCTCGAGCGTCTTCTATGGATGCTGTGAACATCCGACATACACGTTTCTGATGACTACACGATAGTTCAGTACAAAATACTTAATGGCTTAGAAGCAAGGCGCCGAAGACGTTTTGAAACGTCACAGAACATAAGTGATGTTCTAAAAAGATGAAATTGTGATTTCATGCTCGTGCCCTTGTTAAGAGGTACGAGACCTCCGACAAGATTCTTTGTCCACAAAGTAAAGGAGAAAAAGCTCAATCGTTGAGCGTGTGCTCAGATTGTCTAAGTACGACAATCACTTGAATCAAGTGGGAGTTAATCTTCCAGATGAGATAGTGATAGTTCTCCAAAGTCACTGCCACCAAGCTGTGAGAGCTTCATGATGAACTATAACATATCAAGGATAGATACAATGATCTTTGAGTGATTCGCGATGTTTGACACTGCGAAAGTAGAAATCAAGAAGGAGCATCAATAGTTGATGGTTAGTAAAACCACTAAGTTTCGAGAAAGGCAAGGGCTAGAAGGGATACTTCGTGAAATGGCAAAACAGTTGCTGCACTAATGAAGAGACCCAAGATTAAACCCAAACCCGAGACTAAGTGCTTCTGTAATGAGGGGAACAGTCACTGAGGCGGAGCAACTCTAGATACTTGGTAGATAAGTAGGCTGGCAAAAGTCGAAAGAAGTATATTTGATATACATGATGTGTACTTTACTAGTACTCCTCGTAGCATGAGGGTATTGGATACCGGTTCGGTTGCTAAGTAATTAGTAACACGAAATGATAGCTGCGAAATAAACGGAGACTAGCTAAAGGCGAGATGACGATACGTGTTGGAAGTGTTTCCAAGATTGATATGATCAAAACATCGCACGCTCCCTCTACCATCGGGGATGGTGTTAAACCTAAATAATTGTTATTTGGTGCTTGCGTTGAGCATGAACATGATTGGATCGTGTTTATTGCAATACGATTATTCATTTAAAGAGAATAATGGTTACTCTATTTGCTTGAATAATCACCTTCAATGGTTTATTGAATCTCGATCGTAGTGTTACACATGTTCATGATATTGGTGCCAAAAGACACGAGGTAATGATGATAGTACCACTTACTTGTGGCACTGCCGCTTGAGTCATGTTGGTATAAATTGCATGAAGAGGCTCCATGCTGATGGATCTTTATACTCACTTGATTTTGAATCACTAGTGACATGCAAATCATACCACATGAGCAAGGCCTTATTTTCATTGAGATGAAACAAGATAGTAACTTGTTGGAAGTGATACATTTTTTATGTATGCAGTCCAATGGGTGCTGAGGCACGCAGTGGATATCATTATGTTCTTACTTCAATGACGATTTGAGTAGATACAAGAGTATTTACTTAATGAATCACAAGTCTGAAATATTGAAAGGTTCAATTCTCTTTCAGGAGTGAAGTTCGTCGTAACAAGAGGATAAACTGTCTACGATATGATCATAGAAATAAATATCTGAGTTATGAGTTTTGGTACACAGTTAAGACAATGTGGAAATTGTTTCGCAGTTCATGCCACCTGGAACATCATAGTGTGATGATGTGTCTGAACGTCATAGCCACGCACTATCTCGTATGGTTCATGTTATGATGTCTCTTATCGAATTACCACTATCATTTATGGGTTATGCATTAGAGACAACCGCATTCACTTTAATAGGGCACCGCGTATTTCCGTTGAGATGACACAGTATAGACTAAGGTTTAGAGATATCTAAGTTGTCGTTTCTTGAAAGTTTGGAGCTGCGATGCTTATGTGAAAAAGTTTCAGTCTGATAAGCTCGAACCCAAAGCGGATAAATGCATCTTCATAAGATATCCAAAACAGTTGGATACATCTCCTATCTCAGATCCGGAAGCAAAGTGTTTGTTTCTAGAAACGAGTTCTTTCTTGAGGAAAGGTTTCTCTCGAAAGAATTGAGTGGGAGGGTGATAGAACTTGATGAGGTTATTGAACCATCACTTCGACTAGTGTGTAGCACGGCACAGGAAGTTGTTCCTGTGGCGCCTACACCAATTGAAGTGGAAGCTGATGATCGTGATCATTGAGCTTCGGATCAAGTTACTACAAACCTCGTAGGTCGACAAGGTCGCGTACTACTACAGAGTGGTATGGTAACCCTGTCTTGGAGGTCATGTTGTTGAACAATAATGAACCTACGAGCTATGGAGAAGCGATGGTGGGCCCGGATTCCGACAAATGGCTGGAGGCCATGAAATCCGAGAGAGGATCCATGTATGAAAACAAAGTGTAGACTTTGGAAGAACTACTTGATGGTCATAGGACTATTGAGTAAAGATGGATCTTTAAAAGGAAGACAGACGATGATGGTGATAAGTCACTATTAAGAAAAGCTCGACTTGTCGCAAAGATGTTCCGACAAGATCAAACAGTTGACTATGATGAGACTTTCTCACTTGTAGCGATGCTAAAAGTCTGTTAGAATTATGTTAGTAGTTGCTGCATTATTTATGAAATATTGCACATAGGATGTCAAAACATTGTTTCCTCGACGGTTTCCTTGAGCAAACATTGTATGTGATACAACCAGAAGGTTTTGTCGATCCTAAAGATACTAACAAGTATGCAAGCTCCAGCGATCCTTCAATGGACTGGTGCAAGCATCTCGGAGTTGGAATGTACACTTTGATGAGATGATCAAATATTTTGGGTTTGTACAAGGTTTATGAGAAACTTGTATTTCCAAAGAAGTGAGTGGGAGCACTATAGAATTTCTGATAAGTATATGTGGTTGACATATTGTTGATCAGAAGTAATGTAGAATTTCTGTGAAGCATAAAAGGTTGTTTGAAAGGAGTTTTTCAAAGGATTACCTGGATTGAGCTACTTGAACGTTGCGCATCAAGATCTATGGAGATAGATCAAAACGCTTAATAGAAGTTTCAACAAGATGCATGCCTTGACAAGTTTTTGAAGGAATTCGAAATAGATCAGCAAAGAAGGAGTTCTTGACTGTGTTGTAAGGTGTGAATTTGAGTAAGACTCAAAACCCGACCACGACAGAATAAAGAGAATAGACGAAGGTCGTCTTCTATGCCTTAGCCGTAGACTCTAAAGTATGCCATGCTGAGTACCGCACCTGATGTGTGCCTTGCAGCAAGCCTGTTAAGAGGTACACAGAGTAATCCAGGATTGAATCACTGATCAGCGGTCAAAGTTATCCTTAGTAACTAAATAGACTAAGGAATTTTTCTCGATTATGGAGGTGGTTCAAGAGTTCGTCGTAAAGGGTTACGTCGATGCAAGCTTTGACACTAATCCGAATAACTATGAGTAGTGAAACGGATTCGTATAGTAGAGTAGATATCTGGAGCATTTCCGAATAGCACATAGTAGCAGCATCTATAAGATGACATAAAGATTTGTAAAGAACACACATATCTGAAAGTTTCAGAACCGTTGACTAAAGCCTCTCTCACGAGCAAGACGTGATCACACCCCATAACTATATGGGTGTTGGATTCGTTGGAATCACATGGTGATGTGAACTAGATTATTGACTCTAGTGCAAGTGGGAGACTGTTGGAAATATGCCCTAGAGGCAATAATAAATTAGTTATTATTATATTTCTTTGTTCATGATAATCATTTATTATCCATGCTCTAATTGTATTGATTGGAAACACAGTGCATGTGTGGATACATAGACAAAACACTGTCCCTAGTAAGCCTCTAGTTGACTAGCTCGTTGATCAAAGATGGTCAAGGTTTCCTGACCATAGGCAAGTGTTGTCACTTGATAACATGATCACATCATTGGGAGAATCATGCGATGGACTAGACCCAAACTAATAGACGTAGCATATTGATTGTGTTATTTTGTTGCTACTGTTTTCTGCGTGTCAAGTATTTGTTCCTATGACCATGAGATCATATAACTCACTGACACCGGAGGAATGTTTTGTGTGTATCAAACGTCGCAACGTAACTGGGTGACTATAAAGATGCTCTACAGGTATCTCCGAAGGTGTTCGTTGAGTTAGTATGGATCGAGACTGGGATTTGTCACTCCGTGTGACGGAGAGGTATCTCGGGGCCCACTCGGTAATACAACATCACACACAAGCCTTAAGCAATGTGACTTAGTGTAAGTTGCGTAATCTTGTATTACGGAACGAGTAAAGAGACTTGCCGGTAAACGAGATTGAAATAGGTATGCGGATACTGACGATCGAATCTCGGGCAAGTAACATACCGAAGGACAAAGGGAATGACATACGGGATTATATGAATCCCTGGCACTGAGGTTCAAACGATAAGATCTTCATAGAATATGTGGGATCCAATATGGGCATCCAGGTCCCGCTATTGGATATTGACCGAGGAGTCACTTCGGTCATGTCTACATAGTTCTCGAACCCGCAGGGTCTGCGCACTTAAGGTTCGACGTTGTTTTATGCGTATTTGAGTTATATGGTTGGTTACCGAATGTTGTTCGGAGTCCCGGATGAGATCACGGACGTCACGAGGGTTTCCGGAATGGTCCGGAAACGAAGATTGATATATAGGATGACCTCATTTGATTACCGGAAGGTTTTTGGAGTTACCGGGAATGTACCGGGAATGACGAATGGGTTCCGGATGTTCACCGGGGGGGCAACCCACCTCGGGGAAGCCCATAGGCCTTGGGGGTGGCGCACCAGCCCTTAGTGGGCTGGTGGGACAGCCCAAGAAGTCCCTATGCGCCATAGGAAGAAAATCAAAGAGTAAAGAAAAAAAAAGGGGAGGAGGTGGGAAAGGAAGAAGGACTCCACCTTCCAAACCAAGTTGGATTCTGTTTGGAAGGGGAGACCTTCCCCTTGGCTCGGCCGACCCCCTTGGGGC
Organism: Hordeum vulgare subsp. vulgare; assembly: GCF_904849725.1. Lineage (NCBI taxonomy): Eukaryota > Viridiplantae > Streptophyta > Magnoliopsida > Poales > Poaceae > Hordeum > Hordeum vulgare. Next base: position 372,341,799 of record NC_058520.1, on the reverse strand, counting down.
CTCTTGAGCACCAAGGCAAGGCTCCCCCTCTTCCCCCTATATATACGGAGGTTTTAGGGCTGATTTGAGACAACTTTGCCACGGCAGCCCGACCACATATCTCCACGGTTTTACCTCTAGATCGCGTTTCTGCGGAGCTCGGGCGGAGCCCTGCTGAGATTAGATCACCACCAACCTCCGGAGCGCCGTCACGCTGCCGGAGAGCTCATCTACCTCTCCGTCTCTCTTGCTGGATCAATAAGGCTGAGATCATCGTCGAGCTGTACGTGTGCTGAACGTGGAGGTGTCGTCCGTTCGGCACTAGATCGCGGGACGGTTCGCGTGGCGGATCGAGGGACGTGAGGACGTTCCACTACATCAACCGCGTTTCTTAACGCTTCTGCTGTGCGATCTACAAGGGTACGTAGATCAAATATCCCCTCTCGTAGATGGACATCACCATGATAGGTCTTCGTGCGCGTAGGAAATTTTTTGTTTCCCATGCGATGTTCCCCAACATAGCCGTCGATGCCAAAGCCAGCCCACATCAACTTTAGCCATTAGACAAGTCGAAGTACGTGTGGGTTGCTCCGAAAATTTAACCACATTGAGACTGTTCTAGACATGCCCAACAAAGGCTACTTTAAGAGTCTTGCTCCACAAAAGGGCCACTGAGTGAATACCAAAGAAAGTACTAAAGTTCATAAGTGCAAGTTGATGAACAGAAAGTAAATTGTATGCAAGGGTCTCAACAAGCATAACCTTTTCAATCGTAAGCTCCGGAGAAATTACCACCTTGCCGAGACCCAATACCTTTGAAATCACGTCATCACCAAACGAGACTTGGATGGCAATCGATGGGTCGGGATGAACGTCCACCACCAAGTCCTTGCTTTCGGTCATATGATTTGTTGCTCCACTATCAAGCAACCATGACACCCCACCAGAAGAAAACTCATGCATAAGATCAATGCTTGGATTTAGGTACCCATTCTTTAATTGGTCCTCTCATGTTAGTAACAAGGGTCTTAGGAACCCAAATAGACTATGCAATGTACTCATCATAAGAGCCAACAAACTTGGCAAAAACATTTCCATCATTCGCACGGCACAACACATAGGAGGGGTTAAAGTCGTCGGCTGTGTTGGGTAGAGGGGTATTGCCCTTCACAACATTACCACCCTTAGTTTGCTTCTTTTTCTTCCCATGAGTATCCTTCCGAGATTTAACAAAGTTTTCCATAAGCTGTGGAGGTTGCTTGGTCTTCTTCGTCTTGTTCTTCTTCTTGGTCTTGGGTGCAAACCCAACTTCTTCCTTTGCAACCACTTCCTTTTGACTGCTCAGAAGGTCATTAAGAATCTTTTCACCTTGGATGCATGTCACAAGGCCTTTATCAAGCTGCTTTTTTAATTTGGAGTTCTCCTCCACAGGATGTGCATGCTCACAGGAGGGGTTAGCAACATGGACATTATCAATTAAAAGAAATGGAGAGCAAGTGGCTATTTCCTTAGTGAGTTTTACTTGAAGTTGAGCATGAGACTCTTTTAAAGAGACATGAGTACTCTTCAAGGCCTTGTGAGCCTTGTCAAGTGTTGCAAGATATTTCTTGAGTCTAACATGATCAAGCCCAAGTGCACTCTTTTCGGATTGAAGCACACTAGTAAGAACAAGAGCATGATCAAGATCTTTCTTTAACTTAACAATGTCATCATTAAATGACTCCTCAAGAATCACACAAAGCCCTTGCTCCTTTTGAAGAGCAATGGAAAGATCTGCAATCTCATCGGCATAGTCACGACTATGACCTTGAAGGGTAGAGATGGCATCTTCATGAGATTAAATAATATCATTGGCCTCACCGAGTTGTTCCAAGAGAGCAACAACATGCTTCTTGGATTTACCCTTGAGATTTCTCATGAATTTATAAATGGAGTTTTCCTCCTCCTCTACCTCTTCCTTGTTATCTCCGCTATCAATGGTAGCGAAAATGATAGCTTTGATGTTGCAAGTTTGAGCATTAGATGTTACCTTGTCAGATGCCTTGGCCATCAGAAACTTGGCCATGCGGTTCTCGTTGGTATCCTTGAAAAGAGACACCTTGCTTGGAGAAGAGAATGCAATGACCACTGTGGCCATTCCCATTGTTTCACCACTTGTCTCATCGTCATCATCCTCATTAGAGAGGTACTCTTTTTGGGCCACCAACCTCTTAGGGGGCATCTTCTTGGGGAACTTGTTCCTGTTTGGGAAAGACTTGGTCTTGTCTTTGCGAATGAGCTTGCCACCTTTGTCTTCCCTATGCTCATAGGGACAATCTGCCACAAAGTGACTCACGTTGCCACAATTGTAGCAAGTTCTCACTCGTTGCTTTCCCTTAGACCCGGTTGAGTTGTTCTTGGAGAATTTGGGCATTGAGTTTTTCTTGCCCCAAAACTGCCTTGATGCAAGAGCCATATGCTCGTGGTAAGCATACTTGGTGTCTTCAGGACAAGATTCTTCTTCGTCTTCCTCATATTCCTCTAAAGCAGCCTTGGCCTTCAAAGCAAGGTTGGGAGAGTCCTTTCTTGACCGTTGAACTTGGGCTAGAGCATTGTCAGCGATTTTGTTCAAAATATTCATGGAAATGAACTCATCCAACACATCGCTTGAGGACAAGGAAGGAAAGTCTGGCCTTTGACAAATGATGGAGGACATGGACTTATTGAAAGGCATGATGGCCTTGAGAAATTTGCACTTAATCCAAGTGTCATCGACATCTTTGCTTCCATGATCTTGAAGGGCCACATCAACAGTTGTAACTCTTCGATATAGCTCACAAGGATCCTCATCCTCGATTTTAGCAAATTCATCAGCCTCATCAAGAACCACTTCATAGTTGGACCTCTGAATGCTAGAGCTTCCCTTGTACATGGAGATGATGTGCTCCCAACAATCTTTGGCACGAGTGAAGGGACGCAAGGGAGGAAGGTCTTCAACAGGTACGGCTGCTTGAAGAATGAACAAGGCGGAGTGGTTGAGCTAATTGTCTGCCTCTTATCTTGGCATGAGATTTCTTCGATCATGTGGGTAGTATCCCTGCTCAATGATTCTCCAAAGTTGTGTTGAGTTGTGGTTCAAATGAGACTTGATACGAAAAACCCAGTTAGCAAAATCATTCTTAACAAGCTTTGGTGGAGGACCTAGATTAATAATATGTGGTGGGTGAACCGGTCCTCCATAGACCAAGGGAAGAGGAGCAGAGGTAAAGGCATTAGCCCCACTTGTTCCTTCACGCATTTTATCCTTTTCACTACTAGCATTTCCCTTTTTGGAATTGCCTCCCGAATCTGAAGATGTGGGATTCGCCACCAACAATGGGTCGGTAGATGACTTGTAATTATCAAGGAAATCCTTAAGCATGTTTTTTACTTCGATAGCCATAGAGGATTTAAATGTGGACATGACCTCATTCCATTCCTCTCGGGTGACCGAGTTTGCAACAGCTCCCTCGGGCACCTCATCAACCCGTCCCCCACCGTCAGCCATACTCTTTGGGTGGTAAACCCTTAATAAAGAGACGAGGTTCTGATACCAATTGAAAGGATCGATATGGTTGACTGGAGGGGGGTTAATAGGCAACTAACAAATTTTAAGCTAGTCTTTAAACAAATTAGGTTTAGCAACAAATAGGTTGTCTATATATGCAACTAGGTTAGCAAAATATATGATGCTAACACAACAATAATAAGTAAAGAGTAAATACAAGCAAAGGTAAGAAATAAACAGAAGTGGAACCGATGAAGACGAGGGTGCGTTCCCGAAGTTCCTTCCCTTTGAGGGGAAGTACGTCTCCGTTGGAGCGATGTGGAGGCACAATGCTCCCCAAGATGCCACTAAGGCCACTGTTTTCTCCTCACACCCTCACACAATGCGGGGTTCCGTGATTCCACTAAGTGATGCCCTTGAAGGTGGCAACCGGAACTTTACAACAAGATTGGGGCTCTCTCCACAACTTAATTGGAGGCTCCCAACAAAACCACGGAGCTTCACCACAATGGAATGTGGCTCCGAGGTGACCTCTTCCGTCTAGGGTGCTAAAACACCCAAGAGTAAAAAATCCACACAAGAACTTGGGGGAATCAATTTTCCTTTGGTGGAAGTGTAGATCTATGTCTCCTCCTTCAATTCCTAGCTAGACAACAAGTTTGGGTGGCTAGGGAGAGAGGTCGGGCAAGAAAGGTTCAGTGCATCAATAGAGGAGAGAGAGGTAAGAGATAAGGGGGAGTAAGAGGAACACCCCCCTTATATAGGCCCCCCAGATTTCTAACCGTTACAACAAAAATTGCACTGGGCGGTACAACCGGTCGCTCGGCCGGTACAACTGGTGTTCCTATTTTAGCGGAACAACCGGTCAACCACCGCCCTACAATCGGGCCAAAACAGGACGTTGTCCCAGAGGTGTCACCATCCATGGTTGTTGGGCATGGCTAAGTCCCAAGCGGTACAACCGCTTGGAACACCGGTAGTACCGACTATATTTAATATAGCGGTACAACCGGGCCACCACCGCCCAACAACCGCAATGAAACAGAACCGTGTCCATTGGTGACCCCGTGCAGGGCCGGTACAACCACACGGCAACTGAGCGGTACAACTACCCATAGCACCGGTACGACCGGTTAGTATAGAAAAATGGGGTTCCTCTCTCTCTCAAAGATGCGATGGAACACGATGGGTGCAACAATGTTAGAGAAGAACTGATTCACCCATAGACTTCCAATGTGGATTCCCTCTTAATAGTATGTGATCCCTGCGACCAAAGAAAATAAACACGTAGGGAACATGTCTACGATCTTTTACGTCTCGAGGGAATGCCTAACCGTCTTGTGTCTTAACAAATGATACATGCATACTTGACACCAGGTTAGATAACATAGTGAGTTGTCATCATCACAAAAACACTTAAGCAGAAGAATGCCCTTACAATAATAAATGATTATCATGAACAAGGAAATATAATAATAACCACTTCATTATTGCCTCTAGGACATATTTCCGACAACACTGTGCATGCTTGTTCACACCGCCTCCGCCACGACACCTCGTAGAAGAAGCCGTATCGCCTCGCCCGACCAACACCACTATTAAAGATGGCCAACACCACCACATAGAGCCACCACCAACACCACCACACGTGCACACGGTCATGATTGAAACCCGACCGACTAGATCCAAGTCGGACCGGACCGGTACAGGTACCCTAGGTCGCACCACTCGAGGAAGCACGCCCCACCACATTGAGCCAACGACGAAGATTCGCCGAAACTAGCCACCAAGAGCAACGTTGGTGGATCTGCACGTCGTCATAGGGGAGGAGGAGGTCGTGCCTGGGAGAGTCCACTCCACCATCGACATTGCCCAGGCTTCGCCCGATAGCGACCTTTATTGTCGGCGAGGGGGACGGGGGAGAGGGAGGAAATGGTGGCCGCTGATGGTGTCTAGACCCCTCCCCCTCCACCCCCGGTGTCTCCTCGAAGAGGGACGCGGTATATCCTCGAAGAGGGACGCAAGGGTCAGGCATTTTTCCGCCAAATATTTGCACCTTGAGGCCCACTGTCATGGGAAAGGAGAAGGGGAAATGGTCGAAGAGTGAGGATGAAAGAGCATGGAGGATATGAGTGTTGAAGTGGGTGTCCCACTCGCCATTGTAGGGGGAGGAATCCAGCTTACACATTTTCAGGTTAAGCCGCTCGTTGCTCCAAGTGAAGCCTGATACGTCTCCAACGTATCTACTTTTCCAAACTCTTTTACCCTTGTTTTGGACTATAATTTGCATGATTTGAATGGAACTAACCTGGACTGACGTTGTTTTCAGCAGAATTGCCTTGGTGTTATTTTTGTGCAGAAATCAAAGTTCTCCAAACGTCCTGAAAATTTACGGGGAGCAGTTTTGGAAAATATCAAAAATATATGCGCCAAGTTCCACCTCAGGGGGTGGGCCAGTGGGCCACAAGCCCGTGCTCCGCCACCACCCCCCTGGTGGTGGTGGGTAGGCTTGTGGGGCCCACAGGCACGTGCCGCCCCCAACTCCAGCTCTATAAGTTGTCTTTCGTCCCAGAAAAAAAAATCGTCGTGTTTTCGATACGGAGGCGCCGCCACCACCTGTTCTTCATCTGGAGGGCAGATCTGGAGTCCGTCTTGGGCTCCGGAGAGGGGAAATCGTCGCCATCGTCATCATCAACCTTCTTCCCTCTCCAATTCCATGAAGCTCTTCATCGTTCGTGAGTAATCTATTCGTAGGCTCGCTGGGCGGTGATGAGTAGGATGAGATCTATCATGTAATTGAGTTAGTTTTGATGGGGATTGATCCCTAGTATCCACTATGTTCTGAGATTGATGTTGCTACTACTTTGCCATGCTTAATGCTTGTCACTAGGGCCCGAGTGCCATGATTTCAGATCTGAAATTATTATGTTGTCACCAATATATGTGTGTTTTAGATCCAATCTTGGAAGTTGTAGTTACCTACTATGTGTTATGATCCGGCAACCCCGGAGTGACAATAACCGGAACCACTCCCGGTGATGACCATAGTTTGAGGAGTTCATGTGTTCACAAAGTGCTAATGAGTTGGTCCGGTTCTTTATTAAAAGGAGAACCTTAATATCCCGTAGTTTCCTTTTGGACCCCGCTGCCACGAGAGGGATGGACAATAGATGTCATGCAAGTTCTTTTCCCTAAGCACGTATGACGACACACGGAATGCATGCCTACATCACATTGATGAACGGGAGCTAGCCACATATCTCTCCGTGTTATAGTTGTGGCATGATGAATATCATCCAAACAAATCACCGACCCATTGCCTACGAGTTTGTCCTGCTACTGTTGTTACTTGTCTTGCTCTGCTGCTACTACTATTGCTACTGATGTTACTTGTCCTGCTCTGATGCTGCTGCTACTACTGTTGCTACTGTTGTTACTTGTTTTGCTCTGTTGTTGCTACTACTACTGTCGCTTGCCACTGTTGCTACTTGCTACTGCTGTCACTACTGATGTTCCTTGCCACTGCTATTGCTCGTTACACTGCTGCTACCTGCTACACTGTTGGTTCACCTACCGTTGACGGGAATTGACAACTTCCGTCGATGCGGCAATGAAGGCGCCATTGATAAAATCGTCAGAAATGGTCTGCCGTGTCAACAGATCGTTTCTGACACCGTTTTTATCATTCTACTTTGTTGTTACTACTGTGCTTGCAGATACTAATCTTTCAGGTGTGGTTGAATCCGCCAAATTCAGCTGCTAATACTCGCGAGTATTCTCTCACCTCCTTTAGGCGATCTACAAATTTGGGTCGAATACTCTATCCTCGAAAACTGCTGCGAACCCACGCGTTGGTGGGCCATCAACAACATTCTTCTAGTTTCCTTACTGGGGAGTGATATCAGCATTCTTCTGGTGCCGTTGCAGGAGAAGGTTTGTTGTTATAAGCATTCGTCTAGCTAATGCCAGAGATTGCACGATCAGCATTTTTTGGCGCCGTTGCCGGGGAGTATTGCTATATTCTCTGAGTCACTTGGGATTTATATCTGCTGATCACTATGAAGAATCTGAAGGATCCGAAGACCAAAGTCTTGCCCTCAACTACGAGGGGAGGTAAGGAATTGCCATCTATCTCTGCACTTGATTCACCTTCAGTTATGAGTAAGTTTGCGACATCACCTCCTGCTAGAAATCTTGATATGTCGCTTGTGCTTGATGATGCTTGTGATACTACTGCTAGAGATGCTATGCTTGATACTATGCTTGATGATACTATGCCTGATGATGCTATGCTTGATACTGCTAGAGATGATATGCTTGATACTATGCCTGATACTGCTAGAGATGCTATGCTTGATACTGCTTTGCCTGATGATGCTAGAGATGCTATTTTGCCTGATGATGATATGCTTGATACTGCTAGAGATACTACTTTGCCTGATGTTCTACTAGGAGTGTTCCTTGATGCTCATATTGCTAGACTTACTGCCAATGCTCGTGATGCTTCTGAAACTGCCAATGCTATTGAGATAGAACCTGCTTTTGCTCCTGTTAGATCTAGCTCTCCTAGATATGAATTGCCTGATATACCTCAGGGTTACGTTATGGAGGGAGAGATAGCTGAGGATTTTCTTGCGTGTAAGGATGCCTATGACGCTGAGAAATTACTTCTCAAGTGGAAGGAAAAATCTCGGGAAGCTAGGATGAAAAATGACCAAAAGTTTGCCACTTCGCCTATCTTTGTCACCGATAAGGATTATGAATTCTCTGTCGACCCTGAGATAATCTCTCTAGTCGAATCTGATCCTTTTCACGGTTATGAGTCTGAGACGGTCGTAGCCCATCTTGCCAAACTATCCTAGATAGCCAACCTCTTCACTAATGAGGAGAAGATCCGCCACTACTATATCCTTCAGATGTTTCCTTTCTCTCTAAAGGATGATGCTAAAGCTTGGTTCACCTCTCTTGCTCCTGGATGTGTGCGTAGTCCCCAGGAGATGGTCTATTACTTCTGTGAGAAATATTTCCCTTCCCATAAGAAGCAAGCTGCCTTGCAGGAAATATAAAACTTTGCTCAACTCCAAGAAGAGAGTCTTTCACAAGCTTGGGGGAGGCTCATCCAGCTACAGAATGCTTTGCCTGATCACCCTCTTAAGAAGAACGAGATACTTGATATCCTCTATAACGGACTTACCGATGCCTCTAGAGACCACCTAGATAGTTGTGCCAGTTGTGTTTTTAGGGAACGAACTGTAGAACAAGCTGAGACCCTACTGAATAACCTCTTGATCAACGATACTGCTTGGACTATTCCCGAACCGCCTCCTAAGACAACTCCTAAGAAAAGAGGTATTATATTCCTCAGTCCCGAAGATATGCAAGAAGCCAAGAAATTTATGCAAGAGAAAGGCATTAGATCTGAAGATGTCAAAAATCTACCACCTATCGAAGAGATCCATGGTCTTGATAACCCGATACAGGTAGTAGAAGTGAATTCTCTGTGTAGGTTTGATGAGAGTGATATTCCTTTTGATAAACCTGCTAGCCTATGCTTTGATGAATTTGACAACTTTGTTGCCAAACAACAGAGTTTCAATGATTATGTTAGCAGACATCTGGAACAAAGTACTCGTATGCTTAGCCATCTAAGTACTTGTGTAGAACAAGTACTTAAAGCTCAGAATGACCTGCTCAATGAATTAAATGACAACTCTGTCAGAGTCATTACTAGAGGAGGCAAAATGACTCAGGAACCTTTTGTATCCTGAAGGTCATCCTAAGAGAATTGATCAAGATTCTCAAGGAATCAATGCTGATACACCTAGTCATCCTAAGGAGAAGAAGAAGGATGATAGAAACCTGCACGCCAGTTCACCAAATACTATCACACTTGAAGAACCTAATGATATTTCTGCGTCTGATGCGGAAACACAATCAGGTGATGAACATGAACCTGGTGACAATATGGACAGTGATGTTCATAATAATGCTCAACCTAGCCATGATGAGGATGTGGAGATTGAACCTACGGTTAATGCTGATAATCCACAACCTAAGAGGTACGTCAAGAATGACTTCACTGCTAGGAAGCATGGTAAAGAAAGAGAGCCATGGGTTCAGAGACCTATGCCCTTTCCTCCTAAGCCATCCAAGAAAAAGGATGATGAGGATTTTGAGCGCTTCGTTGAGATGATAAGACCCGTCTTTCTGCAGATGCGGTTAACTGATATGCTCAAGATGTGTATGTATGCCAAGTACATGAAAGATATCGTGACTAATAAACGAAGATACCAGATCTTGAGATCTCCACCATGCTTGCCAGTTACACTTTCAAAGGTGGAACTCCTAAGAAACTTGGTGATCCTGGAGTGCCCACTATACCTTGCTCCATTAAAGGAAAGTACGTAAGAACTGCCTTATGTGACCTTGGAGCCGGTGTTAGTGTTATGCCCCTCTCTCTTTATCGTAGACTTGAACTGGATAAGTTGACACCCACTGAAATTTCTCTGCAAATGGCCGACAAATCAACTGCTTTCCCTATCGGCATTTGCGAGGATGTGCCTGTTGTGGTTGCTAATACCACTATCTTAACAGACTTTGTTATCTTGGATATTCCCGAGGACGGTGCCATGGCTATCATCCTCGGAAGACCCTTTTTAAACACTGCAGGGGCTGTTATAGATTGCAACAAAGGCAATGTCACTTTCCATGTCAACGGTAATGAGCACACCGTGCACTTTCCGAAGAAACGATATCCAGTACATTGCATCAATGCTATCGAAAAGACTTCATCGATTCTCATTGGGAGGTTTGAATGCCCTATTCCTCGTGTCAAGATGAAGTATGATTTTCTTGTTGGGGAGATTCATATCCCCATTGAGGTGACTTAGTGGCTATTCGGAAATTCTTCGTTCTCTCTTGCGATTCAAGAAAGTTTTGTCATAAGGACTTGATCAATCCCATTGACGGATTTCTTTCGATGACCACGAAACGGATGAATCAAAGAGTCACATACCTCTGTTTTAAGCTTTCATTTTATGTTGCTTAGAAGAAAAATGATAGAATTAGTTTAGCTTCTCCTGTTTTCTGTTTTAGCGTCCCGGAGAAAAATACCTCGAAAATAAAAGTTCTCCGATGGTCTTGAAATTTTAATATGATTTTTTCTGGAATTTTTGAAAATTTCTAGGCCTGAGAGCTAGCCTGGGGGCCTGACCAGTGGGCCACAAGCCCTCCCACCGCCACCTACCCCCTGGTGGCGGGGTGCAAGATTGTGGAGCCCACAGGCATCCCCTCCACTCATTCCAGCTCCCAGCCTCTTCTTCCACCTCCAGAAAAAAAATTTCGCAGCTCAAACCCGTGTTCTTGCTCATTTGGCTGTGATTTTTGATCTCCTTGCTCAAAGCACCATTCTCCGAACCGTTTTGGGGAAATTACTCCTTGGTAAGTGACTCCTCCATTGGTCCAATTAGTTTTTTCTCTAGTGCTTTATCCTTCGCGTATTCTTGCTACCTTGGTGACCATGTTCTTGAGCTTGAAAGGTTGATTTTAGTTGGTCCCAAGTAGTTTTAACGCGTGATACAGTCTCCGGGCACTAGTAGGAGTAGTTGCTACAAGTTGGGTTAATCCTTATTCACTTTTCTTTCGAAGTCTCTAAAAAATTTCAGAATTTTTCAGAGCTAGAAAAGGGAAAAGATGAGGAGGTTCTTGAGAGACTCTTCAAGCCGTAACCCCAAGGAGGATGAGAAGAACCACCCCAAGTACGTAGTCCCTCGAGTCACAGAAGTTCGAGCGTGCGAGTGGCCAAGTGATGATTTTTTGCGCGCCGCCGGACTTTATGCAGACTTTTATTACTTGGTGGATAACGCAGGAATTACTGCGTTCATTGAAGATAAGTGCCCACAATATCTCCTCCTCACCAATATTTTCGTTCAAAGCTTCAACTTTTATCCGAGGAAGAATCCTCCCATGGTTGAGTTCATGATATACGATGTCCCCCAGTGCATGACGCTGTAGGACTTTTGCAATGTATGCAAATTACCTTATGTTGGGGATATCCGTGACCCTCGTCCGCGGGACTTGGAGGATTTCATTGGTTCTATTGCTGTTGGAGAGGAGAGAAGAGTGTCTCGAGCTAGAATTACTAGCATACATTTTCCTGTGCTTCGGTACTTCTCACTATTTATGGGAAAATGTTTGATTGGCCGTGGGGAGGCTGGATCACTTAGTTCTCCAGACCTTGCGGTTTTGCGCGAAGGCCTTTATAACGATAAGACTTATAGCTTGGGCGCTATAGTAGCTCAACGGTTGAACCTGAACCGTTCTAAAGGTGTTGTCTATGGAGGTATCTATGCTACCCGTCTTGCCAGACACTTTGAGATACCCATTAGACTGGGAGAGGAAGGAGAGATGCTTCTCCCTGAGAGATATCTGGATTATGACAGCATGGTTCGCCATGATTTTCTGGATAGAGATGCTAGTAGACGGATGATTTATAACCTGGTGTTTAGTCAGGGTACTCGAGAGACTATTACTTTGCCTGCTCCTTCTTTGTTTGATCTTCATGCAGGTAGGTACACTATTATGCACGCGGACATCTACGCGTATTGGGGCTTGGCACAACCACAGGCACCCGTGCCCGAGCCGCCAGTCGAGTACCAGACGCCAGTTTATCAGTGGGAGCCAGAGGAGCTCACACAGCAGTGGCATCCACAGTCTGCTCCGGAGTATCCTGGAGCTGGTTATTTCCCACCTTGGGAGTAGACCAAGCTAGGCCAAAAGCCAAAGCTTGGGGGAGTACGTGTTCTCACCGACTTTACATTCATGCTTATGCTTTCACTTTGTTAGCCGGTGTTTACACTTTGCCACTGTATTATCCATGCTAGTTTCTTTTTGTTTTCTTGTTTTGTTGTTTTGTGTCCTTTTGAGAAAACCCAAAAAGATTTTTCTTTCTTCTTTTGCTTGTTGGGAGTTTTCCCGTGTAAATAGTTTTCTTTTTCTTTGTGTCAAGGTAGAAGATATTGGTTACAATGCTTAGTGGTTCTTGCATGCTTACCTGTTTAGCTTTCAAAGAGCCATATTATTTTGTCTTCTCCTTTGTGTTTGCCTGCAGATTCAGCTTAGTCCTATGCGCTTATTATCGTTTTCATCGTTCGATCGTGCAAATGGAGGGAAACAATGATGGTATATGATGAAGTGACTGAGACTGAAAAGCTAGTATGAACTCTATCTATTTTGTTTTTGTAAATATGACTAGCTTGTCGACCCAGATTTAGCTTTGTTGTGAGACAACCATGTTCGCAATGACAACTTAGAGATCATAGTTTCTGATGCCATGCTTATTTAGCTGAGAGCTTATAATGGTCTGTCTTGAATGCCAACATAGATTTTGAGATGACTGTGATGTAGTATGATAGGATGGTATTCTCCTTTGAATGTTTCAAGTGGCTTGACTTGGCGCATGTTCATGCATGTAGTTGAAACAAAATCAACATAGCCTCTATGATGTTCGTATTCATAGTGATTTATATCATGTTCATGCTTGCATTCAATGTTAGTCAAACTCATTGCATCTTGATGACTGTTGTCGCTCTCTAGTTGGTCGCTTCCTAGTCTTTTGCTAGCCTTCACTTGTACTAAGCGGGAATACTGCTTGTGCATCCACTTCCATGAACCCAAATTTTTTCCATGAGAGTCCACCATACCTACCTATTTGCGGTATCTACCTGCCGTTCCAAGTAAATTTGCATGTGCCATTCTCTAAACCTTCAAGAAATAATCTGTTTTGCATGCCCGAACCACTCATGTGGTGATAGAGGGCTATTGGTATCTTCCATGCTAGGAGTGTTATCCTTGACATGTGTTTATTCACAGTCATTCACGAGAAAGGGGTCGGTATTTGGGATGCCCAATTCCATGCTTAAATCAAAAACATAACTGTAAAACAAGACTCCCCCGGATTGATGTTAGTATGGACGGTACCCGAGGATTCGGCTAGCCGTGGAGTGTGATTGATTGGTGGTGGGGGAGTTAAAACTTTACTTTTCTGTTTGGGAACCGCCTATAGCATGAGTAGCATGGAAGATATTGAGAACTCTTGGTCATTGCTTTGACAATGAAAGCATGCCACCCAAAATTATTATCTCTGTTTTCAAAGCTTGAGCTCTGGCACCTCTGCAAATCAATGCTTCCCTCTGCGAAGGGACTGTCTATTTATTTTCCTATCGAGTCATCCTCCTCTTATATAAGCACCAATTAGAGAGCACCTCTGTCATTTTTATGATTTGCTTATGATTGATATTGAGTATGACTATGACTGGATCTTCGTTGCTATGAATTACAATGTTTAGTCAGCCCTTGATCTTTGAAAGTGCTTTGCATTTATGTTTTGCGGTCTCAGAAAGAGCTAGCGAGATACCACCTATTCATATTGCTTCATACTTGTATTGATTGAAGTGTTGGTATTTGAAACTCATTATTATTTGCTCGTTAGCTGATTATGCCATTGATATTAGTTTACCGTGAGACCTTTCTGTCATTTTCTTATGTGGTTAACTTGTGATCTTGCTGAAATTCTGGTTATGAGTTAGACATAGTTGCAACAACAAGATCAAACAGAATTTGTCAAAGTTTTTCTTTCTCTCTCAGTTTGTCAACTGAGTTGCTTGAGGACAAGCAAGGTTTTAAGCTTGGGGGAGTTGATACGTCTCCAACGTATCTACTTTTCCAAACTCTTTTGCCCTTGTTTTGGACTATAATTTGCATGATTTGAATGGAACTAACCTGGACTCATGTTGTTTTCAGCAGAATTGCCTTTGTGTTATTTTTGTGCAGAAATCAAAGTTCTCCAAACGTCCTGAAAATTTACGGGGAGCAGTTTTGGAAAATATCAAAAATATCTGCGCCAAGTTCCACCTCAGGGGTGGGCCAGTGGGCCACAAGCCCCTGCTCCGCCACCCCCCTGGTGGCGGTGGGCAGGCTAGTGGGGCCCACAGGCACCTGCCGCCCCCAACTCCAGCTCTATAAGTTGTCTTTCGTCCTAGAAAAAAAAAGTTTTCGTCGCGTTTTCGATACGGAGGCGCCGCCACCACGTGTTCTTCATATGGAGGGCAGGTCTGGAGTCTGTCTTGGGCTCCGGAGAGGGGAAATCATCGCCATCGTCATCATCAACCTTCTTCCCTCTCCAATTCCATGAAGCTCTTCGTCGTTCGTGAGTAATCTATTTGTAGGCTCGCTGGGCGGTGATGAGTAGGATGAGATCTATCATGTAATCGAGTTAGTTTTGATGGGGATTGATCCCTAGTATCCACTATGTTCTGAGATTGATGTTGCTACTACTTTGCCATGCTTAATGCTTGTCACTAGGGCCCGAGTGCCATGATTTCAGATCTGAAATTATTATGTTGTCACCAATATATGTTTGTTTTAGATCCGATCTTGCAAGTTGTAGTTACCTACTATGTGTTATGATCCGGCAACCCCGGAGTGACAATAACCGGAACCACTCCCGGTGATGACCATAGTTTGAGGAGTTCATGTGTTCACCAAGTGCTAATGCGTTGGTCCGGTTCTTTATTAAAAGGAGAACCTTAATATCCCGTAGTTTCCTTTTGGACCCCGCTGCCACGGGAGGGATGGACAATAGATGTCATGCAAGTTCTTTTCCCTAAGCACGTATGACGACACACGGAATGCATGCCTACATCACATTGACGAACGGGAGCTAGCCACATATCTGTCCGTGTTATAGTTGTTGCATGATGAATATCATCCAAACAAATCACCGACCCATTGCCTACGAGTTTGTCCTGCTACTGTTGTTACTTGTCTTGCTCTGCTGCTACTATTGTTGCTACTGTTGTTACTTGTCTTGCTCTGCTGCTACTATTGTTGCTACTGCTGTTACTTGTCTTGCTCTGCTGCTACTGTTGCTACTGCTGTTACTTGTTTTGCTCTGCTGCTGCTGCTACTACTATTGGTACTACTGTCGCTTGCTACTGTTGCTACTTGCTACTGCTGTCACTACTGTTGTTCCTTGCCATTATTATTGCTCGTTACACTGCTGCTACCTGCTACACTGTTGGTTCACCTACCGTTGACGGGAATTGACAACTTCCGTCGACGCAGCAACGAGGTGCCATTGATACAATCATTAGAAATAGTGTGTCGTGTCAACAGATCGTTTGACACCGTTGTTATCATTCTACTTTGCTGTTACTACTGTGCTTGTAGATACTAATCTTTCAGGTGTGGTTGAATCCGACAAATTCAGCTGCTAATACTCGAGAGTATTCTGTCACCTCCTTTAGGCGATCTACAAATTTGGGTTGAATACTCTACCCTCGAAAATTGCTGCGAACCCACGCGCTGGTGGGCCGTCAACAACATTCTTCTAGTTTCCTTACTAGGGAGTGCTATCAGCATTCTTCTGGTGCCGTTGCAGGAGAAGGTTTGTTGTTATAAGCATTCGTCTAGCTAACGCCAGAGATTGCACGATCAAAGCCCTAATGTCTACATCCAAACAGGTGCAAGGGAATATGTTTTATACAATCCATGCTGATAATAATGCATTTAACAGATTTACGATACATCACATTAGTCTGCTTCCCCCTGCACGTACAATTGCACTATAATAACCATAAGAAAAAAAGATCTGATTCTATACAACAGTGTGACATCCTCGACTTTTGCTACAGTGATGATTGTAATTAAGCGACAGTGATCTCGCGCTAATGATACCACGTCACCATTAGTTATATCAATGATCTCTTGTTAGTTGAAACCGAATCAAAATTCGAAACTTAAAATTAAAGTCGAACGAGAAAGGTTTTATGTTGTTAAAATAAAAACGTCGGGGAGTTATAAAAAATTCTCTAACGAATTATAAAATGTGAATCGGGCACTTTTGGAATTAATGGTAATCCCTATATATTTAAAAGAGAAACTTTAGGTAAAATAAATAAAGGAAATAAAGTAAATAAAATTAAATAATAATAATAAAAAGAAAGTATTAAAAAAAAGACCCCTGGCCCGAATTGGGCCTACCAGCCCACTCCCATTCGGCCCACCCCTCCCTGGGGTATAAAGCCCCCCACGGGGCTAACCCTAACCGACCCGGCTCTCTCCCCAACTCCCCTCGCCGCCGCCGCCCCCCGCTCGCCCACCTACCCCCATGAGCACACCCTCCCCTCGAGCCCTCGCCTCCCCCTCTACCGCTCCCCACGGGAGCCCCACCAACCACCCTCCCACATAACTCCCCCGTCGGCCCCGCAACCTCCCTCTCTCTCGGGCCAACCCCACCATCCCCACCTATCACGACCGCACCCCCAACTACCCCCGAGCGCCTTGCCCTGGTCCCTCTCCTCCTGTCGCCTCCTCTCCCTCCCAGAACGACGCAAGTCCCCACCTACTGAGGCCCTCCTCTGGGTTCCCTCCCCCTGCCTCTCGCTCACCCACACCACCGAGAGCCCAGATCCCGCTGAGGCCCTCCCCTGCTTCCCATCCCGCCGGCCCTCCTCATCTCGCCGCCCCGCCCCCCTCCCGAGCGAGCCCTCCTCCCCCACGGCGGCCCCCACCTCCCTCACAGGCCGACCTTCCCTCCCCATCAGGCCCCCTCCCTCCCGCTCGGTCCAGGAGGGATCGGGCAGGGAGGTCCCCTCCTCGTCATGTCGGCCGGCCCCTCCGGGAGGCCCCTCCGGCGACCCACCTCGCCGGAACCGTCACCACCACCACTGCGTCTTCCTCCACGTCGTCTCCTTCGCGCCTCCCGAGAACTCCGGCTTCACCGGGCCCTCTCTTCAACGTCGGCGATCCCCTTTTCGGGCTCCTCCCACCGTCTCCTTCCTTGCGCCGTCCCGGTTCCATTCCGGCAGACGGTGCTCCGTTCCGACGTCGTTAGGATCGAGTAGGTGATGATGGAGATGTCCCTCTCTCTCTCTGTTGTTGAGAGTTCTCTGTTGTTGTTGAGAGTTAACACAGGGGTTGGAGAGAGAGAGAGAGAGAGATTTAGATAGAAAAAATAAATAAAATGATGTATTTGTGTATGTATGTATGTATTAGATGTCGTATGTATTTTGTATGTATGAGATGCACGTATGTATGAATTTATGTATGTATGTATATGGAGAAATACGTTATGTTTATTATATGGGTAAATATGTGTATGTGGCTACTGCCACTTACCGGTGGGGTCAAACCCCCACTCCCACTTACAGGGAGGCCCCACATGCTTTGAAGAAAAATGAAAATGAAAATGTAAAAATAAAAATATGTTTTTAATAAATAAATATATTATTTAATTAATTAGTTAATTAATTAAATGGGTAATTAGAATAATTAGAGTATGACGCGTGGGTCCCCCACTAAATTAATCTGATTAATTACTATTTAATCTTAATTAAAAACTTATGTCTATGACGCATGGGACCCACTGGTCAGTTGACCAGTCAACTATTGATGTCAGCATGACATCATGCTGATGTCATAATAGCATTTAATTAATTTAATTAAATCTGTTTTTAATTCCTAATTATTGAATAAAATTTTAAAAATTAATATAAAATAATCCGTAAGTGAGATCAAAATATTTTCAGCATGAAAGTTGATCAGCAGAACGAGACGAACCCGGATACACGGCTCATTCGTCCCTAGCATAGCAAACATGGAACTTTTCCATCATTTCTCGTCTCACCGGTAGTAGCCGGAGACCTGAAAAATATCGTCAGATATTCTTCCGACCCGTCTATGACGGATGTTGCTGCGTTAGCTCATGTCTAGCATGCATCTTGCCATGTCATGCATTGTGTTGCACCGTTGCTATTATTTATTGTTTCTTCCCCCTCTTCTTACCGGTAGACCCCGAGACTGACGCTGGTGCCGGGTACATCTACGACCCTACCGATCAGCCTTTTGCCGCAGAGCAGCAAGGCAAGCAAACCCCCCTTGATCATCCCTATATCGCCTATGTCTTTCTCCCTCATGCTTGCATTAGTATTTTGCTACTGTTGTAGATAGCTCCTATATCTGATGCATAGCCTGCTTTTGATGAACTGCTACTTTCAGCGTTGTATTTTAAATCTGCTTAGTATAGGTGGAGCAGTCATCCCTTCTGACCCCGTAGTCCAGTTTCCCCGCTTTGTTTTCAAATCTCGATCCCTGATCGACGAGCCAGACCCGACACAACACCTACACCCCCCTTAGTTGTACCACGCTACATAGTTACTATCGGGTACCGAGGGTGACACCTCGCTAAGTACTCCTGATGATATCTCTGTAGTATAGCTAGTCGGTCGTGGTTATCGAGGGTGATTCCTCTTTCACCATTCCCGACGATGCCTCTGTCATGCAACCCCTCAAGTGTGGGACCCCCGAGGGTGATTCCTCTAAGCCCACCTTGACGGATACATCGTTCGGAATCCAACGAGGGTGATACCTCGGATTCCCCCCGATGTTACAACCACACAGTTACTCGACCATGTTACTGGGATCATTGGTGATTAGATGTTAGACGGGTGGATTCCCGCGAGATTGTGTTGATGGCCTAATTAAAATGATAATGGATTTGGGTATTTGATCTGGGTTGGTTGGAGACCTTTTCGCACTAACCGGCTACGTGGGAAGAATTATGGGTACTCGGTGTCGCGGTATCAGCCGAAGCTTTTCAGATGTCAGCAATGTAGCGGCGCGCGCCTGAGTGGTCCCGAGATGCATCGCGCTTGTGATTAAGGGATGCTAGGACTGACGTCGGCCGCCCACGCATCGTGCAGGAGCGCGAAGGGGAACTAGGCCCACGAACCCTTTGTGCTTAGGAGTTAGACCGGCGGGCTGGCCTCTTTGTTGAGTCTTAGGTGGGGCTGCGATGTGTCGATATTCCGATGTCGGGCATGACCCAGAAAAGTGTGTCCGGCCAGAGTGTTATCGAGCATGACGGGACATGTGGTGCACCCCTACAGGGATGAAAATTAACTATTCGGATAGTCGTGTCCACGGTTACAGGACGACTAAGAGTTGTGCCCTGATCTTATACAACTACAATTGTTACTTAACTGGAATTAGTTGCCTCGGGATTGCTTCCTCGCAGGGAGTCGAGGGAGGATCTCTGGGCGTGACCTCATTTTAATATTGCTGCAACAATATGACTATTAATTGTGTTACCCTTGTTGTACTCTCGTCTATTGCTGCAAGACCCTGAAGATGCTAGTCTTCGATAGGACTAGGCCTTCTCTCTCTTTCTCGCATTGCTGCAGTCAGTCCACTTATAACCCCCCCCCCTTCTTTGATATTGATGCATACTTAGCATAGTTCTGATGTAAGTCTTGCGAGTACTTTGGATGAGTACTCACCGTTGCTTTGCTTCCCCTTTGCCCCCTTGATCCGTTGCTGCGACCAGTTGATGGAGCCAAGGAGATGGAGTTTCCTGCCGACACCTGCCGCCTCGATGGTGTCTTCTTCGTGGAGGCCGCTGAAGACCAGGAGTAGTTAGGAGGTTCCCAGGCAGGAGGCCTCGCCTCGTTCGATCGTGTTTCTTTTGTGCTAGCCTTCTCTAAGGCACCCCCTGCTATGTCTGTACTCAGATATTTGTTGCTTCCACTAACTCGTGTGCTTATCGAGCTTCTGTATTCTAGCCCTCGAGGCCCCTGGCTTGTAATATGAAGCTTGTATTATTTTATTTGTGTCTAGAGTTGTGTTGTGATATCTTCCCGTGAGTCCTTGGGTTTGATCGTACGCATTTGCGTGTATGATTAGCGTACGATTAAATCGAGGGCGTCACAAACAGTTAGAAATACTTTTTTTCCGAAACAGAGGCAAAAGATTTACCTCATAGATTAATTAAGAAGAAGAGAGTTGCCCAGTTAATTAATGGAAAACCGAACAAAAACCGATACAAACCTACCACATGAGGACTACTCACACAACATGCAACCCCATGAGCGCATGATCAGCCCAACAACCCAACACGTAACGACCATGAACCCCCACACAACTACATCGCAAGGAAACATCGAGCGAGAATATATCATCCGAAGACCACGAGCACCACCAAGATAAGCCACGCCATAAAGACAACAAGAATACTGATGACCATCCATCAAGCAGCTTCAGACGCTTTTTCTATGGTGCCTCTCTTCTTACTTTGTTTCCTGAGAGCCTCCTCCACGATCACCTTGCCAGATCCAGGGCTATCCGCCTCTAAGCTTTTGAGCAAGCTGTAAATCTCTATCTCGAAGCGAATCTCATTGACCTTGTCATGCATAGACATCACGTGTCCGCGGTCCCCAAAAGCGAGCGACTGGCTAGGCTCCAAAGGGCCAGGCGCCAACATACCGTCTGCATCAACATCATCAGCCATGGAAACAACTAAGACGTCAACATCGTCCAGAGGAACCACTGACACAATTGACTTCGGCACCTCCACTTGCTCACATGACACAGGCGAAACATGCCCCTCACATGAGGTCAGTAATGAGTCCACCTCCAAGCGCTCCATAGACAAAGGCAAAACAGGGCTCGGACATAGGTCTTGTATGTCGGGTATGATCTGCACAACCGGAGCCTCGAGCACGGCGATGGGCTCGACCTCAGTGGTAGGCAGCACAGGAGACAAGGTCGATAGTGAGGACGCAACATCCCCGACACGAGGAGAGAAACATCCATATAGCTCTTGGCTCCCTTCCTTTTTTGGACAAGTGAAGGGTCTAGAAAGATCCCGAAAGTGCATTAGATAACTCTGAAAACAGTACAAGCACACCATACACAAGGACCCTCTAAGAAAAGGAGATTACAGACTAGTCCTTGCTTTTTGCAAAGAGGACCCAGAACAACAAGGTAAAACGCAATCCAGTCCTCCTAAGCAGTGCAAGCCAAAGACCAAATCCATCGACATCGGGGATGAACCACTTGGGCTGGTGACTTCGCTGTGCTATAGCCAACAGATCGGAGGAAACAACAGCAGACGCTAGCCTCGCACTTGACTGCCTCCCTTCACACTATGACGCGTCGAGAGCAATGAACGGAGCCGAAGAGGCTCCAGTAGGTCGCCATTCGACCAGAAGAAGCACGGCGGAGGCGGAGACCGGCAAACGACCGAAGCGCGCCGTAGCTCTGCCAGGAACACACCTGCTGATGAACACAAGGAAAAGACTGCAACAACGGCACGCCAGGAAGCGGATCCACTTTTCTCCGCATCCCATCGTCCTCCACCACGGCGGCAAGACGGGAGTAGCAAGAAAAGGATCCCCATCTCCAGATCTGGGGTACCATCGGCCTTATTTATGGAGCGGCTGGTACATAATCCCCTCCCCCCTTCAGCTCCGACCACCAGAGCAACACACGGAGAAGAGAAACCACCAGCAGTCGTCGGACGCGGGGGGTACCATCGGCCTTATTTATGGAGCGGCTGGTACATAATCCCCTCCCCCATTCAGCTCCGACCACCAGAGCAACACACGGAGAAGAGAAACCACCAGCAGTCGTCGGACGCGGCCCGCATCCGACGAGGATCTCCAAACTTCCGGCATAACGCCAAACGCCAACATCGCAAGTCTAAAACTACTACTACTATATACAGCAGGATCCTGGGCACCTCCCCCTAGCCAACGTGAGCCGGCCGCGCCACCGAGCGAGGCATGGGATTGGGCCGAAGAACCCCGGATAACTCTCAAAGGTGGAGAAAAGAGAGACTGGAGAGAAGAGAGAGGCAGAGTGGCGAGAGAGGCAACTCTTGGCTCCCTTGACATGACGTCAGAGTGGTTGACAACATAACTAGCCCAAAGGAGAGCCTGTCCAGAGGAGCCTCCACCCTCTCCACAAAGCTCTCAACCCGCGTCATCCAACCCTGCAGCTGCACGGTGTGAAGCAAAGACGACAGACGCCCCAAGACCCATGACGAAACGCCTTGACTTGAATGGTAGCGTGAATTAAGCTATGGTTGTATTAAGCTATGTCGTTTCCGGGAAAATTGACTATTTATCATTAAGTTCGTTGGAATTTGATTATAACTAGAAAGTTGATTTTTTATTGACAAAACATAGCTAGGGACTTGATTGTGAGAATGATTAGTGCTAGGAAAAAAAAAGATCTCACACACATGTCGTATACGAATACAAGTACGTGCTTGGTGATCATCTCATAGTCATAACTACATGCATCGTTCCATCCCTCCATCCAAACCTAACCGTCGCAACTCAGAAGGCAACGCCTCTTCAACCCTAGGCGACGAACTCATCAACCGGTGGACCGACAGCCGGCCAGTCAACGCATCTATAGCTGGGCGAACGTTCGACTAGCCGTTCATAAGTCTTCAACATTGTTTCAACATAGCTACACAGCTCAGAGTCTAGCTAGCACTCGATAAGCTGATCTAAAGGTCTGGGACAGTGCAATCTTTTGTTTCGTTGCTAGGGTCGTAGCAGGTCAAAACACAAAGAAAAGTAAGATCGTAGTTTGTAGCACGGGTGCATCCATATTTGTTTTTTCCTTTCCTTCTTTCTTTATCAGTTTTTTTTATTTTTATCTCGTTGTGTAGCTATCGATCCGGTACTTGTTCTTTTTGTAGCAATCGATTTGTATATGGTCTGTATATGGTCCTTGTATGCGTGAGATTTTTTTTATTTTTCCAGCACTAATCATCTCTTACGCTCTAGTCCCTAGTTAATACTTTTTAATAAAAAATCAACTTTGTAGTTATAATTTAATTCCAACAAACTTAATAACAAATAGTCAATTTTCCCGTGGTTCGGTGTGTGTACAATGAGCAATACATTTCTGAAAATGGATCGAAACATATCCTAATCAGGTCACGACCAGTTCTTTTGACTCAATTCTAAAAAACTACTAGGTCACGACCAGTTCTTTTGACTCAATTCTAAAAAACTACTGCCCGGAAAATTACAATCGCAAAGAACTCGTTTTTCCTTCGAGAATTATCTGGGAATTATCCAAATTACTAGTGCATTTCAGACTTATGAGAACCTCGCAATTCTGTCAATTCTAGCCTTCCATTTTGAACTGTTACCCTATTGGATGACGATATTACGTTTAAATTGTCACTCGGGTCAGACCACAACAAAGCAAAAAAACAGAGCCTCCCGTTTCAACACCCCCCTCCCCATCCCAGCGCTGCCGCCAAGCGTCGGATCCCCGCCACCCTGTGTCGCCGCCTCCCCTGACAGGCCACCTTAGTCCTATGCCGCCGGGCCGCCACCCTGCGTTGTCGCCGCCCCTTCTCCTCCTCTCCATCCCGTTGGGCCGCCACATCTCAACGCCTCCGCGCCCAACCACCCTGCTTATGCATCGTTGGACCATCACCCTGTGCCGTCGGGCCGCCACATCTCGACGCCTCCCAACCCGACGACCATGCTCCTACGCCGTCACCGCCCCTGCTCCTCCGCTCCATCCCGTCGGGCCGCCACACGCCGCCACATCTCGACGCCTCCCCACCCGGCCACCCTGCTCCTGCGTCGCCAGGTCACCACCTTGCACCTCCACCGCCCCTTCTCCTCCTCTCATTCCCGCCTGACCTCCACATCTCAACACCTCCCCGCCCGGCCACCCTGCTCTTGCCCGCCGGCCTACGCCGCCACCACCCCTTCTCCATTTCAATCTAGGGCGTTTTAGACATTTCAATGAACAACGCATACAACAATTACATGCTAGAATTACAAAAAGGAACTCGACAGACAATTCTGTGGCCAGACGATTCTGTAGGCATTTTCCCAAAATTATGATTCTGAAGAATTATGAGGTGAAAAGAACTGGCCCTGAATCGTTTGGTCCGTTGCTTTACATGATCAATCAATGGGGTCTGTCTGAACCGTCTCTTGTTGGTAATGAACCGGTCAAGATTTGGCGTCAAAAAGAATACGGTGGCCATGCTTGAGCTGAAGACTTCTGAACTCGGAGAGAAGATTTGATTGCCCAAACTCTGACCATCCTCCGCAAAGCAATCTGCAAATCCCCAGTATCAGCAGCACTAAGGTGCAGTAGGGGCGAGCCAAAGTTTACGAGACCGAGAGCATTGTGGTTAGCCCCGTCGTGCGCTCTAGCACACGAGTCCTGCTTGCCCTTGCGGATCAGGTTATGTAGATCGAAAGCCAGGAACTTTGCTAAGACCCATCTTCCGAAGAATGAGCTTGGGTATGGCTGGTGGGGCTGCAAGCCCCATGCTCCGGCTGAACTCTTCGCCGAGACTAACAAGTCTGGACTTGTTCCCACCAATGGTCTTGTTTGAGTTGTAGTACCCTAACCATGCTTGATATGCTGATTCCTTGCTCTTCATCTCTACTCTTCTGAGTGCCCCTTTCACCTGTCATAAGAAAAAGGACGGTTTAATGCACAGCTAATACTAGTCCATCGCTGCTAAATTTGCAACGGACTGATCAAACTACACAACGAGCTACACAACTAGTAAACCCCTCCTTGTAAAAGGAGTGCGTAAAACTGAATACTGCTTACTTCTGTTTGAGTGCTTGAATCAACTGAAGGTGTCACAGCCTCTGATACTGACAGATCTTTCACGCTGGTAAGAAAATGACTTTCCCAGGGAGCCAACAGTAAGAGGCCCTGCCCTTCCTTGCCTTTCCGTCCTGTCCTACCAATTCTATGTATATACTGCTCTCTACCAGAAGGAATCCCAACCTTGTAAATGCAAACAAATTTTATGAGGAATGTACATGGGATTTTGGTAAAATAAGATCTGTGAAAACAGAACCTACCTGTATGACGAGGGTGACGTCAGGATAATCAACACCACGAGCAGATACATCGGAACTAACTAATATCACACCCTTTGACCTTCTGAATTCATCCGACACCTTAGTTCTTGCAGATTGTGACTTTCTGGAATGAATCTCTCTTATATTCAGATTCAGCTGAGAGAGAACTTCAGCAACAAGTTTTGTGACCATTGCTGTAGTACAGAATATAATCACCTGCAAAATTGTATGGGTAATGAGTTAAGGAGACATAATAAATCTCAAATATACATGATTGAAACTACCTGCTAAGATAACTTACTTTGTAGTCCGCATCCTCAGTGACATGCTTCTTCAGTACATCATATAATATAGAGAAGTGCAGATCAAGTGGTGCAATCATATACATCTGGCTAACCTGATGCAGCAGAACTAATGTAAGGTATATTTTAGCTTTAAACATTTACCATACAGCTAAAAAAAAAAGATGGATCTAAACCTGTGAATGTGTCTCCTCGTCACCCTCTTTAACAGTGTTAATGAACCTATAGTCCTTCCTCATTGCTACATGAGAGATTTGACGGACCTAATAACAAGCATTCAACAAAATTAGACTGAAAATAGGCATTGAAAGTGCATAATGATAGACGCAGTTACCTCTTCTGGAACAGTAGCAGAAAACAGCAGCGTCTGACGGTCTTTAGGAGTGGCAGCCATAATTTTTTCAATATCTCTTCTGAATCCCATATCCAGTAAGCGGTCAGCTTCATCAAGAACAAGAACCTTCACCCCTTTTAGCCGAGTAGAAAAACCAGGTGTGTTCTCAAGATGATCCTTAAGCCTTCCAGGTGTAGCAACAAGAATCTGTTTGGCCAAAACAAAGTATTAGTGCATAAACCACACCTAGATACTCCCTCCGTCCGGAATTACTTGTCGCAAAAATGAGTAAAAATGGATGTATCTAGAACTAAAATGCATCTAGATACATCCATTCCTCCGATAAGTATTTCCGGACGGAGGGAGTATGTGCAAACTTGAGCTGATAAGTAATCACCTGACACGGGTTAGCCTGCATGTTTCGTTGCTCTAGAGTTATTCTTGTGCCACCAATTACAACCTGAACACCTAGCAAGCGATGATACTTGAGAAGCTTTTTGGCCTCAACAGCGACTTGGTTTGCAAGCTCTCTAGTAGGGCACATCACAAGCAAATTTACAGACGACCGCAAGTGGCTCCGTTGAGAACTGGGTAATTTAGAGAGAACCTCAATGGCTGGCAGCTAGAAACGCAAAAAGGAAACTCGGTTGGACTGGATAATGATTTAGAATGTCACTGCCATAGTTCAGTGAATGCAAACACCATCGATCTGACTACTGGGGCTGAATAAAAATGAGTACCAAAAAGGCAACGGTTTTTCCTGTTCCTGTCTTCGCTTTCGCAAGAACATCTTTGCCTGTAGTGCAGCAATACATTGGAATATCAGTTACCGGGCTCCCACCCAAGAGATTTGTGTCACAGAGTGAAGCAATAATATATGCAGTTTTGTTAACCTTGAAGGATTACTGGTAGAGTTGCCTCCTGAACCTGGGTCATCCTTCCATATCCAGCATCTTTGACGCCTTTCAGTGACAATTCAGAAATAGCACACTGATCAAACCTGCAATATACATGAGATTACTAAACCAAAAAATCCAAATGCATAAAAGCTATTGATAGTTCTCGATTTTCAGGAAAACACAGCCTAGTTAGCAAGTGGCGTCACGAACTAGAACCATTAGTTGTTTAGTTGCCGATTCCAAATGGCATTTGTACTCCTTAACATGGGATTACGTAAAACCGAGTAACACCAAATTTTTGGTTGTTGTTCTATGTTTTTCTTTGCCATATTTATTTTACAGCTGCAGTAAGAAACAAGTTAGATAAAAAAAAACTATAGCCAATGAATATACTCTCATAGGAGTATTTAGTTATATGTTCTGTAACACAATATGTCCAGTTGCAGCTTGGTCCAGAAAAAAAAGGCAAGGCTAGAACCCAAGTATCTAAGAGCGGCTAACCAAATGTTAATATAATTCACCATAATGTCAAACACGGCACTACTTCAAAGAGGCAGCAACCATCAATTATAATGCTAAGGATTTGCATTCATACAAACACAGGACGCTGTTAGAAGTTTAGAACTCCGTAAGAATCAAATAACTGTAGTAGAACAGTATTATAACATATATTCTATATTTATTGCTACCACACTGTTTTGAGATTTGAGCTCTATACTCGTAAAATCAGCCAACATTTTTTATTTCAAACAGTAAAACAGGCGACATTAACTCAAACTCTCCATTTCTACAATTCTGAAAAGATTTGAGAGTGAGCGTTGGCTTTCTCTATTACCGTGTCTCGCTGAGGTAGGAGCCGTCCACGCCTCCCGCCTCGCCACCGACCTTCTCCGCATCCAATTGCAAAGCCTTCCCTTCCCCTTCCTCCTCGTCGGCACCCCTTATCCTGCTCGTGACAACCCTGGGAAACGCAAGTCCGCCCTCCGGGTCCCTCCGCTGCCTCCTCGTGACGGACGCGCCGCGGGCGCTTCCTGACCTGAGCTGGCTGACGACGTCGCCGATGTCGACCTTGGCGGCGGCCAGGGAAGAAGGGGCGCGACGTCCGCCGGCTGTAAAACGGAGGCGGAGGCGGAGGCTGCAAGGGGAGGCCCTGACGAGGACGGGGATACCGCCGTGGGTACGGAGGAGAATATCACCGCCGGCCATCTCCGGTGAGTGGCTGGGGCGGTAGGGTTTTGGGAGTAGGGGTAGGGGGTTCTGTCCCTGTGAGTTTGCGGCTTGGCGCGCGAGAAGATAAGATATTTCGCCGGCTTCGTCAGACGCGGCTTTCATTTATAACGGCTGAGGGCCCGCTTGCACCTAGTTCCCCTTCTAAACCATTAGGTTAATTTCACGTGATCCCATCTCAACGTCCGTTTTGTTTGGATTTTATCCGTTTGAGACGGATGATGAAGTCATATCTGGATCATTTCTGATATATGATGGTTGTGTGTCCAACATGCGGACCTTAGCTGCATCATATCCGCTTTATTTTCAAACACAAGCATTCCAATAGCCATGACTCATAAGTCATGCAAGCAGCCCTAGATCATGCCGGCAACACAGCCAGCCTATACGTCCTTGCCGGAACACAACCAGCGGTCGGCAACACAGCCAGCCGCCAAAGAGAATAGGTTTTTCGCAGGCAACACAGTCAGCGGCCGGCTCATCATGTCAGGCTCCAAAAAAAGAACGGCCACGACCGAATTAACGCCCTAGTTGAGGCCATCGACGTCAAACATCTCTTTCTGTCGGGCCTCGAACCAGCTCCTTGTCTTCTCACTCATTTTTCTCAAGTCCACGCTCATGATCGCCAGCGCCACCTCCTTTGTTTGGTTGCAGCATTGGTGGCCTCGATGTCGAGCTGCCTCTGCCTGGCCGCGCCATTGGTGGTCTCGATGTCGAGCTGCCTCTGCCTAGCCGCCTCCTCAATGTCGAGCTGCCTCTGCGTGGCCGCCTTCTTCATGTCGATCTTCCTCTTCTTGGCCGTCTCCTCCATCTCAAGCTTCTTTGTTTGCAGCTTCATGTATTGCTTCATTTGCTCCTCCTTGCCTTGTCGCTTCTTCTCGTCCCTCACTTCCTTTTGAGACATCACGCCATGCAAAGTCTCATGCAAAGCATACGATGCCACATCACGCTTGTCATTCACTTTGGAGTTGGTCTTGCCCCTCGGCCTCTTCAACGCCTCACCATCTCCACCTCCGGCCAATGCGGCCGGCCGACCGCCTTCTTGTCTCTCTTCCTTTGAAGCTCGCGGTATTGATCTTTGAACTTAGGACAATTGTTGATAATTTGCCAATAATGCGTGAGAGTGAATGGCTTATTGTTGTGACAGGCCTTGAATGCTTCCAAAGATTGAAATGCCTACATGATCAACAACAATTGGACATGCAAACACAATTAATCATAGGAGAGGCACAGGCACGGTCGTAGCAAAGGAAAGTGAAGAGGCCATACCATGTCCCCGATGCCAAGACCACTCACGGGACGTGCTTCAACGCTCTCAAGTGCGGCGCAAATTTTTTTGCATTCTTGTTGGATGAACAACCACCTCTTTTGAATCGAGTTGATGTTACTATTGCTCGTAAATTGGTAGGGCGGAAACAGCTTTCTCTCATGGAATGTTTTGTGAACTCTTGTCCAAAAAATAATTCTCTTTTGTTGCGCATCGACTCTAGGATCTTGGTCAATCTCCTTCCGACTTCCGCAAATCAACGTGTCCTCATCTTGTGTGTATGATCCCGTATGAATGCTCTTCTTCCTCATTTGAGCTTCCGCTCTTTGGGTGAGCTCGTCGATGAACAATGGCTTGCCCGCAATATTGACGACGTTCTCTTCTTCTTTGTCACCTTCGCAACATATGTCATCTTCTTCATGCCACGAGTCACCATAGTCGGCCTCAAAGTCTTCATCGGCCATGTACTCGCCACAGCCATCTTTACTCTGGATCTCCTCCGGATCGAAGGTCCTGCCCTGCCCACCCGTTTGAAAGGCCTCGCCATGACCCTCGAAGATAACATTCTCCATGAACTGGCCGTAGAAAATTTCCTCGACCGTTGGCGTCGGTGTTGGCATTTCGCTGAACATGACGCGGGGCGACGGCATGGTGGTCGTAGATGGCGGCCGGGCTTGCTTTCTTTGCATCTCGACGGACGGGCGGCCGCCGCTGCAGGCCCCCAACATGACGTTGAGGTCGATGACGGCTGTCGTGGGTATAAGTCTGACAGTAGATGTGTAGGGTACGAAAGGATGGTCAGAGCCTTAGCTACGGCGAGGTTGTATGAGTTCAAGCCCCTCTACGGTGGAGGTAAAAGCCCTACGTCTCAGTGCTCTTGGGAGCTTAGTGTCGAGTGGAATATAGGATTACAGTAAATGCCAACCCCTGCACCAGTGGGGAAGGGCGGCTTATATAGAGTGCGCTGCCCTTCACAACGGCCCGGTGGACAGCGGTGGAATAGTGGCGAATAAATGCCTATGTTACAGGTAACGTATGCCTTAAATGCTAATAATGGTGTATGAAAACGTATGACCGTTGCCCTCCTGGGAGGTTACGATGTACAGAGTGGAATTTAGTCGGTACGTTAAATACGCTCCGAATGCTCGTCACCGACTGGATGATGGGGGAGTCCTTAGTTCAGTCGGAACTGTCTAAGGGCCTTGTCCTTTATGAAGGGTAGTCCTTGGGTAGGACCTATAGGGCAGGCCTATGACCCTACCCTGGGACTATAACCCCATCCTTAGTCTCCGAATGGATCGGGGTTGGAACGATGAAGTGATGCCTCGAGTACAGATCCGACTGGTATGGATGTGACTTCGGTGTTGTTTGCCTCGATCCATTTTATCCTTTCAACTAGTGATCCGAGTGAATATACCAGTGAAACGAACCGTCAGGGACCGAGTGCTTCCGCGGAATCTTTCGATGTGACCGGTCGAACTGACAGCGGCGGATTTTCTGGGATCCTCAAATTTCGGTTGCCGCGCGCTCAGCGGGGATGACGACATCGCCATCGAGTAGTTTCTGCCGCCTCGATTACCGCGCCTTTATCTTCTCCACTAACATCGCAGCAGCCGGTCGGGGGATAAGATTTCGGGGCCACCTGTTAGTGACTCAGTCGGAAGCTTATTTAAGTCTCTCCGGTGGGGGTTTCTTGTTGCGCTGCCCTTGTTACTCGCATTCACCTCGCTCCTCCTGTAGCTCCCTGCGCGCTCCAAGCCTCCTCCTTCCTCTCCTCCTTGCCGGATCTGCTACCTTCACCATGACGAAGGGGCAGACCAGCAAACTCGAGTCGCAGAAGAAGAAGAAGAAGGGGGCGGCCCCTGCTCAGCGGCGACAGCAGGCACTCCCGGCGGGTTGGATCCAGGGGGATTTCCTTCCCTCCACAGTGACGGCGGGACGACTTGCTGGAGCTAGTGGAGCACGGCATGATCGCCAACAAGTCGTGGAGGCTGCCGGCGGAGGGCGAGACGGAGCCGGCGCCGCAGGAGGGGGAGCGCGTCCTGCTGCTCAGCCACGTGTTCAGGGCTTCTCCTTGCCTCCCCACCCCTTCTTTAGAGGTATTATGAATCACTTCGGGACGCAGCTCCATCATTTTCCTCCAAACGCAATAGCCCATCTTGTCGCATTCGTCATCCTTTGCGAGTGCTTTATTGGATGTCCCCCCATTGGGGGCTCTTTAAGTACATCTTCTCCGCTAGGTCCCAAACTGTCAAAAAGCTTAGCTAGTCGGACGATAAAACCCATCTCCTCCAGCTCTGCGGGGGCTTAGGCTTCCAGAAGAAAACGAAGAGTAGCTACCCCCCTCTCCAGTTGTCCGAGTCAGTTAGGAATTGGCAGTCGACCTGGTTCTATTGCCAGGACATCGCTTGTCCGAATGCCGCGACTGGGTTGCCACCCTTTAGCCTAGACCATCCGTCCCCTCCCAGGCAGCTTGCGCTCTCAAAGGTGGAAAAGATCCAGATCCAACCTCTGGTCGACGCGCTGATAGCTGTCGTCCGCAAGGGAGTCACCCGCACAGATTTGTTGGAGACTTTTCTGGGTCGGTGCATCCAGCCGCTGCAAGCCCGACACCACGCCATGTGGCACTACACGGGGCCTGAGGATTCCACTCGGACTTATCCAGAATGCGTGACCCGGGAGGTTGTAACAGCGTGGGTCCGCGGCATCACAGGCGCATGCGACAACCCCAGAGGAGCCCGACGGGTGAAGCCCTTCCGCGCCGATAATCCTCCTCCGAATGAGGTGAGCACCTCTTGTCGAGTGCTTTCAATCTTCTTAGATTTATCGCTTTTCTTGTACCGCCACCTGACGTCTAACGTTGCCGACTGTGTTTTGTGCAGGAGTGGACCAACTGGTATTCTCCCGTCTCGAACGGGAATCCAACTGAGGAGGAGGAGAGCAGCCAAGGAGGGCAGCGTGGATAGCGTCGAGTACGTCTCCGACAGTGGGGAGACGGAGGAGGAGACTGAAGAGGAGGAGGGGGGGTTGGGGAGCAGAGCTCGCCACCTCCACCATCAGAGCATCGAACTAAGCGCCCTCACGAACCCGCGGCTCCGCTGGCTCCTCCAGCGGCCCCGAGTGCTCCGCCTGCCTCTCCCGTGGCTCCGGGTGCTCGGAGCGTGAAGAGGACTAGGGATGCTGCTGCCGAGCCCACGGACCAGCCGTCCAAGGTGGCAAAACCTAGCAGGCCCAAGCCTTGGAAAGCTTTGCCTCGGATGAGGATCGTTGTTCCAGTCGCCTCAGTGTAAGTGTCTTGTTCTCCCATCTTCCTTCAGTATCTAGTTGAACTCATGCTTATCCGTCGAGTAGATTTTACTCGACAGAGATGCTACCTCCACCACCTCTCTGCCGCGCCAAGAAGATGATCCCATGGACACGGATAACGCTGCCACATCCCACCAAGGTACGCTGTCATGACTCCGAGAGTTTGTATTATTGTTTCGCGAGCGCTGTCTTTAATCTTGCCCTTTTTCTGCAATTTCATGTTGTTCAGTCGGGCTTCCTTCGGAGGCGATTCACCTGGAGGACGACGACCAAAGGGGGTCAGGCCCAACTTTGGTGCCTGTCCTTGAGGTTGTCCCATCTGCTGCTGCTCCCACCATGGACGTGCCGCCGACCGAGACGATGACGCCGACTAAGACGGTGCCCCTCACGGCGGAACCGACTGGAGCAGAACTTGGGATGCCCAAGGAGTCTTCTGTCGTGCCGGGTCCGTCGACCGTCCAGTACGACGCCCGACACCTCCCGGAAGACCAAGTGGGGGCCGCCAAGGAGGCCATGGTGTAGGTGGAGTTGATGGTGGGTGACGCCAAGGGAGCGTATGACTCCATCACGTCTTTGTACAAGAGAAGCTTGGAACTTCGGGACGATATCCGAGTAAGTGCGCTAGTAAGTGTTTACTTTCCTCTTGTCACCCACTGGGGGTTGCAGTGGTAGATCCGGATACAGTAGGATGATTTTGCAGTGGGTTCACTCCGAGTGAACCCAGTGGGTGTAGTCCTCGAGACTTCTGTCGAGTGCTTGCACCGGTAGTCGTCTTTAGATGCATTTTCCGTTACCTGATCGGATCAGAGCTGATCTGCCCGAATGGTTCCAGTGGGGGCAGTCCGAGTGCACCCACTGGGTGTAGTCCCCGAGAGTAGTGTTACTCAGGTCGGGTGATAGTAGTGTCATAGATTTGTCTGTTTGTCATGTTGCTCAATAGGCCCGGCCTGTTCGAGCTTCATGCCAGTGGGGTCACTCTTAGTGAACCCACTGGGTGTAGTCCCCGAGACCGCTGTCGATTGCTTGCATAGGCAGGGGTCTGAAGAACTTTGAGCTTTGTTTGTTTTCCTTGTTGAATGTGTCTGATCTTCCATTTGCGCTGATTTGGCAGAAGACTTGCGAAATGGGATCCGCGTACAATGCTCTGAAGGCTGAAAAGATTCAGCCTGCTGCGGAATTGGAGGCGGCTGTGAATGACTTGGCTGGTGTGAAGGGGGCTCTTGCTGACCGAGAGAAGTCTTTGGAGGAGTCCCGGGAGACCAACAAGGCATTGGTGGCCGAAATTGAGAAAATGGGCAGGCAAAGAACCGAACGGATGGGTCAGCTGAAGTTGATGAACAATCGGTGCATGGCGCAGGAGAAGTACGTCAGCGACTGGGCAAGGAAGATGATTGCACTGCTTGGTGGTAAGCTTTTTGCCGAGTGCTTCTTGTCTTTGGAGTTTATTCTGTGCTTACTTTCTGCTTGTCTTTTCTTGGCAGATTTTTGTCTGGACGCTGAGGCTGAAGCAGCCGACATTGAACGGTTGGTTGTTTCGAACATTCCACTCGGCGACGAAGCCAACTGGGACATGCTCCGAGCGCATATTCGCCTTGGCAGAGTGGGACCTTTCATTGGCCGCCTGAGAGAAGTCATCGGCCGGATCGACAAGGAGCCGTGGCCCGAAGACGATTCCCGGCAAGAAATAGAAGGGTTGATGACTCGGTTGGAGGACGTCCCGAACAGAGTGCAGGCATGGAAGAAGTCTGCCGCTCGTTGTGGTGCGGACGTGGCGCTATCACTGGTCCGAGTGCATTGCAAGGAAGCTCGCGAAGAAAAGCTGAAGGCGTTGCAGGTCGCCAACACCAAGAAGCTTCGATTCGAAGATTTCATGGAGACCTTCCTCGACACAGCCACTCGCATCGCAGACGGGATCGACCTTGACACCTTTGTGGAGCCTGCCAGTCCCGGTGACGCTTGAAAAACTTTACCTCGGTATGCCGAGTGGTATCTGTATCAAACTTTGGCCACTGTTGTTGGCCGTCACATTCGTGGTTCGGTGTGGATAAGCTTGATCCACACTGATCCGACTGATCGTAGATCCAACTTTGAATTCGAATCGAATATTTTGCTCTTCTTTCGCCAAAAAAATTTTGACACGATTTTGGCTCGTGGTTTTTGTTTGGCGTTTCTTGGTGAAGCCAATGGCAAACATGAGGAAGCTTTTTACTTAGGCGACTCTGAGTCGCAGCTAAGTCCCCGAGTGTGACTTTTCGTGCGCACTCGGAGTGAGTTGACACTCATGTAGTTGTCAGTTGTCTTCACATCTACATGAGCCTCAATGAGGGTCTGCTAAGCCTCCGAGTGGATCTCGAGGACACACTCGAAGGAAGCTTTTTTACTTAGGCGATTCTAGATCGCAGCTAAGTCCCCGAGTGCGGCTTTTAGTACGCACTCGGAGCGAGTTTGTACTTCGGCGATTCTGGGTCGCAGCTAAGTCTCCGAGTGCGGCTTCTGGTGTGCACTCGGAGCGAGTTTTTACTTAGGCGATTCTGGATCGCAGCTAAGTCTCCGAGTGCGGCTTTTGGTGCGCACTCGGAGCGAGTTTTTACTTAGGCGATTCTGGATCGCAGCTAAGTCCCCGAGTGCGGCTGTAAGCTCGCACTCGGAGCGAGTTGTTACTCATGTAGTTGTCAGTTGTCTTCACATCCACATGAGCCTCAATGAGGGTCTGCTAAGCCTCCGAGTGGATCTCGAGGAAACATTCGAAGGAAGCTTTTTACTTAGGCGATTCTGGATCGCAGCTAAGTGTCCGACTGCGGCTTTTAGTGCGCACTCGGAGCGAGTTTTGTACTTAGGCGATTCTGAATCGCAGCTAAGTCCCCCGAGTGCGGCTGTTAGTGCACACTCGGAGCGAGTTTGTACTTAGGCGATTCTGGGTCGCAACTAAGTTCCCGAGTGCGACTTTTAGTACGCACTCGGAGTGAATTTTTTACTTAGGCGATTCTGGGTCGCAACTAAGTCCCCGAGTGTGACTTTTAGTGCGCACTCGAAGCGAGTTTGTACTTAGGCGATTCTGAGTCGCAGCTAAGTCACCGAGTGCGATTTTTAGTGCGCACTCGGAGCGAGTTTGTACTTAGGCGATTCTGGGTCGCAGCTAAGTCCCCGAGTGCGGCTTTTGGTGCGCACTCGGAGCGAGTTTGTACTTAGGCGATTCTGGGTCGTAGCTAAGTCCCCGAGTGCGGCTTTTGGTACGCACTCGGAGCAAGTTTGTACTTAGGCGATTCTGGGTCGCAGCTAAGTCCTCGAGTGTGACTTTTAGTGCGCACTCGGAGCGAGTTTGTACTTAGGCGATTCTGGGTCGCAGCTAAGTCCCCGAGTGCGGCTTTTGGTGCGCACTCGGAGCGAGTTTGTACTTAGGCGATTCTGGGTCGCACCTAAGTCCCCGAGTGCGGCTTTTGGTGCGCACTCGGAGCGAGTTTGTACTTAGGCGATTCTGGGTCGCAACTAAGTCCCCGAGTGCGGCTTTTGGTGCGCACTCGGAGCGAGTTTGTACTTAGGCGATTCTGGGTCGCAGCTAAGTCCCCGAGTGCGGCTTTTGGTGCGCACTCGGAGCGAGTTTGTACTTAGGCGATTCTGGGTCACAGCTAAGTCCCCGAGTGCGGCTTTTGGTGCGCACTCGGAGCGAGTTTGTACTTAGGCGATTCTGGGTCGCAGCTAAGTCCCCGAGTGCGGCTTTTGGTACGCACTCGGAGCAAGTTTGTACTTAGGCGATTCTGGGTCGCAGCTAAGTCCCCGAGTGCGGCTTTTGGTGCGCACTCGGAGCGAGTTTGTACTTAGGCGATTCTGGGTCGCACCTAAGTTCCCGAGTGCGACTTTGAGTGCGCACTCGGAGCGATTTTTTTAGACCGGAGTTTGCGAACGCGGAAGAATTTTGAACCTGCAAGAAATCAATCTGCGATGAGAGCAAGAATCTCCATGATCAAATCCACCACAGCGGGGACCTCGACTTCAGTCGGATCTGTTGAGCTCTTCGGTTGTACTGGTTCCTCTATGAAAGGATCTTCTTTTACTGAGGGAAGGTGTAGGTGCTCGAGGCAGACATCACTCGGGATCGGTCTCCGAGTGGATCCAAGTTTCGCCAATTCATCAGCTGCTTGGTTTTTCAGTCGCGGAACATGGTGAAGTTCCAGACCTTGAAACTTCTTCTCAAGCTTCCTTACTGCGTTGCAGTATGTAGTCATGGTGGGGTTCCTTACATCCCACTCCTTCATCACTTGATTAACCACCAGATCTGAATCGCCATAGACCATCAGGCGACGGACGCCGAGTGTGATGGCCATGCGCAATCCATAAAGGAGAGCTTCGTACTCTGCCTCATTGTTGGAAGAATCGAAATGTATCTGCAACACATACTTAAGTTTATCACCTTTTGGCGATATGATCACTAAGCCAGCGCCGGAGCCATTCAACATCTTAGACCCATCGAAGAACATGGTCCAATGAGCCGAGTAGATGTGAGTCGGTTGTTGTTGTTCTACCCATTCTGCTATGAAGTCAGCCAGAGCTTGAGACTTTATAGCCTTCTTGGCTTCGAACTTGATGTCGCGGTATAACATCTCCATTGCCCACTTCGCCACTCGACCTGATGCGTCTCGATTGTGGAGGATTTCCGACAACGGAGCATCAGAAATAACAGACACCGAGTGGTCTTGGAAATAATGAGCCACCTTCTTTGCAGTCATGTAGATCCCATAAATAAGCTTTTGATAATGGGGATACCTCTGCTTGGAAGGAGTCAGGACTTCGGAGACATAATATACTGGCCGCTAAACCTTGTACGCTTTGCCTTCTTCTTCACGTTCGACTGTGAGAACAGTGCTGACGACTTGATTTGTAGCCGCGATGTACAGAAGAAGTGGTTCTTTACTGAGCGGAGCAGTAAGAACCGACTGGGTGGAAAGCAGGGCTTTGAGGTCGTCGAATGCAATTTGGGCTTCGTCTGTCCACTCGAAAGTATCTGATTTCTTCATGAGTCGGTACACAGGTAACGCCTTCTCACCAAGTCGAGCGATAAACCTGCTCAAAGCCGCTAGGCAACCTGTGATCCTTTGAACATCATGTATTCTGACCGGCCGCTCCATTCGGACGATGGTCTCGATCTTTTTGGGGTTGACATCGATCCCTCGTTCGGAAACAAAGAAACCGAGTAACTTTCCGCTGGGAACATCAAATGAACACTTGGCAGGGTTGAGCTTGATATCGTACCTACGAAGGTTCGCGAATGTTTCTGCCAAGTCAGTCAGCAGGTCGGAACCTTTGCGTGACTTGACTACGATATCGTCCATATATGCCTCCACATTTCGACCGATCTGGTCAAGGAGGCATTTTTGGATCATGCGCATAAAAGTTGCTCCTGCATTCTTCAAACCGAATGGCATAGTGATGTAGCAGAAACACCCGAATGGGGTGATGAAGGCTGTTTTTAATTCATCCAGACCATACAGACGGATCTGATGATAGCCCGAATAGGCATCAAGGAATGATAAACGCTCGCAACCCGCAGTCGAATCAAAAATTTGATCAATGCGGGGGAGCGGGAAATGATCTTTCGGGCAGACCTTATTGAGATGCTTGAAGTCGATGCACATACGGAGAGACTTGTCCTTCTTGGGCACCATGACAACATTGGCGAGCCACTCGGAGTGGTGTACCTCGCGAATGAAGTTGGCTGCCAATAGTTTAGCCACCTCCTCTCCGATTGCCTTCCTTTTGTGCGCGGCGGACCGACGCGGACGTTCTCGGACGGGCCGAGAAGCAGGATCCACATGCAGTCGATGCTCAGCCAACTCCCTGGGTACACTTGGCATGTCAGCGGGCTTCCATGCGAAAATGTCCCAGTTCTCACGGAGGAATTGGATGAGCTCGGCTTCCTATTTCGGATCAAGGGTGGTGGAGATGTTCGTCGGGGCAGCGGTGTCGTCCGTCGGGTGGATGCTGACTTTCTTCGTGTCGCCCGCCGACTGGAATGCGGACTCCGAAGCTGGATTCTTCGAACGCATCAAGTCAGCGAGGTCGGCTGTCTTCTTGTACTCATCCAGCTCGAGGATAGCCATCTGCTGATCGGCAATCCTCGACCCCTGCTGCAGACACTCCTCGGCCCATTGCCGATTGCCCGTGACCGTGATCACACCTTTGGGACCCGACATCTTCAACTTCAAATACACGTAACATGGACGGGCCATGAAACATGCATACGTCGGACGACCCAGAATTGCATGGTATGCACTCTGGAAGTCCACCACCTCGAATGTCAGCTTTTCCTTGCGGAAGTTCTTGGCGGAACCGAAAACGACGTCCAACGTGATCTGGCCGAGTGACTTGGCCTTTCGTCCTGGGATGACTCCGTGGAACTGCATGCTGCTCTCGCTAAGTTTGGACATCGGAATGCCCATCCCCTTGAGAGTGTCGGCGTACATGATGTTCAAGCCGCTGCCGCCGTCCATGAGGACTTTGCGCAGTCGGACTCCTTCCACCACCGGGTCGACGACCAGAGCTTGCCTCCCTGGGGTGGGCACGTGTGCTGGATGATCCGTCTGATCAAAGGTGATCGCAGTCTGAGACCATTTGAGGAACGTGGGGTTGGTTGGGGTTGCCATGTTCACCTCTTTGTTCACCAGCTTCAGTCGACTCTTGCTCTCCACGTCAGCAAAAATCATCAATGTTGCGTGGACTTGGGGGAACGGATCCTCCTTGTCTTCATCATCCTGCTCGTTGTCCTTTTCACTCGGTTGCCCTTCGCCGAACCCTTGGATCAGGAGGCGACATTGCCGAGTGGTGTGCTTCGGGAATATGGTGTTGCCTTCTTCGTCCATCTTCGTGTGGATTGGACATGGCTGATCCAGGATGGAATTCCTGAACTGTTTCTTCTTGGGGGTGTACTGAGCTTTTCCCTTGCCCTTGAACTTGGCATTGGTAACGGCTGCTGCCTCTGCCTGCGGAGTGGACGGAGCTTTCTGCTTTTTCTTCCGATTGCTGTTCCCATCTCCGTCGGCGACTGCCTTATGCTTGCCGCTACGTATGCGGTCCTCTTCTTCGCCATTTGCATAGCATGTGGCTATCTCCATCATCTTGCTCATGGAGATGTCGCCTGTCCGACCGAACTTCAGGTACATATCTCTATACCGCATGCCTGCCTTGAAGGCGCAGACTGCTTGGTGCTCTGTGACGTTCTCCACCGTGTGGTAGAGAGTCGTCCAACACTGGATGAAATCGTGCAGGGGCTCATTCTGCTTCTGGACACAGTGTTGGAGCTCCACGAGACCAGCAGGGCGTTTGCACGTGCCCTCGAAGGTCCTGATGAAGACTCGGGACAGATCTGCCCAACTGTAGATGCTTGATGGAGCCAACTGGTTCAGCCACGCTCGTGCCGAGCCGTCGAGCATCAGGGGGAGATGTTTCATGGCGACCTGGTCATCTCCCCCACCGATCTGGACCGCCACTCGGTAGTCGTCCAGCCACGTTTCTGGCTTGGATTCTCCTGTGAACTTGCTGCTCCCCGTCGCCAATCGGAAGTTGGGAGGGATGTCAGTTGAACGGATGGCCCGGCTGAAGCACTCGGGGCCAAAGACGATGGTCCCGCTTCCACTCGGACAGTCTCTATCGTGACCATCACGGTGGGCTCGACTCCTGTCGACCTTCCTCTGGGTGATGTACCCTCTTGCGTTGGGCCTTGGATCATACGCGTCACCGACTGAACGCCGATCAGCGTGATGTCGGGACCCGTAAGGCCCAGCCCGCGGAGGAGTGCGTGAACGGCGATGATCTTCGGGATTCATGGAACGGCTGCCCCTCTGCGTCGCTGATGAGAGTCGGGGCTGAAAACCAACGGATGCGTGTTCGCGTGAACAGAACTGTTATGGATCCTGTTGTGCGACTGGGAGACCGCCGAATTCTGCTGCAGCGCCGTATGCAACAGGGCACAGATCTGCTCGATCCCTCTACCAGCCTCTGAGTCAGTCGGTTGGAGGGAATCGGCTATCTTGGCAGCGGCAGCCAGGTTGAGGACGGGTGTGCGGAACACCTCGACGTTGCTCTGACGAGTGCGTCGACTGGCAGAACGGTGGTGTTGACGACGAGCGCCAGATGATTCGCCGACCTCATGCTCGTTCCGACCAGTTCGGCGGGAACTTTCATGGGAATCGGCCATGAGAACTTCGGTTGCAGGCCCGCGACCCAAGTACTCGGAAGGTAACTCAGTCAAAACTGAGTCCAAGCACTGGGACGGCGGCGCGACCACAACCGACTCGAGGACCGCCACTTGAGAGGACGCGTTCTGTCGCGCCTGGGCGTGTCGCACCCAACGCTGGAGCCGCGGACGGCGGGACCGCTTGTTGCGGCGCGTGACGGGGGCGAAGATCGACACCGGGACCGATTGCTGGAGAAGAAGGACGCTGCGGGAATCGGCACGGAAGTGCGTAGCCCCGCGACTGGGGAGCGCCTCGACGTCGAGAGGCGCATCCCGAAGCCATGCCGAATCATCGACGATGAATGAGAGTGCACCGAAGAGGATCTCATGACCCATGCATAAATCTCCGCCGGACGACATGATGAAAAGATGAAGTTGCAAACTCGCCGGAAGTCGCTTAGACGCCTGCCCCACGGTGGGCGCCAACTGTCGTGGGTATAAGTCTGAAAGTAGATGTGTAGGGTACGAAAGGATGGGCAGAGCCTTAGCTACGGCGAGGTTGTATGAGTTCAGGCCCTCTACGGTGGAGGTAAAAGCCCTACGTCTCAGTGCTCTTGGGAGCTTAGTGTCGAGTGGAATATAGGATTACAGTAAATGCCAACCCCTGCACCGGTGGGGAAGGGCGGCTTATATAGAGTGCGCTGCCCTTCACAACGGCCCGATGGACAGGGGTGGAATAGTGGCGAATAAATGCCTACGTTACAGGTAACATATGCCTTAAATGCTAATAATGGTGTATGAAAACGTATGACCGTTGCCCTCCTGGGAGGTTACGATGTACGGAGTGGAATTCAGTCGGTACGTTAAATACGCTCCGAATGCTCGTCACCGACTGGATGATGGGGGAGTCCTTAGTTCAGTCGAAACTGTCTAAGGGCCTTTTCCTTTATGAAGGGTAGTCCTTGGGTAGGACATATAGG
Organism: Hordeum vulgare subsp. vulgare; assembly: GCF_904849725.1. Taxonomy (NCBI): domain Eukaryota; kingdom Viridiplantae; phylum Streptophyta; class Magnoliopsida; order Poales; family Poaceae; genus Hordeum; species Hordeum vulgare. The sequence goes on along the minus strand of NC_058520.1, from coordinate 372,300,105 downwards.
GCAGGCCTATGACCCTACCCTGGGACTATAACCCCATCAACGGCCGAGGGGCACGGCATGGACAGCGTGATCACGCTGACTTCCGGTGACCCCGACAAACAGGTCTGGGCTTGGCACCTTGGCGGAGGGAAACATGTGCTCGCCGGCCCGACGGACGCAGCCGCGAAGCTCGTCGGACGGGCACACCTCCATCATGAGGAGGATGTGCGCTTTGCTGATGATGTCCTCCTTTTCTTGAGCATCGGCCTTCTGTCGCGGGGCCTCCACCGTAGCGAGCTCGAGGGCGTACGCGGCCGCGGCGTCCTTCCTCTTCGCCTCCACCCGCCGGTTCCGCCTCTTGGCCGATTCCGCGCCCAGCTTTGCGATATCCTCCGGCGTGAGTTCCGAGCGCGACTTCTTCGTACCCTGGGGCCCCTTCTTCTTCTTTGCCTTGGTGTCCGGGACGACGGTCGGGTCGTCGGAATTCGGCAGGGGGTCGTCCATGGCGGGAGGATGGAGGGCGGAGGGGAGGGCGGGGCGTGGGAGGGTTTTAAGGGAAAATGAAATGGAATGGGGCGCGGGGCGGGAAGGCCGTGCTGCTTTGTGCCACCGACGGGCGGGCGAGGGAGGGTAAGCGCGTGCGTTCGCCCGTCCGCGCGCTGTCCGTTTCACCTCAAAACCGGACAAAGTTTAGGCCGGGAATGTGTCGAAAGCAAACACAAAACGGACAAACATCCGTTTGCGCCCGCACGCTGGGTCGCGTGGTGTGTCCGTTTTACCCCAAACGAACGCAGGCGGACATGATAGGGTCGCACGCTGGAGTTGGCCTTAGCACACGTACTCCCTTCGTTTCTAAATACTTTCTCCGTTCCTAAATATAAGACCTTTTAAAGATGCATTGCATTATAAACCATATACGGATGTACATAGACATATTTTAGAGTGTAGATTCATTCATTTTGCTTCGTATGTAGTCTTTTAATGAAATTTCCAAAATGTCTTATATTTAGGAACGGAGGGAGTATAAGTATTTAAGGCGACTTTATTAGGGATCTACATACGGAGCAAAATGATTGAATCTACACTTTAAAATATGTCTATATACATATGTAGTTCATTAGTAAAACCTCTAAAAGACTTATTTTAAAAACGGAGGGAGTACTTAATAGTCCGCATGCAGTATAAATAATCTCTCCGATAATGTCATCCTAACACCATACCTTCGTCAGCAGCTCCTGTAGCTGGATGCAGCTCCCGTCCGTGTTTAGTTTGGTCAAGCCAACTGCTGGAAGCATCATTCGGATAGGAAGAGGGACATAGTAACCTTTTTGTTAAACTTCAGTGTTTCTGGTCCGAGGGCATCGATGAAACAGGGGTGATGGATGATGATGACCTTGCTCTAATTGAAGAGAAAACACAGCTGGCTATCTTGCTTTTGTTTGTGCTACGAGAAGTACCTTCGTAAGGACACTGTATATATAAACTCGGATTCCAAGTATTTTCATAGATCGGATGGCCGAGTTGGTCTAAGGCGCCAGATTAAGGCTCTGGTCCGAAAGGGCGTGGGTTCAAATCCCACTCCGGTCAATAATTTTTTTGAATCGTCTCTTTTTTTTTTTTTTTTTGAATCGTCTCTTTTCTTCTTTTTTTGAATCGTCTCTTTTCTTCTTTTCTGTTTGGAAATGATTTTGGAGAGTCATTTTCATTGTGAGTCATCTCTTTCCTTCCTTTTTGTTTTGGAAATGATTTTATTAAAAATAATTTTACACTGTTTAGGGAGTCGTCTCTTTCCTTCCTTTCTGTTTGAAAATGATTTTAGTCAATTTCCTTTTTGAATCGTCTCTTTTTTCTTTCTTTCTGTTTGGAAATGATTTTACATTGTTTGAAGATTCATTTTCATTGTAAGGCTAGACCAGATGAGAGTCATCTCTTTCCTTTCTTTTTGTTTGAAAATAATTTTAAACTATTTAGGGAGTCGTTTCTTTCCTTTCTTTCTGTTTGGAAATGATTTTACACTGTTTAGGGAGTCGTCTCTTTCCTTCATTTCTGTTTGAAAATGATTTTAGTCAATTTCCTTTTTGAATGGTCTCTTTTCTTCCTTTCTGTTTGGAAATGATTTTACATTGTTTGAAGAGTCATTTTCATTGTAAGGCTAGACGAGATGAGAGTCATCTCTTTCCTTCCTTTTTGTTTGGAAATGATTTTACACTGTTTAGGGAGTCGTTTCTTTTCTTCCTTTCTGTTTGGAAATGATTTTACACTATTTAGGGAGTCGTCTCTTTCCTTCCTTTCTGTCTGAAAATGATTTTAGTGAATTTCCTTTTTGAATCGTCTCTTTTCTTCCTTTCTGTTTGGAAATGATTTTACGTTGTTTGAAGAGTCATTTTCATTGTAAGGCTAGACCAGATGAGAGTCATCTCTTTCCTTCCTTTTTGTTTGGAAGTGATTTTACACTGTTTAGGAAGTCGTTTCTTTCCTTCCTTTCTGTTTGGAAATGATTTTACATTGTTTAGAGAGTCGTTTCCATTGCAAGGCTACACCAGACGAGACTGTATCTGTTCAATTTAAATTCAAATAAATCATGTAACATGTTTTCCACAACGTTTGCGTTACCATGTGTGAAGCAAATACATCCACAATTTGATCTATTCTTCTTATGATTACACCTTCGCTGGTTTTGGTTTAGAGCATCTTCAGCCGGCGTGGGTTCAAATCCCACTCCGATCAATTTATTTTCTCTCTCATTCCTTCCTTTCTGTTTGGAAATGATTTTACATTGTTTAGGGAGTCATTCACATTGCAAGGCTAAACCAGACGAGACTATATCCGATCAATTTGAATCCAAATAAATCATGTGACATGTTTCCCACAACGTTTGTGTTACCATCTATGAAGCAAATACGTCCATAGTTCGACCTATTCTTTTTATGATTTCACCTTCGCTGGTTTTGGTTTAAAGCATCTCCAACGACCGCGCCATATAAGCGCCGCAGTGGAAAATTTGCGTTTTTTGCACGCGCGCAACCACTTCACGCGCTCGAGCTGAGACATAAAAACCGCGCGCGCGTTATAAGTGGTTCAACGCGCGGGACGAAACGACATCGCGCGCCACTTATTTCGTGCGCTAGACACCGATGACTCGCGCGTGACTTCCACCCACCACTAGATCCACGTGCTCGCGCCGCCGCCTGCGCCACCCCATTTGCTCCGGCGACCCGACGACGCTTCCCCGGCCTAAACTCGTGCCGCCGCTGCTTCCTCTGTCTCCCTCTACCCCCCGCCGCTCCTCGCGCGCGTCATTCCTCCGACGAACAGCGTCCGACCGCCTACTGCCGCTCGGCGCCCACAAGGTGTTCGACAAAACGCTTGCAAGGTATGTATTGCTTCAAGTTCAACTTTTTTTACATGAATTTGATGCACGTTTTTTGTAGTTTTTTAGACTGGTTTAATTCAATATTATAGATGAGTTCGTCATATAATTCTTTCGAAGAAGAATTTGATATTGAAGAGGAGGAGGACCTAGCAATGATCCTAGCTATGCACATCAACAAAAAGCCGAAACACAGTGGTTCGATTATGGATCGGCAAAAAATTTGGGGGGATAAAATTGATGCCTACAATAGATTGATGAGACACTATTTTATGGAAAATCCCACATACCCCTAGTCCTACCTCAGGCGTCAATTTAGGATGAGCACCGAGTTGTTTAGGCGCATTGTAGAGAAACTGCCGAGCCATGATCGACTCTTTCAGCAAAGGAGTAATGCCGTCGGAGAACTCAGGCATAGCACCTTTTAAAAGGTGACAAGCGCTTTGCGTATGTTGGCGCATAGTATTCCGGCTGATCTAGTTGATGACCACTTGGCCATGGGTGAGAGTGAGGACATCATGTGTGTCGAGCGCTTCGTAGTCGTAATTGTGCAAGTTTTTGGTCCGGAGTATTTGAGATCTCGCAATACCGAAGACGTCGCAAGGCTATTGGAGATGAACAAAGCTTGTGGGTTCCCACATATGCTTGGCTCAATAGATTGCATGCATTGAAGTTGGAAGAACTGTCCTAAGGCATGCATGGACAATTCCATGACCAGAAAAAGGGTTCCACTATAATCTTTGAAGCGGTGTCCGATCAAGAGACTTGGATTTGACATGCTTTTTTTGAATGCCTGGATCTTTGAATGACATCAACATTGTTAATCGATCATCACTCATGAATAAGATTGCAAATGGTGAACTGCCGGCGGTGGAGTTTATAGCAAATGGTCATACATACAACTATGACTACTATCTTGCAGATGGCATCTATCCAAAGTGGCAAACATTTGTGAAGCCGTTGAAAAAACCGGAAGGTAAGACAAATCTAGATTTCCACAATGCTCAGGCGGCGTCTCGGAAAGATGTGGAGAGAGCTTTTGGGATTTTGCAAGCCCAATTTGCTATTGTGAGAGGACCGACTAGATTTTGGGATCAAAAGATCCTTTGGTACATTATGCACGCTTGTGTGATCATGCATAACATGATCATCGAGAATGAGCGTGGTCAAGATTTAGACTACTCTCAGTATGAGCTCTTGGGACATCCCGTCCAAGTGTGGTGGAGTGCTGCGAGGGTGGCCCGATTTGTTGCCTCCTATCATGCCATTTGACGTGCCCAAAAGCATAATTATTTGTAGAAGGATCTAATCGAGGAGTGGTGGACATGGAATGATCGACAAAATGAATGATGATTTGTATGTTTGATGTTGTACGTTTGATGTTGTAGTGTCAAAAATAAACTATTTGTTGTATTGGAAGATAAACTATTTGACAAAATTAAACTATTTATTGTTGATTATTTTTTTATGTGTGTGATTTTAAATTGGTTTTGTTTGGAGTGTTCATATGTTGTTTGTGCTCGGCGCGCGCGCGTTTTTTTGCAGCGTCTGCTCGAGCGGCTCGCGCGTGCTATTTTTTGTTGCGGCCGCTGGAGCGAGCGCTCTCCGGCGCGCTAAAAGTTGGTATTTCGACGTTGCAAAATGTTTTTAGTGTGTGCGGTGGTTGCTCGGCTGTTGGAGATGCTCTTACGAGAGGTTAAAAAAATGACCCGAGGCCCGTAAACCGCCCCCGATTCGATCATATATGTTGGACCGAGGACAATTTAGGGTTCTCATCCTTCCTTTCCCCATCCTCTTTTGCCGCTTTTTTTACTCCAACGGTAAATCGAGCTAGCTCCAGCATCGTTTTCCGATGAGTCGATAGAAGATGTTGGGCGTATGAGGTGGGCTCAGCATGCATGGTGGAATGATGGCCTCGGCGGCGAGCCGTCTCGCAACCGCCGCAAAGACACGGAGTGTCGTGGTTCTGTCATGGCAGATGTCCTCGTACAAGGACTTAGGTGTGAGGCCATCGCAACCATGTGGCGGCTTGAGAGGGGTTGGTCGGAATCGAGAGACGCGAGTTTACCCAGGTTCGGCCCCTCCGATGGAGGTAAAAGCCTACATCCTGCTTGTGTTTCATTGATGAAGATGACGATCTCGATTAGAAGGGTGCAGACTTGCCATCTCTAATCTCGTGGTTGTCTAATCTGTCTATCTCGTGATTTGTCTTGTCTAGACCTAAGTTGTGAATCTTGTCTATTAAGACGTATAAAAAACCTGTCTCGCCCCTCCTTATATAAGCTGAAGGGGCGGGTTACATGTAGAGTCCAAGTTGGATTTAGGCTTAAGCTATTATGACTCTCCATCAGGGGCTTCTCTTCGTGGACTTCTGAGTCCCGGGCGGCTTACGCCCGGGCGTCTTACAACCGGGCTGCTGAGTCCCGGGCGGCTTACGACCGGGCAGCTTACAACCGGGTTGGTGAGTCCCCGACGGCTTACGACCGGGCTGCTGAGTCCCGGGCGTCTTATGACTGGACGGCTTACAACCGGGCTGATGAGTCCCGGGCGGCTTACAACCGGGCTGTTGAGTCCCGGGCGACTTGCGACCGGGCGGCTTACAACCGGGCTTCTCTTCGAGTCTCATCTTCAGGGACTCGTCTATGGAACTTGACTGTCTGACGGGTCATAACTGTCTGCCGAGTCATAACTGTCTGCTGAGTCATACCGCGGGGTATATCCCTGACATTAGCCCCGAGGTTAGCTTGAATTTATTCATGGTAAGCCCCTGAAATAAGAATAGCAAATATGCTAAGTGACCGGCTCTCTCCCTTGGCCGGTTTATGAAGTGGCTCCTCAGAAATCCGGTCTCTTCTTCATATGAATGATCCGTCTTCACAATCATCTTGCAGGTCCATGTGCTTTGCAAAATAAATACATATGCCATTGAGTCAGCCTCGAATGCTTTGGCTTGATAAAAATTTGGGGAATAAGAAGTCCACACAATGTTGAACCAACTTCTCTTGCTTCGGCGAGTTATATTGACAATGGTGGCTCATGATTGCTAATGGCGGGTCATGATTATTGGTAGTGCCCCGTCAAACAACTGAACTTCAATTGACTATATCGAATTATTGGGGATAAAGAAATCCGTGTGATGTTGAACCGATCTCCCAATACTTCACCTCCATGACGAAATGAAATGTGTTCTTCAATTTTTTGATATATCCATATTACCTGTAGCCCCCAAGGGTCGGGTCATCAGTGTGTGATGGGTCGGGTCTTCAATTTGAACCTCATGATGTGTGAAACAACTTAGTGCTATAGCCCCCAAGTGTCGGGTTGTCTTGCCTGCGGCAACCTGGGACTTTAAACATTATGATCTGAATAGTATAGCCTCCAAGTGACGGGTCAATTGCTTGTGGTGACTCGAGACTTCCACGTTCTTCTCCTTTGAAAATAAAACATCATATGATGTAGCCCCCAAGGGCCTGGTCATTATGCAATAATGAGCAGGGACTTTGTAAATCTGATGATGGAACCTTGAGCAGCAATGTGTAGCCCTCAAGGACCGGGTCATTATAAAAATGATGAGTCGGTTCTTCCTTGAATCCATACTTGAATAAAAAGTGACCTATAGCCGGGTCTGTTAATGATGTGATGATTTGAAAAGCGGATTGCATTAGCCCCCAAGTGTCATGGTGCATCCTTGCAGCGACATGGGACTTTCATACTTTGATGTAATCTTGATTTGAATAATGTAGCCCCCAAGTGCCGGGTTGTGTGCCTAGAGCAACTTGGGACTATTCCTTCCATTGTAGAATTATATCCACTCTCATGATACCTTTATGATGAACGAAATCCTTGGTCGTGGTTGCAATGTAACCCGACAAATATATGGTTGAGAAATCCATAAGTGTTGTAGTTTACTACAGAGCACAAGTTGAAGAAATCCAAGAGTCGGTCAATTAGGTGACCTCGCATTATATGTGATAGGGCGGCTCTTCGACAATAGTCAATTCTTCCGAGCTGGCTTAAAAACCCCAATCATTTAACACTAGTTATGATAAACCATGATGAAAATCCTACCAAATTGGCTATTAAAGATATATTTGCTCCTGCAAAAAATTATGCTTTGACTCGGTTTTGAAGACCGACATGATATGTATGTACGATGCATGATGTAATGCAATATGATGCATGTATATGATAGAATAGTGTTGGTTACACCATAGCCGGCTCAGTGAGTCTCGGTGGGTAAGACGAGCTCTCAAGGCTCTAGTGGTACCCAAAAGAGGTTAAGCCGGCTCAGTGAGTCACGCCGGCCGGCTCAGTGAGTCATGACAGGTTATAAAACTTTTATGAACCCTTGTGGCAATGCCACAAAGATAGTCATAAAATTCGTCGGCTCAATGAGTTGCGAGAGGATAGGACGAGTTTGCAAAACTCTAGTGCTACCCCAAGAAGGCTTTTGCAACAGGCCGAATTATTTAGACCGACTGATCAGGCACGAGTCAAGCTTCAGTGAAGCAGGTTTAGTGAACCAATGTTTTGTCTATTTTCCATGCGTTGGCTCTTGCCGGTACCTTTCATGTTTTAACCAAGGCAAGTTCAGGGGCCAGAAACGGATTGACTCGCCAAGAGTACATGGGACCATAGGACGATTTGTCCAACACACAGTCCAGTATAACCGTTTGTAATGCGTTAATTTTTCGCTAGCCAAGAGGGTATTCAGGCTGATCTCAGTGAGAGGAAGCCCCCAAGTGACCTATGATTAGGGAAAAAACCAGACATAGGATTGCAGAAGCGTATACACTCTTACTGCAAAACGACTTGGGAGCTAGTAGCCCCCAACTAAGCCGGTTTAATTCTCAGAATCATATAGGGCGCCCATGTTTGAACCGTGCTACGTGTCAACTTTGGTCCTCTTTGGCTTACCAGTATCCAGTTTTGACATAAGTGCATCATGACGACCTATGCTCTTTGATACTGATAGCGTCCATGCTTGGACGACTTTATGAATCATCCGCCAATAAGGTCGGGCATCCATGTTTGGGCAGTCGCATCACGGCGACTTGTCTTCTCAGGCGATCTTTAAATCTTTTCGTCAATGAGGCATCAACCCCCGAGACCGGCTTAATTTCCTTGACTTTGACATAAGCCGTCGGGGAAACATATTGGTACCCGCTCCATCCCCGAGATATGAAGCCACTTTTTGTAACGAAGAATTGTCCTGTGTAAAAATATCATAGACCAAAGTAAATGTTCTTAAAGAATTTAATACATATTAAATAAACAGACTGTATGTATCGGATATCACGTGATGCATTTAATCAAGACACGATCTTCATACTAGCTAGAGTCCACAAAGTGATTTGATTCTTTAGCCTATGCTTCCATGTAAAATTTGGGTTGACTACTGCTTTGACTGCTTACAAAGCTATGCGCGCGTGAGACGAATCCCATGGCATCTACGACAGCTGTGCGAGGTGCCGGCGGCTCAACCGCGGTCGAATGGAGATGGTGGCCAGCGTGGCGCGGCGCGAACGTGCTAGGCGCGAGGGTGGAGCAGCGTGCTAGTAGGGGCGAGGAGGTGCAGAAACGAGCAGACCGGCAGGCCAATGGTGGCGACTTGCGACAAACGTGAGCTGCGAGGCGGGTGCCGCGAAGGTAGCACCGACGACATGGGCGGTGGAAGAAGGCGCAGACCGGCGGCTCGTGGTGAGGCCAGCACGACGTAGTGGTGCCGACCGAGGTGGGGTGAGGCAGGCGGTGAAGCGGCACGGGTAGCTGGCCGCGGTGGTACTGATGTGTGGGACGCGCAGGCGCGGTGAGGTGCTTGGCCGGTGGCGCAGCTGGCGGTGAAGCGGTACGAGCAGCTAGCCATGGTGGTGCTGGTGCGAGGCGCAGCAGAGGCGAAACCATGGCGTCTCGCGCGTGGCGGGTTGAGGTGCAGTCAGTGCAACACAAAGAGTTGATGAGGCGCGACAAGTCAACCCCATGCAGTGCGGTGGCGATGGTGGGTGCGACTAGCGCGGCAGGACGGAGCAACGGCGACTCAGGCGTGCAAAAATACGACAGGGAGAGCAAGGGAAACTCAGGCGAGATGGTGGGTTGCTGAGGTGAGCCGGTGCCGCCATGCGTGGGCGAGGTGAGTTGTGGTGGAACTGAGCTGGCATGCAGAGCACCTTGCGAGAGACCAGCGGGCGGCGGCTCAGATGGCCAGCAAGGGCGGGAGCAGCGTGCCAGCACTAGCCGGAGCAAGGAGGGTCGCGGCTTGGCGCTGACCTGACGAGCCGGCGGGCGGAGCGAAGGTGGCAGCTACGGAGGTGCATGGGTGTGCTCGTAGCAGCATAGCAGCGGGAAGGGGGCCTGGTAGCGAAAACGGCAACTTGGCAGTGACCGGGGAGCGAAAACGGCGACTTAGCAGTGGTCGCGATGGCGTGCTGGAGGCGAGAGACAGGTGCGACAGCCGGGTTAGTCTTGTTAGGAAACGTCGCATGGGAAACAAAAAATTTCTATGCGCACGAAAATTTATCATGGTGATGTTCATCTACGAGGGGGATTTCAGATCTACGTGCCCTTATAGATCGCACAGCAGAAGCGTTAATAAACGCGGTCGATGTAGTGGAACGTCCTCACGTCCCTCGATCCGCCCCGCGAACCGTCCCACGAACTGTCCCGCGGTCCGTCCCACGATCCGCTCTGATCTAGTGCCGAACGGACGGCATCTTCGCGTTCAGCACACGTACAGCTCGACGATGATCTCGGCCTTCTTGATCCAGCAAGAGAGACAGATAGGTAGATGAGTTCTCCGGCAGCATGACGGCGCTCCAGAGGTTGGTGGTGATCTAATCTCAGCAGGGCTCCGCCCGAGCTTCGCACAAACGCGATCTAGAGGAAAAACAGTGAAGGTATGTGGTCGGACTGCCGTGGAAAAGTTGTCTCAAATCAGCCCTAAAACCTCCATATATATAGGGGGAGGGGAGGGGCCTTGCCTTGGGGCTCAAGGAGTCCCAAGGGGTTCGGCCGATGGGGGGAAGGAGGAGTCCTCCTCCAATCCTAGTCCAACTAGGCTTGGATGGTGGAGTCCTTTCCTTCCTTCCCACTTCCCTTTTTTTCTCCTTTGATTTTCTATCTCCCTGCGCACGGGACTCTCTGGGCTTGCCCACCAGCCCACTAAGGGCTGGTGCAGCACCCCTAAGGCCTATGGGCTTCTCCGGGGTGGGTTGTCCCCCCCGGTGAACATCCGGAACCCATTCGTCATTCCCGGTACATTCCCGGTAATTCCGAAACCTTCCGGTAATCAAATGAGGTCATCCTATATATCAATCTTCGTCTCCGGACCATCCCGGAAACCCTCGTGACGTCCGTGATCTCATCCGGGACTTCGAACAACATCAGGTAACCAACCATATAACTCAAATACGCATAAAACAACGTCGAACCTTAAGTGTTCAGACGCTGCGTGTTCGATAACTATGTAGACATGACCCGAGGGACTCCTCGGTCAATATCCAATAGCGGGACCTGGATGCCCATATTGGATCCTACATATTCTACGAAGATCTTATCGTTTGAACCTTAGTGCCAAGGATTCATATAATCCCGTATGTCATTCCCTTTGTCCTTCGGTATGTTACTTGCCCGAGATTCGATCGTCAGTATCCGCATACCTATTTTAATCTCGTTTACCGGCAAGTCTCTTTACTCGTTCCGTAATACAAGATCCCGCAACTTACACTAAGTCACATTTCTTGCAAGGCTTGTGTGTGATGTTGTATTACCGAGTGGGCCCCGAGATACCTCTCCGTCACACGGAGTGACAGATCCCAGTCTTGATCCATACTAACTCAACGGACACCTTTGGAGATACCTGTAGAGCATCTTTATAGCCACCCAGTTACGTTGTGACGTTTGATACACACAAAGTATTCCTCCGATGTCAGTGAGTTATATGATCTCATGGTCATAGGAATAAATACTTGACACGCAGAAAACAGTAGCAACAAAATGACACGATCAACATGCTACGTCTATTAGTTTGGGTCTAGTCTATCACATGATTCTCCCAATGATGTGATCCAGTTATCAAGCAACAACACCTTGTACATAGTCAGAAGACCCTAACTATCCCTGATCAACTGGCTAGCCAACTAGAGGCTTGCTAGGGACAGTGTTTTGTCTATGTATCCACACATGTATCTAAGTCTTCATTCAATACAATTATAGCATGGATAATAAACGATTATCTTGACATAGGAATTATAATAATAACTTATTTATCATTGCCTCTAGGGCATAATTGCAATAGTCTCCCAGTTGCACTAGAGTCAATAATCTAGCCCTCACATCACCATGCGAATTACATTGTAATAAATCTAACACCCATACAGTTCTGGTGTTGATCATGCTTTGCCCGTGGAAGAGGTTTAGTCAGCGGGTCTGCTACATTCAGATCCGTGTGCACTTTGCATATATTTACGTCCTCCCCTTCGACGTAGTCGCGGATGAGGTTGAAGCGTCGTTTGATGTGTCTGGTCTTCTTGTGAAACCGTGGTTCCTTTGCTA